>NC_090941.1:208642338-208962338 GCF_040938575.1 Ambystoma mexicanum
TCCTCTTGTCCCCCCTCCTATGATGCCCCTTGTTGACCTCTTGTTCCACCCACCCCCCGCTCATGCCCCGTGTCTCCCTTCTTTCCCCCCCACCCCCCTGCTCATGCCCCATGTCTTCCTTTTCCCCTACCCCACTCCCCGCTCATGCCCCGTGTCTCCCTTCTTTCCCCCCTTACCCCCCGCTCATGCCCTGTGTCTGCACTGTGGGAACAGGGCAGACATGGGGCATGAGCGGGGGTAGGGGGGCCCCACCTTGCCCTACCCCTGCTCATACCCGGTGTCTCTCATGTTCACCCTCACCCCCGCTCTGTGTCTGTCTCCCTCCTTTTCCCCCGCTCATGCCCCGTGTCTCCCTTCTCACCCCACCCCCTCTCATACCCAGTGTCTCCCTTCTTTCCTGCTCATGCCCCGTGTCTCCCTTCTTCCCCCCCACCCCCGCTCATGCCCCATGTCTCTCTCCTTCCCCCCACCGCCTGCTCATGCCCCGTGTCTCTCTCCTTCCCCCCACCCCCCGCTCATGCCCCTTCTCTCTCTCCCTTACCCCCACCCCAAGCTCATGCCCTGTGTGTTTTTCCCCTTCCCACACCCGCTCATGTACCGTGTGTCTCTCCCCCACCCCCCACCCCCCTGTTCATGCCCCGTGTGTCTCTCTCCCCCCACCCCCGATCATGCCCCGTGTGTCTCTCTCCCTCCCCCCACCCCCTGCTCAAGCCCCGTGTGTCTCTCCCCTCCCCCCACCCCCTGCTCATGCCCTGTGTGTCTCTCTCCCTCCCCCTACCCCCCGCTCATGCCCCATGTGTCTCTTCCCCCCCCCCCACTCATGCCCCGTGTGTCTCTTCCCTCCCCCCACCCCCCGCTCATGCCACGTGTGTCTCTCTCCTTCCCCCCACCCCCCGCTCATGCCCTGTGTGTCTCTCCCCTCCCCCCCATGCTCATGCCCCGTGTGTCTCTCCTCTCCCCCCACCCCCGCTCATGCCCCGTGTCCTCTCCCCCTCCCCCCACTCCCGTGTCTCTCACCCTCCCCCCGCTCATGCCCTGTGTGTCTGTCTCCCTCCCTCCCTCCTCCCCACCCCCCGCTCATGCCCCGTCTGTCTCTCTCCCTCCCCCCACACCCCGCTCATGCCCCGTGGGTCTCTCTCCCTTCCCCCCACCCCCCGCTCATGCCCCGTGTGTCTCTCTCCCTCCCCCCCAACCCCGCTCATGCCCAGTGTGTCTCTCAACTCCCCCCCACCCCCCGCTCATGTCCCGTCCGTCTCTCCCCTCCCCCCACCACCCGCTCATGCCCCTTGTGTCTCTCCCCTCCCCCACCCCCACTCATGCCACTCATGCCCCGTGTGTCTCTCCCCTTCCCCCCCACCCCCCTCTCATGCCCGTGTATGTTTCCTGTTGCCCCCCACCCCCCGCTCATGCCCCGTGTCTGTCTCCTGTTGCCCCCCACCCCCTGCTCATGCCCCGTGTCTGTCTCTGTTGTTCCCCCCACCACCCGCTCATGCCCCGTGTCTGTCTCCTGTCCCCCCCACCCCCCCTGCTCATGCCCCGTGTCTGTATCCTGTTCCCCCACCCCCGCTCATGCCCCATGTCTCTCCTGTTGCCCCCCGCTTAGGCCCCGTGTCTGTCTCCTGTTCTCCCCACCCCCCGCTCATGCCCCGTGTCTGTCTCCTGTTGCCCCCCACCCCTCCATCATACCCCATGTCTGTCTCCCCCCACCCCCCGCTCATACCCCCTGTCTGTCTTCTGTTCCCCCCGCTCATGCCCCGTGTCTGTCTCCTGTTATCCCCACCCCCCGCTCATGCCCCGCATCTGTCTCCTGTTCCCCCCACCCCCCGCTCATGCCAGGGTGTCTGTCTCCTGTTCTCCCCACCCCCGCTCATGCCCCGTGTCTTTCTACTGTTTCCTCCACCCCTGCTCATGCCCCGTGTCTCTCTCCTGTTGCCCCCACCCCTCTGCTCATGCCCCGTGTCTGTCTCCTGTTCCCCCGACCCACTCATGCCTCGTGTCTGTCTCCTGTTCCCCCCACCCGCTCATGCCCCGTGTCTCTCTCTTGTTGCCCCCCACCACCACGCCCATGCCCCGTGTCTGTCTCCTGTTCTCCCCAGCCCCCGCTCATGCCCCGTATCTGTCTCCTGTTCCCCCCACCCCCCGCTCATGCCCCGTGTCTGTCTCCTGTTGCCCCCCACGCCCGCCACTCATGCCCCGTCATGTCTGTCTCCTGTTCTCCCCACCCCCCGCTCATGCCCCATGTCTGTCTTCTGTTCCCCCCACTCATGCCCCGAGTCTGTCTCCTGTTGCCGCACACCCCTCGCTCATGCCCTGTGTCTTCTCCCCCCACCCCCCGCTCATGCCCCGTGTCTGTCTTCTGTTCCCCCCGCTCATGCCCCGTGTCTGTCTCCTGTTCTCCCCACCCCCCGCTCAAGCCCCGTATCTGTCTCCTGTTCCCCCCACCCCCCGCTCATGCCCCGTGTCTGTCTCCCGTTGCCCCCCACACCCGCTGCTCATGCCCCTGTGTCTGTCTCCTGTTCTCCCCTCCCCCTGCTCATGGCCCGTGTCTGTCTCCTGTTCCCCGCACCCCTGCTCATGCCCTGTGTCTGTTTCCTGTTCCCCCGACCCACTCATGCCCCGTGCTGTCTCCTGTCCCCCCACCCGCTCATGCCCCGTGTCTCTCTCTTGTTGCTCCCCACCACTACGCTCATGCCCCGTGTCTGTCTCCTGTTCTCCCCAGCCCCCGTATCTGTCTCCTGTTACCCGCACCCCCCGCTCATGCCCCGTGTCTGTCTCCTGTTACCCCCCATGCCCCCCGCTCATGCCCCGCCGTGTCTGTCTCCTGTTCTCCCCACCCCCCGCTCATGCCCTGTGTCTGTCTCCTGTTCCCCCCACCCCCGCTCATGCCCCGTGTCTCTCTCCTGTTGCCCCCACCCCCCCGCTCATGCCCCGTGTCTGTCTCCTGTTCTCCCCAGCCCCCGCTCATGCCCCATGTCTGTCCCCTGTTCTCCCCACCCCCTGCTCATGCCCCGTGTCTGTATCCTGTTGTCCCCCCACCCCCGCTCATGCCCCGTGTCTTTCTCCTGTGCTCCCCACCCCCCGCTCATGCCCCGTGTCTGTTGTTCCCCCCACCCCCGCTCATGCCCCGTGTCTGTCTCCTGTTCCCACCACCCCCCGCTCATGCCCCGTGTCTGTCTCCTCCTGTTCTCCCCAGCCCCGCTCATGCCCCATGTCTGTCCCCTGTTCTCCCCACCCCCTGCTCATGCCCCGTGTCTGTCTCCTGTTGTCCCCACCCCCGCTCATGCCCCGTGTCTCTCCTGTTGCCCCCCACCCCCCGCTCATGCCCTGTGTCTGTCTCCTGTTCCCCACACCCCCCGCTCATGCCCCATGTCTGTCTCTTGTTGCCCCTCACCCCCCGCTCATTCCAAGTGTCTGTCTCCTGTTGCCCCCCACCCCCGCTCATGCCCCGTGTCTGTCTCCTGTTGCCCTCCACCCCCCGCTCATTCCCCATGTCTGTCTCATGTGTTCCCCCAACCCCCGTTCATGCCCCGTGTCTGTCTCTGTTGTTCCCCTCACCCCCGCTCATGCCCCATGCCTGTTCTCCCCACCCCCAGCTCATGCCCTGTGTCTCTCTCCTGTTGCCCCCCACCCCCTGCTCATGCCCCGTGTCGGTCTCCTGTACCCCACCACCCCCTGCTCATGCCCCGTGTCTGTCTCCTGTTCCCCCACCCGCTCATGCCCCGTGTCTCTCTCCTGTTGCCCCCCGCTCATGTCTCTTGTCTGTCTCCTGTTCTCCCACCCGCTCATGCCCTGTGTCTCTCTCCTGTTGCCCACCACCCCCCGCTCATGCCCCGTGTCTGTCTCCTGTTGCCCACCACCCACTGCTCATGCCCCGTGTCTGTCTCCTGTTGCCCCCCACCCCCTGCTCATTCCCCGTGTCTGTCTCCTGTTGCCCCCCACCCTCCGCTCATGCCCTGTGTCTGTCTCCTGTTGCCCCCTACCCCCCGCTCATGCCCCGTGTCTCTCTTCTGTTGCCCCCTGGCCCCCCGCTCATGCCCCGTGTCTGTCTCCTGTTCCCCCACCACCCACTCATTCCCTGTGTCTGTCTCCTGTTGCCCCCCACCCCCCGTTCATGCCCTGTGTCTGTCTCCTGTTGCCCCCCTACCCCCCGCTCATGCCCCGTGTCTCTCTCCTGTTGCCCCCGGCCCCCCGCTCATGCCCGTGTCTGTCTTCTGTTTCCCCACCCCCGCTCATGCCCCGTGTCTGTCTCCTGTTCCCCCACCCCCCGTTCATGCCTGTATCTGTCTCCTGTTCCCCCCACCCCCGCTCATGCCCCGTGTCTGTCTCCTATTCTCCCCACCCCCGCTCATGCCCCGTGTCTGTCTCCTGTTCTCCCCACCCCCTGCTCATGCCCCATGTCTCTCTCCTGTTGCCCCCCACTCCCTGCTCATGCCCTGTGTCTGTCTCCTGTACCCCCCTACCCCCTCGCTCATGCCCCTTGTCTCTCTCATGTTGCCCCCCGGCCCCCGCTCATGCCCCGTGTCTGTCTTCTGTTCCCCCCACCCCCTGCTCATGCCCCGTGTCTGTCTCTTGTTCCCCTCACTCCCCGCTCATGCCCCGTATCTGTCTCCTGTTCCCCCCACCCCCTGCTCATTCCCCGTGTCTGTCTCCTGTTCTCCCCACCCCCCGCTCATGCCCCGTTTCTGTCTCCTGTTCTCCCCACCCCCGCTCATGCCCTGTGTCTGTCTCCTGTTCCCCTCACCCCCGCTCATGCCCCGTGTCTCTCTCCTTCCCCCCACCCCCCGCTCATATCCCGTGTCTCTCTCCTTCCCCCCACCCCCCGCTCATGCCCCGTGTCTCTCTCCTTACCCCCACCCCATGCTCATGGCTTGTGCGTCTCTCCCCTTCCCTCCCCCCGATCATGTACCGTGTGTCTCTCCCCCTCCCCCCACCCCGTTCATGCCCCGTGTGTCTCTCTCCCCCCCACCCCCGATCATGCCCGTGTGTCTCTCTCCCTCCCCCCACCCCCTGCTCATGCCCCGAGTGTCTCTCCCCTCCCCCCACCCCCGCTCATGCCCCGTGTGTCTCTCTCCCTCCCCCCACCCTCCGCTCAAGCCCCGTGTGTCTCTCTCCCTCCCCCAACCCCCGCTCATGCCCCATGTGTCTCTTCCCTCCCCCCTCCCCCCGCTCATGCCCCATGTGTCTCTTCCCTCCCCTCCACCCCCCACTCATGCCCCGTGTGTCTCTTCCCTCCCCCCACGCCCGCTCATGCCACATGTGTCTCTCTCCTTCCCCGCACCCCCCGCTCATGCCCCGTCTGTCTCTCCCCCTCCCCCCACCACCCACTCACGCCCCGTGTGTCTCTCCCCCTCCCCGCACCCCCGCTCATGCCCCGTGTGTCTCTTACCTCCCCCCACCCCCCGCTCATGCCACGTGTGTCTCTCTCCTTCCCCCCACCCCCCGCTCATGCCCCGTGTGTCTCTCCCCTTCCCCCCCACGCTCATGCCCCGTGTGTCTCTCCTCTACCCCCACCCCCGCTCATGCCCCGTGTCTCTCCCCTCCCCACTCCCGTGTCTCTCCCCCTCCCCCCGCTCATGCCCCGTGTGTCTCTCTCTCTCCCCCCACCCTGCTCATGCCCCGTCTGTCTCTCTCCCTCCCCTCACCCCCCGCTCATGCCCCGTGGGTCTCTCTCGCTTCCCCCCACCCCCCGCTCATGCCCCGTGTGTCTCTCTCCCTCCCCCCCAACCCCACTCATGCCCCGTGTGTCTCTCCCCTCCCCCCACCCCCCGCTCATGCCCCGTCTGTCTCTCCCCTCCCCCTACCACCCACTCAAGCCCCTGTGTGTCTCTCCCCTCCCCGCACCACCCGCTCATGCCCCGTGTGTCTCTCCCCTCCCCCCACCCCCACTCATGCCACTCATGGCCCGTGTGTCTCTCCCCTTCCCCCGCTCATTCCCGTGTCTGTCTTCTGTTCCCCCCGCTCATGCCCCGTGTCTGTCTCCTGTTGCCCCCCACCCCCTGCTCATGCCCCGTGTCTGTCTCTTTTGTTCCACCCACCCCCCGCTCATGCCCCGTGTCTGTCTCCTGTTCCCGCCACCCCCTGCTCATGCCCCGTGTCTGTATCCTGTTCCCCCACCCCCGCTCATGCCCCGTGTCTCTCCTGTTGCACCCCGCTCAGGCCCTGTGTCTGTCTCCCGTTGCCCCCACCCCCCCACTCATGCCCCGTGTCTGTCTCCTGTTCTCCCCACCCCCCGCTCATGCCCCGTGTCTGTCTCCTGTTGCCCCCCACCCCTCGCTCATGCTCCGTGTCTGTCTCCCCCACCCCCCGCTCATGCCCCGTGTCTGTCTTCTGTTCCCCCCGCTCATGCCCCGTGTCTGTCTCCTGTTCTCCCCACCCCGCTCATGCCCCGCATCTGGCTCCTGTTCCCCCCACCCCCGCTCATGCCACGTGTCTGTCTCCTGTTCTCCCCACCCCCCGCTCATGCCCCGTGTCTGTCTACTGTTTCCCCCACCCCGGCTCATGCCCCGTGTCTGTCTCCTGTTCCCCCAACCCACTCATGCCTCGTGTCTGTCTCCTGTTCCCCCCACCCGCTCATGCCCCGTGTCTCTCTCTTGTTGCCCCCACCATCACGCCCATGCCCCGTGTCTGTCTCCGATTCTCCCCACCCCCCGCTCATGCCCTGTGTCTGTCTCCTGTTGCCCCCACCCCTCTGCTCATGCTCCGTGTCTGTCTCCTGTTCCCCCAACCCACTCATGCCTCGTGTCTGTCTCCTGTTCCCCCCACCCGCTCAGGCCCCGTGTCTCTCTCTTGTTGCCCCCACCACCACGCCCATGCCCCGTGTCTGTCTCCTATTCTCCCCACCCCCCGCTCATGCCCTGTGTCTGTCTCCTGTTGCCCCCCATGCCCGCCGCTCATGCCCCGTCATGTCTGTCTCCTGTTCTCCCCACCCCCCGCTCATGCCCCATGTCTGTCTTCTGTTCCCCCCACTCATGCCCCGTGTCTGTCTCCTGTTGCCGCCCACCCCTCGCTCATGCCCTGTGTCTTCTCCCCCCACCTCCCGCTCATGCCCCGTGTCTGTCTTCTGTTCCCCCCGCTCATGCCCCGTGTCTGTCTCCTGTTCTCCCCAACCCCCGCTCAAGCCCTGTATCTGTCTCCTGTTCCCCCCACCCCCACTCATGCCCCGTGTCTGTCTCCTGTTCTCCTCACCCCCTGCTCATGGCCCGTGTCTGTCTCCTGTTGCCCCCCACCCCTCTGCTCATGCCCCGTGTCTGTCTCCTGTTCCCCCGACCCGCTCATGCCCCATGTCTGTCTCCTGTTCCCCCCACCCGCTCATGCCCCGTGTCTCTCTCTTGTTGCCCCCCACCACCACGCTCATGCCCCGTGTCTGTCTCCTGTTCTCCCCAGCCCCTGCTCATGCCCCGCATCTGTCTCCTGTTGCCCCCCATTCCCCCCGCTCATGCCCCGTCGTGTCTGTCTCCTGTTCTCCCCACCCCCCGCTCATGCCCTGTGTCTGTCTCTTGTTCCCCCCACCCCCGCTCATGCCCCGTGTCCCTCTCCTGTTGCCCCCACCCCCCCGCTCATGCCCCGTGTCTGTCTCCTGTTCTCCCCAGCCCCCGCTCATGCCCCATGTCTGTCCCCTGTTCTCCCCACCCCCCGCTCATGCCCCATGTCTGTCTCCTGTTGTCCCCCACCCCCCGCTCATGCCCCGTGTCTTTCTCCTGTTCTCCCACCCCCCCGCTCATGTCCCGTGTCTGTTGTTCCCCCCACCCCCCGCTCATGCCCCGTGTCTGTCTCCTGTTCCCCCCACCGTCCGCTCATGCCCAGTGTCTGTCTCCTGTTCCCCCCCCCGCTCATGCCCCGTGTCGTGTCTCTCCTGTTGCCCCCCACCCTCCGCTCATGCCCCGTGTCTGTCTCCTGTTGCCCCCTACCCCCTGCCCCGTGTCTGTCTCCTGTTCCCCCCACCCCCTGCTCATGCCCCATGTCTGTCTCCTGTTGCCCCCCACCCCCCGCTCATTCCCTGTGTCTGTCTCCTGTTTCCCCCCGACCCCCGCTCATGCCCCGTGTCTGTCTCCTGTTGCCCCCCACCCCCCGCTCATTCCCCGTGTCTGTCTCATGTTGCCCCCCAACCCCCGTTCATGCCCCGTGTCTGTCTCTGTTGTTCCCCCCACCCCCGCTCATGCCCCATGCCTGTTCTCCCCACCCCCAGCTCATGCCCCGTGTCTCTCTCCTGTTGCCCCCCACCACCCGCTCATGCCCCGTGTCTGTCTCCTGTACCCCCCACCCCCTGCTCATGCCCCGTGTCTGTCTCCTGTTCCCCCACCCGCTCATGCCCCGTGTCTCTCTCCTGTTGCCCCCCGCTCATGTCCCTTGTCTGTCTCCTGTTCTCCCACCCGCTCATGCCCTGTGTCTCTCTCCTGTTGCCCCCCACCCCCTGCTCATGCCCGAGTCTGTTTCCTGTATCCCCCTACCCCCCGCTCATGCCCTGTGTCTCTCTCCTGTTCCCCCCACCCCCCGCTCATGCCCCGTGTCTCTCTCCTGTTGCCCCCGCTCATGTCCCTTGTCTGTCTCCTGTTCTCCCACCCGCTCATACCCTGTGTCTCTCTCCTGTTGCCCCCCACCCCCTGCTCATGCCCCGAGTCTGTTTCCTGTTCCCCCCACCCCCCGCTCATGTCCCTGGTTTGTCTCCTGTTCCCCCCACCCCCGCTCATGCCCCGTGTCTGTCTCCTGTTCTCCCTACCCCCTGCTCATGCCCCGTGTCTCTCTCCTGTTGGCCCCACCCCCCGCTCATACCCCGTGTCTGTCTCCTGTTGCCCCCCACCCCCGCTCATGCCCTGTGTCTCTCTGTTGTTCCCCCCACCCCCCGCTCATGCCCCGTGTCTGTCTCCTGTTCCCCCAACCCCCGCTCATGCTCCGTGTCTGTCTCCTGTTCCCCCACCCCTGCTCATGCCCCGTGTCTGTCTCCTGTACCCCCCCACCCCCCGTTCATGCCCCTTGTCTCTCTCCTGTTGCCCCCCACCACCGCTCATGCCCCATGTCTGTCTCTGTTGTTCCCCCACCCCCGCTCATGCCCTGTGCCTGTTCCCCCCACCCCCAGCTCATGCCCCGTGTCTGTCTCCTGTACCCCCCCACCCCCACTCATGCCCCGTGTCTGTCTCCTGTTCCCCCCACCCGCTCATGCCCCGTGTCTCTCTCCTGTTGCCCCCCCGCTCATGTCCCTTGTCTGTCTCCTGTTCCCCCACCCGGTCATGCCCCGTGTCTCTCTCCTGTTGCCCCCCACCCCCTGCTCATGCCCCGTGTCTGTCTTCTGTTCCCCCCACCCCCCGCTCATGACCCGTGTATGTCTCCTGTTCTCCCCACCCCGCTCATGCCCCGTATCTGTCTCCTGTTCTCCCTACCCCCGTTCATGCCCCGTGTCTCTCTCCTGTTGGCCCCACCCCCCGCTTATGCCCCGTGTCTGTCTCCTGTTGCCCCAACCCCCGCTCATGCTCCGTGTCTGTCTCCTGTTCCCCCACCCCTGCTCATGCCCTGTGTCTGTCTCCTGTACCCCCCCACCCCCCGCTCATGCCCCGTGTCTCTCTCCTGTTGCCCCCCACCACCGCTCATGCCCCATATCTGTCTCTGTTGTTCCCCCACCCCCGCTCATGCCCTGTGCCTGTTCCCCCCACCCCCAGCTCATGCCCCGTGTCTGTCTCCTGTACCCCCCACCCCCACTCATGCCCAGTGTCTGTCTCCTGTTCCCCCCACCCGCTCATGCCCCGTGTCTCTCTCCTGTTGCCCCCCTGCTCATGTCCCTTGTCTGTCTCCTGTTCCCACCCCCGCTCATGCCCTGTGTCTCTCTGTTGTTCCCCCACCCAGCGCTCATGCCCCGTGTCTGTCTGCTGTTCCCCCAACCCCCGCTCATGCTCCATGTCTGTCTCCTGTTCCCCCACCCCTGCTCATGCCCTGTGTCTGTCTCCTGTACCCCCCCACCCCCCGCTCATGCCCCGTGTCTCTCTCCTGTTGCCCCCCACCACTTCTCATGCCCCATGTCTGTCTCTGTTGTTCCCCCACCCCCGCTCATGCCCTGTGCCTGTTCCCCCCACCCCCAGCTCATGCCCCGTGTCTGTCTCCTGTACCCCCCCACCCCCACTCATGCCCTGTGTCTGTCTCCTGTTCCCCCCACCCGCTCATGCCCCGTGTCTCTCTCCTGTTGCCCCCCGCTCATGTCCCTTGTCTGTCTCCTGTTCCCCCACCCGGTCATGCCCCGTGTCTCTCTCTTGTTGCCCCCCACACTCTGCTCATGCCCCGTGTCTGTCTTCTGTTCCCCCCACCCCCCGCTCATGACCCGTGTATGTCTCCTGTTCTCCCCACCCCGCTCATGCCCCGTATCTGTCTCCTGTTCCCCCCACCCCCCACTCATGCCCCGTGTCTATCTCCTGTTCTCCCCACCCCCCGCTCATGCCCCGTGTCTGTCTCCTGTTCTCCCTACCCCCGTTCATGCCCCGTGTCTCTCTCCTGTTGGCCCCACTCCCCGCTTATGCCCCGTGTCTGTCTCCTGCTGCCCCCCAGCCCCCGCTCATGCCCCATGTCTCTCTGTTGTTCCTCCCACCCCCCGCTCATGCCCCATGTCTGTCTCCTGTTCCCCCCAAACCCCGCTCATGCCCCGTGTCTGTCTCCTGTCCCCCCACCCCAGCTCATGCCCCGTGTCTGTCTCCTGTATCCCCCCACCCCCGCTCATGCCCCGTGTCTCTCTCCTGTTTCCCCCCACCACCGTTCATGCCCCATGTCTTCCTCTTGTCCCCCCTCCTATGATGCCCCTTGTTGACCTCTTGTTCCCCCCACCCCCCGCTCATGCCCCGTTTCTTCCTCCTGTACCCATACTCCTTGCTGATGCCCTGTGTCTTCCTCCTGTTCCCTCCCACCCCCTGCTCATGCCCCGTGTCTTCCCCTTGTCCCCCCCTCCTATGATGCCCCTTGTTGACCTCTTGTTCCATCCACCCCCCGCTCATGCCCGTGTCTCCCTTCTTTCCCCCGCACCCCTGCTCATGCCCCGTGTCTTCCTTTTCCCCCACCCCACTCCCCGCTCATGCCCCGTGTCTCCCTTCTTTCCCCCCTCCCCCCGCTCATGCCCTGTGTCTGCATTGTTGGAACAGGGCAGACACGGGGCATGAGCGGGGGTGGGGGCCCCACCTTGCCCTACCCCCACTCATGCCCCGTGTCTCTCCTGTTCACCCCCACCCCCGCTCATGCTCTGTGTCTGTCTCCCTCCTTTTCCTCCCGCTCATGCCCCATGTCTCCCTTCTCCCCCCTCCCCCCGCTCATACCCAGTGTCTCCCTTCTTTCCAGCTCATGCCCCGTGTCTCCCTTCTTCCCCCCACACCCCCGCACATGCCCCGTGTCTCCCTTCTTTCCTGCTCATGCCCCGTGTCTCCCTTCTTTCCACCCCCTACTCATGCCCTGTGTCTGTCTCCTGTTGCCCCCCGCTCATGCCCCGTGTCTGTCTCCTGTTCTCCCCACCCCCCGCTCATGCCCCGTGTCTCTCTGTTGTTCCCCCATGCCCTGCTCATGCCCCATGTCTGTCTCCTGTTCCCCCCACCCCCCGCTCATGCCCCGTGTATGTCTCCTCTCCCCGTGTCTGTCTCCTGTTCCTCCCACCCCGGCTCATGCACCGTGTCTGTCTACTGTTGCCCCCCACCCCCCGCTCATGCCCCGTGTCTGTCTCCTGTTCTCCCCACCCCCCGCTCATGACCCCTGTCTGTCTCCTGTTCCTCCCACCCCCCGCTCATGCCCCGTGTCTGTCTCCTGTTGCCCCCCACACTCCCTGCTCATGCCCCATGTCTGTCTCCTGTTCTCCCCACCCCCGCTCATGCCCCGTGTCTGTCTCCTGTTCCCCCACCCCCTGCTCATGCCCCCTGTCTCTCTCCTGTTGACCCCCACGCCCCTGCTCATGCCCCGTGTCTGTCTACTGTTCCCCCACCCACTCATGCCCCGTGTCTGTCTCCTGTTCCCCCACCCGCTCATGCTCATGCTCTTGTTGCCCCCCACCTCCCCGTTCATGCCCCGTGTCTGTCTCCTGTTCTCCCCCCCCCCGATCATGCCCTGTGTCTGTCTCCTGTTCCTCCCACCCCCTGCTCATGCCCTGTGTCTGTCTCCTGTTGCCCCCGCACCCCCCGCTCATGCCCGTGTCTGTCTCCTGTTCTCCCCACCCCCCGCTCATGCCCCGTGTCTGTCTCCTGTTCTCCCCACACCCCGCTCATGCCCCGTGTCTGTCTCCTGTTTTCCCCCAACCCCCGCTCATGCCCCGTGTCTCTCTGTTGTTCCCCCATGCCCTGCTCATGCCCCATGTCTGTCTCCTGTTCCCCCCACCCCCCGCTCATGCCCCGTGTATGTCTCCTCTCCCCCACCCCTCGTTCATGCCCCGTGTCTCTCTCCTGTTGCCCCCCGCTCATGCCCCGTGTCTGTCTCCTGTACCCCCCCACGCCCTGCTCATGCCCCGTGTCTCTCTCCTGTTGCCCCCCACCACCGCTCGTGCCCCGTGTCTTCCTCTTGTCCCCCCTCCTATGATGCCCCTGTTGACCTCTTGTTCCCCCCGCTCATGCCCCGTGTCTTCCTCCTGTCCCCCCACTCCTCGCTGATGCCCTGTGTCTTCCTTCTGTTCCCTCCCACTCCCTGCTCATGCCCTGTGTCTTCCTCTTGTCCCCTCCTCCTATGATGCCCCTTGTTGACCTCTTCTTCCACTCGCCCCCCGCTCATGCCCTGTGTCTCCCTTCTTTTCCCCCACCCCCTGCTCATGCCCCGTGTCTTCCTTCCCCCCAACTCCCCGCTCATGCCCCGTGTCTGCACTGTTGGAACAGGGCAGACACGGGGCATGAGCGGGGGGTGGGGGCCCCAACTTGCTCTACGCCCGCTCATGCCCCGTGTCTCTCCTGTTTACCCCAACCCCCACTCATGTTCCGTGTCTGTCTCCCTTCTTTTCCCCCTGCTCATGGCCCGTGTCTCCCCTGTTCACCCCCACCCCCCGCTCATGCCCTGTGTCTCCCTTCTTTCCCGCTCATGCCCCGTGTCTCCCTTCTTCCCCCCCACCCCCCGCTCATGCCCCGTGTCTCCCTTCTTTCCCGCTCATGCCCCGTGTCTCCCTTCTTTCCACCCCCTGCTCATGCCCCGTGTCTCTCTCCTGGTCTTCCGGACCCCCCATGTTGCCCTGTTGTCTTCTCTTTATACACCCTGCCTTCCCTTTCCCTGGTGTCCATCTTGGTAAAAGATTTTCCTTCCTACACCGGGACACCTGCCTGCGGCGTCCCAGTTTGGGAAGAAAAATCTTTTTTTTACCACCCTGGGATCCCACTTTGAGAACCTAGGATGCTGGTGGTCTTCCTCCATTGAAAAGGACGTTATGGTTACGTTGCACTAATAAAAACCTATGAAAATCAATTAAAAAAATGTGTTAAAGTGACTTTATGGTTAAGTTGCACTACTAAAAACCTATGAAATTCAGTAAAAAACGTTGTTAAAGGGACGTTATGGTTAAGTTGCGCTGCTAAAAACATATGAAATTCAGTAAAAAAACTTTGTTAAAGGGACGTTATGGTTAAGTTTCGCTACTAAAAACCTATGAAATTCAGTGAAAAAACTTTGTTAAAGGGACGTTATGGTTCCAAGTAAAACCGAAAAACCCTTGAAATTCGCCAGTTATGGTAAGCTAAGCAACCATAACTCGCGCCACCACCGTGCACTGCTAAGACTAACACCCACAACATCAAGTTTCCAGGATTTCTACTTGCAGCTGCATGCATATGCACATGCATGAATACAAACTACAGGTATGCATATTTTCTGTACAGTGCATGTACAACTCTTGTAAATGAATATAAACAGAGTAAGTGCCACTTAACCTGTATAGCCTATAACATGAACTTATTGTCATTTTTTCCATCTACTATAATCAACTGTCACTTCCAAACATATCTACTATCTAAATATTTTTTTTACACACAACAGTATAATTGTAGAAAAACACTAAGTAGTGTATTATAAAATTACACAAAGCCAGGATAAGGTCATGCACCTTCATACACTCACACAGATAGACACTAACATTGAAAAACTCCCAAATGCAATGGCACCAATGCTTGTAAATCACATCCTTCTGATTTATTACCCACGCCTTCACAAATGCATACATTCCATGCTTTTCTATACAGTATGTGCCATTTACCTTATAACCATTGCAAAATAAGTATATCATTATTTCTTCTTTCTCCTAACATTAAATAACAGAGCCTTAAAAAACCAAACGAGTTTCATACACTTCCTATTCTACTCATTTGCAAAGCATGTTGAACTAACATATTTTTAAAAAAATATAAAGACTGCACATAGTCAAAGGAAATTGCATGTTATATACACACAAAATTACTAACCTCTTTCCTTTACAATTACAGTGAAGACCACTCACCAGAAAAGCAGCAGAATCCAAAGTGCAAACAACAACTCAAAAGAAACCTAATCATTCCACACAAAAAAAGTAAGTACAATACTACCAGAATATTCTTACTGTTACTCAAACACACCGTGTGGTTGATTCACGGTATTTGTGCACCAAAAAAAAAAGATTAGTGCACCATTCTGCCCACAAATCCCCATTTGTTAAACAGGGATTTGCAGGCAGAATGCCGCAGAAATCCCCGTTTTTTGGCGCACAAATGACATAACTCAGCCTCTAGAATGTTAGTATTGCAGAACAAAGAACTGTTTTAATTCTATACCATTAGATTTAGTATTTTTGCTTCTCCTCACCACTAGCTTACTTTCTACTGTCATCTGAACCCCAGTATAGTAACACACAAATACAAGAATAGCCTTCCCAACTAGTTGTAGCTGCCCAATGCACAATCACACACCATCACATACATCTGTACCATCATACTCAGACACTCATGCACACAGCACACATGCATCGTAGAACAGCCCAACCCATACCTTTATTTTTTTCAACATACCCCAAAGAATGCCTACCAAAAAGCAAGTCCATATAAAACAACGTAGAAGTAGAGCAAATGAAAAAAGAAGTGACCAAAATAAGCATCCATCTCTAGTAGAATTTGTACAAAAAGTTCAAACAAAACAGCTAATACAGTCACTTAGCAAAACAAAACATGCTTCAAGTACAGAAACTTTGCCTCTATCAAAATGTAAAACAAAACTGAAAACGATTATCAAGAATTCAGCTACCACTACTGGTAAAACTTCTCCTATAAATCGATATAATGGCAAGTAAGCATACCCAAAAAAGTATTTGAGCAAAAATGTTCCGCCACAGAGTCCTTCAGAATCTTATAAAAACAGGAGAGAAATCATACACAACCCTTTAAACCTATCGTAGAAAATTAATCTTAGAAGCTTTGATAGACAGTGCAATCCTTCTCAAAAGAAAGTTATTTATTTTAGTGTTAAACAGAATGAAAGCACTAACAAAACTAATTACTAAATTACAAAAAAGACGTCTCAATAAACGAAATATCAACAAAATTAACTTCTTAAATATCTGTGGAGGTGAATGGAGTCACACCACAAACACAGAAACATATTTTAATGAAGAAGCATACAAACAAAAACAAACAAATACAATTGCTATACATCGCAGGGGACGAGGCTATGAAAAACTTAATAATACCATAATGGAACAAGAAATACTGCTTACAAAAATATCCCCAGAAAACTCAGAATTACCTCTCCATTCGACTGGACCAAAACATCCAGTATACAAATGGCCATGCACGTCAATGTGTAACATTCCCAAAAAATATTTCAAATCTTTACGCCAATTCCTCAATCAGTATGTGAAAGGCAAAGACAAAATCAAAATGAAACTGCTGCAAAATATGGATACCTGTCCAGTGCGTAAATACACAGGACCACAAGGACATTCATAAGCCTGCATTTCAGGACCTATTTGCAACAGCACCTTCCATCATATCAAAATGATATCAACACATCATCCAACTATAAGAAATCTCATCTTTTAACTGTACTATGCTAAAAGTCCTGCTTTTGCACTAGCCAATTTAAATAACAATCTTCTACATGGTACAGCCAAAGAACTACTTGAAGAAATTGACCATATCCAGAAAAATATTTTGGAAGTGAAAACCACTTACAAAATGCAATACCTTTACAACAGACTAACAACAATTGTACACATGGCAACCTTCTACTACACACATACAAAAAAGAAATACTAACATTTCAAAGTACATCCGCTGAAGTACCAAACCATGTGTGTGTGTTGCTGCAGAATTTTTTATAAAACTAACACAAAAACTATAGACATAACATACAAAATAGAGGACAATGAAGATTTTAAATGGTTTAAATTAGCTCTCTACCTTATAGCAGAAAACAAATATGAAATAATTGACTCCCTAATACTTTGCAGTTACTGCATTACAAAACTTGACAACAACCAAACTCCTTCACGCGCTATCACACATAACTTGGAATTATTCCCACTACCAAAACCCCTACAACAACTCAATTTACATGAGAGCATCATAATTCAAACAGTGCATCAATTTCAAGCAATAATACACCTTCAACCAAAAACAGCAAAATTACCTCCCTCTGAATTGGTGAAGTATTTTATTTACCATTAGATCTGACAGAAAATGTGCACACTCTAGGAGTGCAACGTCCAATAGAACAATCTTTAATTATCTTAGTAAATGGTGTACCAACAAAATACAAAACAAATTTGGCAACAAATCGTTGACTTAGATAAAGTTAGACAAGCCTTGCAATATCTAAAAGACAATAATGAGTACTATAAAGAAATAAATATATATTGAAGAAAACTTAAGGGGAACAACTGAAATAATTCAAGAGTCACGAGAAACTGTTCAATTTGAACTTCTGGATCCAGCTGCAGTATCCAATATTTTAGACCATTATACAATTCATCCACTGCACTCTAAAGACAGCATAGATGATGCAATAGAAATGTACCAAATGCGACAAACCAAAGGATTACCAATGAGCATATGGGAAAAAAGTATAGAAGCACGTGCT
Organism: Ambystoma mexicanum; assembly: GCF_040938575.1. NCBI lineage: Eukaryota > Metazoa > Chordata > Amphibia > Caudata > Ambystomatidae > Ambystoma > Ambystoma mexicanum. Next base: position 208,659,361 of record NC_090941.1, read on the forward strand.
TTTCCTCAACTATTTCCTACTGAAAAAGGAGTAAGATACAATGATAGACCAACTCAGATAACAGCACCAGAATACCGCTCATTACGAATGTATTCTGAAGATCCCAGATTTAAACAAAATGTAGAATACATATTCAACCTACTCTTTGAAAGTGAACTAGCAACTCTATGTTACGCAGTTGCACACATATTGAAATCGAGAACCCACTTTCAAATTATGTCAGCTACGCAATTAATGCAAAAATTGCAAGAAAAAGATGAGGTTTTACAATCAAGTATTACGTATTTGTTTGCAAACATGTGTGGTACAAAAGAATAGTGGTTCTGACATCACAGAGATGTACGTTGTATGATCAGAAACCTTGGACCATCCACTTGGTTTGTTACATTAAGTTGTGCAGAATATCTATGGGAAGATTTTCATGATTTCCTATGCATATCAAACAAAAACAAAACAAACATAGATATACTAACACCTGGAGAACTTTGCTCTCTAGATCCTGTTAATGTTTCAAGATATTTCCACCATTGTTTCATTGCTATGTTACACTTTATTTGTAATAAAACTGTTCCTCCACTCAGAGAAGTGCAACACTTCTTTTGGAGAAAAGAATACCAAGCCAGAGGAGCACCACATATCCACATGCTTTTATGGATTAAAGATGCTCCTAAATTTGGTCAGGACAGTGATGCCACTGTTTTGCAGTTCATCCAAAAATATGTCACTTGTGAAATCCCTTCACAAACGACACATAGAGATCTTCATGCAGAAATTGTACAATTTCAAAGACACCAATGTGGCCAATATTGTCGTCGCAAATACAAAAAGAAAGGGAAATACCACACCAAATGCTGCTTTGGTTTCCCTAGACCAGTTACAGAAACAGGTGAAGTAAACAACTTCATGCCTTCAGTTAGACATAGTGTTAAAGGTAAATCACCTAAGAACACGTATTACATAAAAAGAACAGAAGAATCAAAATATATCAATGATTACAATGAAATAATTGCCCACTTATGGAATGCAAACATAGATGTGCAGTACATTGCAGACAATTCCACTGCAGTTGCATGATATGTTACAGCCTACTTAACAAAAGCAGAAAAAACAGAGCTTTAAGACCTCTCGAATGACCTATCATCAGACAAAACACTATCTCAGAAATTGTACAGCTTAGGCACAAAAATGCTCTCTCATAGAGAATGTGGCACCTACGAAGCTGCAGATCATTTAACCGGTACTGCTTTGTATGGAAAATCAGAAAATATAGTATGGCTAAGTCTTGGTCCTGCTAAATCTAGAAAAAGAGTTCTCAAATCACATGACGACATAGAAACAATAGCCAAACATGATCCCAACAGCCAAGACATTTTGAAAAACAATTGACTAGACACATACTAGCCAAACAGGAGTGCCACTTTGGAAATCATGTGTCTATACCACATAGCCCAAAACTTTGCATACAAAAATAATATAAAACCCGATGAAAACAAAGGTAGATATAGAGTGACAGATTGTGAAGGCAGCTTAGTGAAACTTACCAAACAAAGCTTGATTAATCATATTAAATTGTCATTAAAAACTCCTCAACAGAGGCCCAACTAGATAATGACACTGCTGACAGTAGTCAACCTTCTGTAACAGGAAGCCAAGAACCACTGGGACAGCCACTAATAGCAAACGAGGCAGAATTAGTTATGACAGAAGTAGAAAATACCATGTGTCACTATGAAGAAGATAGGGAAGACTTAACTGCACTACAATCAAAACTAAACAAAGAGCAGTGCACCTTTTTTAAAGAAGTAACAAAAGAAATTGCACATGGTGTACAACATGAAAATAAAGAATGTACCTGCCAAAATTCCAAACCTATACTACTATATGTCAGTGGTGAAGCTGGTTCAGGCAAAAAATTCTTAATCAAAATCATCAGCAAGTTCCTTCAACAACTGACAAACAACAAACTGTTAACTGTTGTAACTGCCCCCACCAGTTTAGCTGCCTACAACATGGGCGGTGCCACTTTACACCGATTACAACTCCTTCCAGTAGAACACCAAAACAAATTAGATTATTATAAACTTTCTACAGAAGCTGCAATGGAACTACGAAGAGCTTTGAAACAAATGAAAATGCTACTAATAGATGAAGTGAGCATGGGCTCCAACCTAATGTTGGCTTTGGTTCATCCCAGATTGCAAGAAGTACTTAAAACAATCTACAAAGAACTCTTTGGAGGAAAACACATAATTGTTTTTGGAGATCTTCTTCAATTGACGCCAGTGAAAGGTGAACCTATTTTTAAAACCTTAGGACACAAACTCTGCCGTAAAACTATTGGCAGCATAGGAAATGTCAACCTTTGGCAACATTTCCAATACAAAGAATTAACAGAAAACATGCACCATTCTGCAGACCTCACCTACGCCAACATTTTAAAAAGTATTAGAGTTGGTGTACTATCTCAAAAAGCACAAACAATATTAAAAACCCAGCACATCCATGCACTTTATGGCGATAACTCATGTGCTACTGATTTTATGGTACAATTAGCGCTCAAAAATGTCAATTGTATGGCCTTAATGCCACCTCATGCAAGCTGTTCCAAATTCAACGAAAAAATGTTAAAAAAAGAAATGCAACCAATAATTGAAATTTGCTCCACAGACAATTGGACGTACAGGGTATTACACTACCAATGTGTCAACAAGCCACAACAAGACTAAATACCTTAGGAATAATGGCTTGGAGAAAATATAAAAATTATCCTTAAACTGTAGTAATGCTTAAACGTAACCTTGACGTGGAGAACTGGGTACAGTTGTTGACTTTCAAACATATCCACATGACAACAACATCCAGTTTGTCAATATTCTCTTCGACAAACTTTCAGAAGTAAAAAGGATAGCACGCTCAACAGCTCGATTCCTTCTCTTCAAAGACATGTATGTACGCAGAGAACAATTTTCTCCAATTCTTGCATATGCAGTCACCATTCATAAATCCCAAGGCCTTACCCTAGACAAAGCATTGATAGATATTGGTAAAACAGTCTTTAAAGAAGTCATGAGCTACGTAGCACTATCAGACTTACGCACACTTGATGGTCTTTTTCTAATCAACTTTGATGCAAGTAAAGTCAACGCTGACATTCCTTGCATTCTAGAATACAATAGACTACCTACACTATACACCCCCATCTAAAAGCATATCCTGTACCACAAAAAGGAAAACGTTGCAAAAAGAAAACTAATTTAAACTGAAATGCAATAGAATCTGACTGCAAATCCTGCAAAGAGAGTAAACGAAGCTAATACTTCATCATTTACCATAAGTAAAGACAAACCTATTAGTCAAAGTAACTCAGGTACTTCTTCAGAGAAGCAAAACACACTCTGTAAAAATGACTTGGACACAGAACTATCTGGTCCATTCAAATTTTCAAATTTAACTGGTGTAAGTTGTTATGCAAATGTAGCAATGAATATTCTATTTCAATTGCCACCAATTGTTGACAATATTTACTTACACAGTACAGACCAATTGTGTTTGCAAATGTTAGTCCTTCATAGAAACGCAACAAACAATCCTCACAACACGTAGTGTTCACGAAATAAGACAAGAATTGGACTACTGTGCTGGAATGGTGAAATTTACTATAAACTCACAAGAAGATCCACAAGAATTTCAAATGTACTTACTACAAGTATTGGAAAACAAAACCATACCTATAAATGAAATCTTCCAGATTTCATACATGTGGAAACATACCTGCACTTTCTGCAACAATGTTACACAAGAAGAAATCCCTAACGAGCGCTTTGTGTATGTATCCATACCAAATTGTGAATCCATTCCATTTCAGCAACTTATACAACATGCAAACCATGGCAGATTATGTACTACCTGCAATTCATATAATCGTTCCACCTTACTAATACAAACACATAGTAAATACGTTATACTAATGCTTCTATGTTACAATGCAGATGGTACCAAAAACAACTGCAAGCTGACTGGATTCACACACGGTCAAGTATCACTTGGTAAGAAAACCTTCACAACAATAGGTATAATCTACCACGCAGGAGCCACAACCAATGCAGGTTACTACACTGCATATATTAAAAAGAAATTTGGATGGTTCGAATGTAATGATAGTACCATTACTCTCAAGCAGAGATTACCAGCAAGTCTTACAAACACTTATTTAGGGGGTAGTTCATAGAATTCAGCGCACAAGTGGCGCACATGGCTGGCACACAGTGTCCGCGTGCGGCAGTCTGCACCAGCCGCGTGCGCCAAAACCCATTTCGGTGCAGAGCGTATTCATGGATTTTAACATCCCTAAGCAGCCGTGGCGCAGAGTGGCGCAGCGACCCTGCAGCAGCACCAGTTACGCCTCCAACCCCACCCTATGCGCCATGAACAGCGCACAAATCCAGTACATTGCGCACAGGCCAGTGGACCAGCATACACACCCCCAACCATGAAAACACGTGTAAAACTCTCCGCGCACCCATTGCAATACACGTACCCCGCTTGCGCTAGGCCAATCGCGTGTAAAACTCCCCGCGCACCACTTGCAATACACGTACCCCGCTCGCGCTAGGCCAATCTCGTGTAAAACTCCCCACGCACTCCTCAGAATACATGTACCACGCTCATTTGTGGGAAGTTTCACACATGATAGGCCTAGCGCGAATGGGGCACGTGTATTTCTGAGGTTCGCGGGGAGTTTCACACATGGTAGGCCGTGTGCAAGCGGGGTACCTGTATTACTGGTGTTCGCGGGGAGTTTCACATGCAGTAGGCTCTGTGCGAGCAGGGTACGTGTATTACTGGGGTTCGCGGGAAGTTACACACGCGATAGGCCTTGGGCGAGCGGGGCACATGTATTACAGGGGTTCGCTGGGAGTTTCACACGCGGTAGGCCCTGTGCGAGCGGGACACGTGTACTTCTGGGGTTTGCGGGGAGTTACACATGCGGTAGGCCCTGTGCAAGTGGGGCACATGTATTTCTGGGGTGCCCAAACGAATTGGCAGCGTGTGTCCTCCCAGGTGTGCCCTCACACCGCTCCCCAGGGCCTGCAGGCAGACCGCAACACAGGTGAACACACTGTACCCCTGGCCATGCCCCACAGGCAGCCCATCCACCCTGGTGAAGCTCCCCAGCCAGCCCACATGTCATCACGCACAAGTGAGCACTGACTCATGTCCCTCCACCCACCCACCCAGCAGTGAAGGGCACCTGCCAGCATGCCCCACTCATGCCCCCACCCACCCACCCATGAAGGGCACCTGCCAGCAGGCCCCCACTCATGTCCGCCCACCCACCCAGCAGTGAAGGGCACCTGCCAGCAGGCCCCCACTCATGTCCCCCCACCCACACACCCAGCAGTGAAGGGCACCTGCCAGCATGCCCCCACTCATGTCCCCCCACCCACCCAAACACCCACCCACCCACCCAGCAGTGAAGGGCACCTGCCAGCAGGCCCCCACTCATGTCCCCCCACCCACCCACCCGTGAAGGGCACCTGCCAACAGGCCCCCACTCATGTCCATCCACCCACCCACCCAGCAGTGAAGGGCACCTGCCAGCAGGCCCCCACTCATGTCCCCCCACCCACCCAGCAGTGAAGGGCACCTGCCAGCAGGCCCCCACTCATGTCCCCCCACCCACCCACCCGTGAAGGGCACCTGCCAGCAGGCCCCCACTCATGTAAAGCAGTGAAGGGCACCTGCCAGCAGGCCCCCACGCATGTCCCCCCACCCACCCACCCGTGAAGGGCACCTGCCAGGAGGCCCCTACTCATGTCCCCCCCACCTACCCAGCAGTTAAGGGCACCTGCCAGCAGGCCCCCACTCATGTCCACCCACCCACCCACCCACCCAGCAGTGAAGGGCACCTGCCAGCATGCCCCCATTCATGTGTCCCCACCCACCCATCCAAAGCAGTGAAGGGCACCTGCCAGCATGCCCCCACTCATGTCCAGTGAAGGGCACCTGCCAGCAGGCCCCCACTCATGTCCCCGACCCAAAGCAGTGAAGGGCACCTGCCAGCAGGCCCCCACTCATCCCCCCACCCACCCAGCAGTGAAGGGCACCTGCCAGCAGGCCCCCACTCATGTCCCCCCACCCACCCACCCACCCACCCAGCAGTGAAGGGCATCTGCCAGCAGGCCCCCACTCATGTCCATCCCACTACAGTCACACACCCACCCAGCAGTGAAGGGCACCTGTCAGCAGACCCCCACTCATGTTTCCCCACCCACCCAGCAGTGAAGGGCACCTGCCAGCAGGCCCCCACTCATGTCCCCCCACCCACCCACCCATGAAGGGCACCTGCCAGCAAGCCCCCACTCATGTCCCCCCACCCACCCAGCAGTGAAGGGCACCAGCCAGCATGCCCCCACTCATGTTCCCCCAAGTGAATGGCACCTGCCAGCAGGCCCCCACTCATGTACACCCACCCACCCACCCAGCAGTGAAGGGCACCTGCCAGCAGGCCCCCACTCATGTCCACCCACCCACCCAGTAGTGAAGGGCACCTGCCAGCAGGCCCCCACTCATGTCCCTATGTGAAGGGAACCTGCCAGCAGGCCCCCACTCATGTCCACCCAAAGCAGTGAAGGGCACCTGCCAGCAGGCCCCCACTCATGTCCCCCCACCCATGAAGGGCACCTGCCAGGAGGCCCCCACTCATGTCCCCCCACCCACCCAGCAGTGAAGGGCACCTGCCAGCATGCCCCCACTCATGTCCCCCCCAACACGTCAACATGACACACAATCATGGCCCTCATGGCCACACAAATCCCACTGCACGCCACCCCTGCCCAAATAACCAACCAAGCATAACATACTCCCCACATTGAAATGACCATTTCATGAAACAACCCAAATGGCATGTATGTACATCAACACATGTCCGTCACACACACACAATGCGTGCCAGTGAATGTGAAAATCCACATCGTGACATGCATGAAACCAATGAGAGAATACCACACATTGAAGTACGGGAAAAAATGTATTGAACAAAAAATGTGGTGAAAAAAATGTAAACACCAAACAATGGACAAAAGGAAAAAAATGCAGAATGTCACATAATGATAAAAAAAGGAAATCAGAATCCAAAAAATATGAAATCAAAAATGTCTCCAAAGTCTTCCTCCAACAAAGCAAATCCAAACAGAAATGAAAAAGTAAAATTCATTGCTCCATGGAAAAATCAAAAAAGAAAATGCCGAGAAATCCTCACTCCAACTATTTACAAGGATGAAATCCTGGGTCCATGAGCCCAACTGTACAAATTAAACCTACAAAAATACACTAACTAATGAAGAACTATATACAAAAATGTGGGGTATGTTCCAAGCGCCCCAAAAAAAATGAAAACAAAAATGAAACCTAACACTAACTAACTAACTAACTATTTACAATGGCAGCGGGCTAGTCTGACGGCTCACTTTTTGATGTCCCGGGAAAGGGCATCATCGAACTCCCACTCAATGTCCTGGAGGCGGTGCTCTTCCATGGCCCGAGGTTTTACAGGGATGATGTCATGTTGACCTCCAACTCCCTGCGAATTGCCTCAAGGCACTCGGCCCACCTCAGTGCCCTCCGCATGGAGTTCTCTGCCCTGATCATTGTGAGCCCTGCCTCTTCCGCCCGCTACCGCTCCGCATCTATGGCATGGCCCAACCGCTGCCACACGGAAGACACTTGTAATCCGGGGTCCTCCTGCCCTCTGGCCGATGCCTGCCCCTCTGATGTTGAAGGCCCCAAGCCATCATTGCTCCCACCATGTTGCTGCTGCTGCTGTGCCTGTGCCTTCGCCCTGGCTCTTGCTGCCTGCACGTCCTCCTCCGGCTGGGGTGCAGTTGTTGTGGTGGCCACCCCTGCTGGACGTCCGACTCCCGACTGTGGCAGGGATGTGTCCTCCACCAGCCTGGCCGCTGGGTCAGAGGCAGCTCCACAGGGACCCAGGTGATACATAGGTGGGAAGATGGCATGGAGGACGACTGGTGCGTAGGGGGTTCAGGTGAGGAGGGGGTCGCAACAAGGTCCAGCACACGGAGGAATCCAGCACTGGTGACCCATCCCAGTAGGTCAACGCGGTCAAAGAGCCATCTGAGATGACGTGCAGTGTCATCACGAAAACACTGCAGGTCACCTCGCATGCCCCGTTGACGCAACGCTATCCCAGCCAGGACAGGCACAACCCGGTCCCGGTTAGCCATGTCCGCAGGGAGAGGAAGGCCAGTTGTTGTGCGCCCATCCCCTCCCTGAAAATGGGTCTGGACAAAGGCATCCCTGCTGGTGCTGGATGATACAGTCACAGGATTAGGGACAGGATTACACACAGGCACCTCCACGGCGGTCTGTGCTGCCTCCTGTCCCTGCCCCTGCACTGCATCACTAGCACCAGTGAAATCCCCACGTCCAGACCCTGTGTGTGTCCCTTCCATGGCCTCCTCCTCCACCAAACCCCCCACCAACCTGGATGACTCCATGCCATCTTCCTCCGTCGGACCCTGTGGGGTCTCAGCTGCCCCTTCTGCTGCCGAGGAGTCCATCTCCGACCTCCGCCTCTTGGACCTACCCTCGGCAGCTGCGGCCTGGGACGCGGCACCAGACTCCTCACTCCCCGAACAGATGACAATCTGGGAGGAGAGCAGGGCCTTGCGTCTCTGGCTGGTGGTGTGATCCCTGCAGCACCCTCTCCGCCATCTTCATCAGTTGACGCTGCAGACAGGGAGAGTAGAACACAGGCATCAGAGCACTGTAGAATGGACTGATACACACATGACAGTTGTACATGAGTGGCAGTGTCAAACTTCAGACATGGCATCACACTCCCTAACACACATGTAATTTCTACTCACACACATGAGCAATTCCACAGCAATATTGCACCAGGCAGCACCATCCATACACATACAACAGCATCAGCATCCGAAGGTGAGCCTGACATCACATGAAACACGGGGAGTGCACAACACATGCACACACACCAACATACTTACATGCATGTGTGCATGTCCACCAACTGTCACAGTGATGAGATCGCCATCCATGTAACATCTGGCATTCAGCCTTCTACATGTCAGTGCCACATGCATCCATGTTGCATCACAGTTGCACACTTGTCAAATACACACACACATGCACACATGCTGATACATGCAGCTGGAACCACCATCCATGTGTGACACCACAACCATGCCAACGTACATACACAGCTATGCAAACTTGTGTGCTCCCACACCTGCATTTGGCCTGCATGCTTACCAACACATACACCATCCATGTGTCTCACACATGAGAGGACTCACATGTGTCAGCCTCACGCCCCTGTACATACACATCCATACATGGCCCTACAAAAACACATGTATAATCTGCACACGACTGGCACACCACAACATGCACAACGTCCAATCAGTATGCATGTATACTTACCGCTCGACTCCAGACGGGTCTGCCTCTCAAGGATCTGGATGTGGAGTCCTGGGCGTATGCATTCCAGGACCATCATTTGGTGGTCTGACAGCTGGCCCCGGCACCCCTTGGCATCCGCTGCCTTCAAGAGGTGCTGGGCCTTGTCGAGGGTCCTGTACCTGAAGTCCTCCCAGCGCTTCCGGACATGTTTGATGTCACTGACTGCCACCCCCTCCTCGTTGATGGCAGTCACGATGTCCATCCAGATCCTGGTCCGTCCTTCATTGACGGCACGCGGACTTCCAAAGAGGGCATCATACTGCCCCAGGACTTGCTCCACCAGGATGCCAACTTCCCTGGCACTGAAGCTGGTGGCCCTCTGCCTCTCCGGCTGGGGGTTGCCAGTGGTGCCAGATGGTGTTGTGCCCAACATGGCAACCCCAGAGGCAGGTGTGGGTAGGCAACAGGGTCCTGGGGCTGGGCTGTGGAGCGATGGTATCCTAGTCGGGAGTCTTCGGTTCCAGCAGGGGTGGTCACAGCAACTGCACCCCTGGCTGACGTGTAGGCAGCAAATAGCAGGGCACATGGACAGCAGGCAGGCAGCAGCAGATGGCAGGTGGGAGAGTGCTTGGGGCTCTTGGGGGCAGTAATTCGGCCTTCTGGGCAGGAGCGTGGTCTTCCATGTGTTGTTGTGTGGCCAGCTTGATACGGAGTGATTTGGCACGTGAAAAAATTGCACGTCAGTGTGTAATTCGAGGAAAGGCCCTTAGCGCATAAGCGCATCTGTGACATGACGCGCAAGGGCGTTTCCCTCAACATGGGTGCATGTTCATTGTACACGTGCAAAAACTGCATGTCCAAGGGTCAGCTCGTGTAATTGGAGGAAAGGGCCTTAGCGCGTACACGCGTAAGTGATGTTGTACATGTGGGCTGGTTGAAAAGGTATGTGTAGGACGCCATTTACTTGTACGTGCTTTTCGTGGAGAGCGAATGGGTGAATTTTGTATTTCTAGTCGGTTCACACGCGATTACTTCACAACGGTTCAAGTTCGTACTCCCTGTTACCTCTGACAGCGTTCAATTCTTATTTTGGCCTGTTTCCTCAAACAGCGTTCACTTCTTCTTTTGTCCTGTTTCCTCAGACAGCGTACAATTCTTCTTTTGGTGGGGGTGTTGCCAACGCGCACACGTGCATCTTTTTCATGTTCTTTTTCCAGGCATACTGTGAGTCGCGCACGTATTTACCAACTGTGCTTGCCCCGTGTGTCGCGTACCCCTTCAGAGGTCATTGTAGGCTGCGTGTATTACATGTATGTTTATTTTTGTGTTTCTGGGTACCACAGCATAGTGCGGGTTCATCTTTCCACGCACGTGGTCTACAAGGGGTTGCGTGTACGTTCATTTTTGTTTTCGGGGTGCCTGTGTGTTGCGTGACCCGTCATCTTCCCCCAGGGGTCACAGAAAGCCTTGCTAGAGCACTAGGGTACAAATTCCATCTAGTACCCTACCCTTTCACCCCAATTGCCCAGGACAATAGTTTACTGCTACTCCCATACACAAAACAACATCAGTGCCATGGTTGGGAGGAGACCAAGCAGTAAGGGAGGCAAAGGTGGCCGACCTCCAAAAGGTGGGCGTGGTGGGTGCGATAGGGGACCTGGCCAGGATTTGCAGGGTGCCCCTAGACCCCGTGTGTGGAGGACCAATCAGGGACATCCATGCCCCCCCCATGGTGGTGGGAAACCTAGCTGACACCATCCCAGCTCAGCCCTTCTTGGACCAGCCCATTTTGGCACCTGAACCGGCACAGGATGACTCCCAGGTCAGCACATCTAAGCCACGTGTGGTGGTGCAAGTTGCTGTCACCAGGCCATGTGGATCTGGCGCAGCAATGTCATCTGCTGCCCCAAGTAGGCAGGGTGGGGAAGCTGCAGGGGCAGCTGCAGCACTATCCACTCCAGCTCTGAGTCTCCCAACCGGGACAGTGTCGGTCCAGGTCCATCAAACCGACGCTGGCCCTGCAAACATCACCCTGCAGCCAATGCCTGCACCAAGACCTATGGTCATTGTGCATTCGCACACTCCTAGTACCCAGTCCACCGGCGCTTCTGCCCCTACTGACCAGAGCGGCGTAAGCCACTCAGGATCCGCACCACCTTTGAAAAAGAAGAAGAAGGGTGCTCTGGCACTACAGGCTCAGACCCCAGACGAGGCTACACACTGCGGAACGTCAAGGAAGCTTAGCTTTAATGACGCCGAACTTGATGCACTTGTGGCCTATGTGTCGGCACATAGCTGCAAAATGGTGGTGACTGCAGGGTGCAAGACCACACCTGGTCAACGTAAGGCACACTGGCAGACCATCGTGTACATCATTAGTGCCCTTGGATTTTTGAGGCGCACAGCTGATGATTGCTACAAGCAGTGGAATGACCTGAAATGCAAAGCAAAGAACAAGCTGGCCTCAAATCATGCCTCTACTCTGGTGACTGGCGGTGGGTCTTCACCAGAGGACAACCAACTCACTGAACATGAGTCTGTTGCTGGAACCTTCATCACAGAGGAACAGATCCAAGGCGTGGTAGAGCTACCAGATTACGACGCATTGTCTGGTGAGTGCCCATGCATGTGTGTGTAATCCATGTGTATGTTGTTTGGGTGACGGGTTCTGATTGAGTGCCAGGTGAGGGTGTGTACTCCTGAGTGGTATGGGTCACCCATGTGCTTCCTCCAAAACATTCACCGGCCTTGAATTTGGGTATGACAGTATCCCTTCTGCCCACAGTAGCCAATTAGCGCAACATTCCTGCAGTTGCCATTGAACTGTCATCTTGCAACAACATTGTTCAGATTTTTTCAGGGTTCATTTAGGCTGATTGTTTCAAAGCTCCCATTTTTCCAACGCATTTATCAGCACCTAATGCCACATATTTGACATGCTTCTGTCATTGATTACACCCCACATTGACCCACATTTGTTACCTTGTTATGTGAATGATTACACCATTCAGGCTGATTGAGTATTGGCCTTCTCACATTAATTTTCGGGGCCTGTTTGAATGTGGTACATGATAGTTGTTTCCTGTCATGTTGAAGTGACCAACCATTGATGTGTACATCTGCCTGCCATCACTGTATTATTGTACACTGGATGTGTTGCAGTGTGTGGCACATGCATATTTTGTCACACTATGTAGCATTTTTCACCTCATCATGTCCTTCTCACATGGATGGGTGACAGTACTCATTCACTGATATATGGCTCTACTTGTCAAATGTACCATGGCTATGCTACATGCCATCTGTGTGCTGGCATGTGTCATGTATGTGTATTGGACATGCCACTCACAGGCTAATGTGTGATGCCAGTGCTACCCAGCATGCAGAAAATGTGTTGCCTTTCCATCTTGGTGTCCTCAGTGTCTGCTTTTTGCCTCCCATTCCAACTCATTGACAGTGCATGCATGCCAGGGTTATAGTCATGTGGGACATGTGTAAATCATGTACTGGATCTCTGGCTTGTCAGGCCTTTGTGTGTGCTATGGTGCTCATGCCTGTTTCCATTTTTTGTCTTTCATGTTTTTGCAGGTGATGACGCACTTGATGCTGTTGAGGTTGAGGAGATGGTGCAGACCCAGGAGGAATCTCAAGCACGATCGGGCACCAATGGGGGACGTGGTGTGGTGGTGGGTGAAAACCCAATCTTACTGCAGACCATACTGTCCAGGGGTGTCTCTGGGTGCACCTCCCCAGACCTCTATTCAGGTGCTGAATCGGATGATGAGACTTATGTGCAGTCGCAGGTGAGTGTTTCTGGCAGGGATTCTGTTCTGTCCAACCCACCTGCACCAGGGGTAGAATCCTCTATGGGGATGTCAGTGTTGGTAAGTCCGCCTTTGGCGGTTACGGATGCAGGGTCACACTCCACAACATCTGATCCTGTTTCTGGGCCAGCAAATCAGAGGGGGAATGCAGTCCTGAAGTCTCAGTCAGTGCCAGCACAGCAAGGTGCAGATCGCCTTGCCCCGAAAGGTGTGGTGCCCGCCAACGCAGTGGCTGTACGCCACTAGGCAATACTGTATGGGAAAATTCCATTTACAGTATAGCAGCCCAACAGGGAGCATCAGTTGAAATGATGACTCAGGCAATGGAGAGGGTGGCCACTTCCATTCTCCCCCCTGAAAGGCAGATGGAGCAACAACAGCAGGCAACAGACTCCATTTGCCAATCACACAGGGAAGACATGTTGGCGTCCAACAGGGACCGACGGGCGGCACTGGAGACTCTGCGCAAAGCCATATCTATAGAGTCACAGGGCCACAGGGAGGCCCTGAGGGTAGAACTCCATAACCTCAGGGAGACTCTGGGTGAACTTGAGGCTTCCTGAAATTTAAGGTCAGAACAGCAGCTGGAGCAGCTCACACGTTCGCTCTCAGCTGAGCTGCAGGCAACTCGGGAGGAGATCCGGACATCACGGGAGGCCATGCATGCAGAAATGCAGGCAACCCGTCAGGTGCTGCATGGGGATCTCCGTACTATCATCCTCCAGAACGAGACCTTCCACACCCGCATGTTTGCTGCCATGGAGGACCATACCAGGTCTTTGCGTGGGCTGCCTCCCATAGCACCACCACCTCCTGATGCAGCAGCAGAGGGTGATGAGAGCGACAGCAGCACTACTCCCACACTATCGTAGCCGTGCAGGCCATGAGCCCATGGAGGTATTTTTTTTTTCTCGCAACATCCACGCATGCGGCGGTTGGTGTGCACCCTGTCCTCGAACCTCCTGGGTGGCCCCTGGCCCCCACATTTTCTTTTTACAGTGTGTTGCCTTGTGTGGCTCCTGTGGGCATCCACTGTGTATTCCGGCTTGGCATTGTGTATTCAGGCCTATGTGTGTGCTATGGTGCTCATGCCTGTTTCCATTTTTTGTCTTTCATGTTTTTGCAGGTGATGACGCACTTGATGCTGTTGAGGTTGAGGAGATGGTGCAGACCCAGGAGGAATCTCAAGCACGATCGGGCACCAATGGGGGATGTGGTGTGGTGGTGGGTGAAAACCCAATCTTACTGCAGACCATACTGTCCAGGGGTGTCTCTGGGTGCACCTCCCCAGACCTCTATTCAGGTGCTGAATCGGATGATGAGACTTATGTGCAGTCGCAGGTGAGTGTTTCTGGCAGGGATTCTGTTCTGTCCAACCCACCTGCACCAGGGGTAGAATCCTCTATGGGGATGTCAGTGTTGGTAAGTCCGCCTTTGGCGGTTACGGATGCAGGGTCACACTCCACAACATCTGATCCTGTTTCTGGGCCAGCAAATCAGAGGGGGAATACAGTCCTGAAGTCTCAGTCAGTGCCAGCACAGCAAGGTGCAGATCTTCTTGCCCCGAAAAGGTGTGGTGCCCGCCAACGCAGTGGCTGTACGCCACTAGGCAATACTGTATGGGAAACGTCCATTTACAGTATAGCAGCCCAACAGGGAGCATCAGTTGAAATGATGACTCAGGCAATGGAGAGGGTGGCCACTTCCATTCTCCCCCCTGAAAGGCAGATGGAGCAACAACAGCAGGCAACAGACTCCATTTGCCAATCACACAGGGAAGACATGTTGGCGTCCAACAGGGACCGACGGGCGGCACTGGAGACTCTGCGCAAAGCCATATCTATAGAGTCACAGGGCCACAGGGAGGCCCTGAGGGTAGAACTCCATAACCTCAGGGAGACTCTGGGTGAACATGAGGCTTCCTGAAATTTAAGGTCAGAACAGCAGCTGGAGCAGCTCACACGTTCGCTCTCAGCTGAGCTGCAGGCAACTCGGGAGGAGATCCGGACATCACGGGAGGCCATGCATGCAGAAATGCAGGCAACCCATCAGGTGCTGCATGGGGATCTCCGTACTATCATCCTCCAGAACGAGACCTTCCACACCCGCATGTTTGCTGCCATGGAGGACCATACCAGGTCTTTGCGTGGGCTGCCTCCCATAGCACCACCACCTCCTGATGCAGCAGCAGAGGGTGATGAGAGCGACAGCAGCACTACTCCCACACTATCGTAGCCGTGCAGGCCATGAGCCCATGGAGGTATTTTTTTTTCTCGCAACATCCGTGCAGGTGGCGGTTGGTGTGCACCCTGTCCTCGAACCTCCTGGGTGGCCCCTGGCCCCCACATTTTCTTTTTACAGTGTGTTGCCTTGTGTGGCTCCTGTGGGCATCCACTGTGTATTCCGGCTTGGCACATGCAGGCTTGTCCTGTGTTTGGGTTAGATGCTTGGGTTCCTGACTCACACACCCCTCCTGCTTCCCGTTTCCATGGGCTTGCAAAGGGTGTGACCAAGTGACAGTGACTTACACAGTGACATTGGTCTCCCATGAGCTGTGTGGGCAGTCTGTAGTCATAACTGTGTGAACATCCCTAGTGGGGTTTGTTTTTGTATTGAACACTGCATGGTGTATTGATATGTGCTTGTGCATCCATGTCTTTCTCCTTATTCGCAGGTACCTTCTTCATGTCTTCACAAGGCCGTCTCCTTTGCAGATGCAGTTCATGTTGTATGCAGTACACTGTCACATTTGCCTGACAGCAACACTCTGCAGTTGGAAGGGGTGGATGTGCTGGATTATTCAGGTTGTAAGACTTGCACTACTTTGAGTTTGTACTGTCATATTTTGGCAATGTTTCATGCTGTGTTGCTGTATTGTGTTGCTGGTAAGTATTTGGTTATGTGTGCTGTTTGTTATTGATTACTGAGAGCATATTGTCTGTGGCCTCTTTCCATTTGGGACAGTGCACTTTGTGACACTTGTGTCATGTGTTGTGCATTCCTTTGTTTGCTTTCACATTGCATGACATGCCATGGTGTGTTGGATGGCGGACATGGGGAGGGGTTGGGTGACATGCCAATAATTCCATGTTGTATTTTGCAAGGGGGTAGTCATTCATGCAGCATAAATGTGTGTCTTTTTGTGAAACAGCATTGGTTGCCTTTCGGTAGGTAGGGATGCACACAATGTAGCACTTCCAGGTGACCAATCTCAGGCTGGTATGGTTGTGACAGTTCACTGTCAGTTATGTCATCATCATTGATTGTGAGCTGGTAAGTGCCAGGGCTGTGTGCACTCCACAGGGTTGTGATTTTAGGTGAAGTAATTAGCCACAAGCTGAGTACGGGCTACCTCACCACGTGCCCTTTCCCCTCCCATGCGGAGTGGCCGTGCATGTGGTTGGGGATGTGGGGGCACCACCATGTCCACCGGCAGGCCCCAGCGGGTTGCAACGTTGTGCAGGACACATGCTGCCACTATGATCCTGCACACTACTGGGGGCGCGTATAGCAGTTGCCCACCAGAGCTGTCAAGGGAGCAAAAGCGTGACTTGGGCACTCCGAATGTGCACCGCACTATGCACCGGGTTGCAATATGGGCTGTGTTGTATCTTACCTCGGGTGGTGTGATGGGGTTCCGAATTGGCGTCATCATGTGGGTGCTCAGAGGGTAGGCACTGTCCCCTGGGGAGGTGATGATGGGTATCATTAGTGGGGTTGTGACATTACTCAGTATCTGACATGCATGCATGTGCAGCAGCATTTATATTCACCAAGCAGCGTGTATCGCCATGCCGCACAGCTTCTAGGTCCCGGTTTAGGGTTGCCATTCTGTAGATGAAACTGTCATGGGTGGACCCTGGATAGTTGGCATATACTGAGGTGATGATTCCTTTGGCATCACATACTAACTGCACGTTGATGGAATGCCAGTGCTTGCAGTTTCTATAGATGTGCTCAGTTGCCCTGGGAGGACGTAGAGCCACATGGGTGCAATCAATGGCACCTAGCACTTTGCTGAAGTGTGCCACCCCGTAAAAATCCTGGACAGCAGCCTGCCTTTCTGCAGGTGTTCTAGGCAGATATATGTGCCTGCGGAATGATGGCCGTGCAGTCATGATGGCCAACACCTGGTGCAGGCAGCGTGACTGCGTGGCCTGTGACACCCCCCCACTATGGCACTTGTCCGCTGAAATGAACCAGTGACCAAGAAGTGCATTACATTGAGCACCTTTTCCAAGGGGCTCAGTGCTTGGGAGCACAGGGTGGGTGAGTGAGGTCATCCTCCCACTCACTCACCAGTATTATGTGAGGTGGAAACCTGTACCTCCCATACACCTGGTCATCAGGCATCCCAAAAAGGCTGGTCCTGGGTGTTAAAATTCTGGCCCTGACTATCCTCCTCCTCCCGCGGTGTCGCACGACCACTGCTCCGAGGAACAGTATATTCATTGTAGCGTCTGAGCTTGTTTGTTGTTTGCATGCACGTTTATGCTGCGCGGGTCCGTATACGCCTGCTTCCTGCTGGCGTACGTGTTTCCGGATTAGCACATCAATTTTGCCCTGTTTGATTCCATGAATACGTGTTGCAGGCGCACGTGTGGGCGTTCCACGCATTTGCCTCCTGTACTTCCCCGTAACGCCCAAATTTTCACGCGTTGTTCCCCATTCTGCGTCTTACGCCCCGTGTTATGCCTACTTTTGTTGTGTGTGCCGCGCTATGTGTGGTTTCGCTGTGCGCGTAGCGCATGCCGTTTGATGACGTGTGCGCCCACGTGCGCCACGCAGAATTTTAGCTCAAATCCCAGAATTTACACGCGCACGGACTTCCATGAATCGATGCGTACAGATTTCGAACGCTTGCAATGCGATTTTCGCACTTGCGCTGCGATTCGCACGCTTGCGCAGACATTTTCGGTGCACATTTATTCCATGAATCTGCCTGTTAATCTTCTTAAAACCAAAATTTAATAACTAATCTTTACTTCAACATTAAAAAAATTCTAATAAAAAACTATAAACAGTTAGAATACGCCAACATGTATCTAACAGGCCCAAAATACTATAACAATCAAACAGATAAATGAATATCACTTAATAAAAAAAAATATATACAGTTGGAATACGCCAACAGGTATCTAACTGTCCAAGATTCTATAACAACCAAACAAATAAATGAATAGCACTTAATTGTAAAAAAAAATAGACAGTTAGAATTCGCCAACAGGTATCTAACTGCTCCAGAAATCTGCAACAATCCAACAGATAAAACATTAACCAGAAACAACAAGTGAACACTGAAAGGAAACAAACAAATAGACTGTAGCATAACACAAAAAGGTTTTTTTTAATCCGACAAGGATTTTTTTTTTCCCACAGACCCAATGATTTGAAAAACAAACACAGAAACTGAGCAAAATGCACAGTACACTGGTTTGTAAACCAAATATGAGGGTCAAAAAATAAAGCTGAAATATCTATTATGCAACGTAATAAGTCTTTATAGAATACATACACTAACATGCTCTTTTCTTTTATCATAGAAATTGAAAAAGAATATTTCCTCCAGGTACCAAACTCATGTAAAAAATATATTGAATCTCAACAAATCAAACAGTAAGTATCATTTGATAGATATTCAAATCTATAGGTGTGATCTATGGCTGTGATATGGTGCAGTGCTTGTGGTCATGGCCTAAAGCCTTGGGTGTATAGCCTACAGCCTACAGCCTTCACCCATGCACTCAACACTCTACGTCCTGCCCACAACCAGCACACTATATGAAACTCATGGTGGCTTATAACTTCAGTGCTTATAACTTTGGTCTTGGGTGCATGGCCTTTGGCCATGCACTCAAGACACTAGGTCTTGGTCACAACCAATGCAGCATATCACACCCATTGAGGCTTATAACTTCAGTACTTATAACTTTAGTTTTGGGTAGGCCCTGCCACAACCACCACAACATATCACACCCATAGTAGCTTATAACTTCAGTTCTTATAACTTTGGTCTTGGGTAGACTCTGGCCACAACTCCGAAACATATCACACCCATATATCACACCCATGTTTGATTCTATGGGTGTGATCTATGGGTGTTATATGCTGTGGTGGTTGCGGCCAGGGCCTAGAGTCTTGGCTGCATGGCCTAACTGTTCTAAGAACACAAGCAGTGTCCTGAAATGTTCGGAATTAAACGAAAATAGAGGTATCCTAAAGAACACTATACCTGTCCGTACTGTTCGCTAGCAAGTTCAAACTGTTCTAAGAACCCAATTGGTGTCCTGAAATGTTCGTAATTAAACGAAAATGGAGGTGTCTTAAAGAAAACTATGCCTGTCCGTAATGTTAGCTAGCAAGTTAAACTGTTCTAAGAACACAATTGATGTCCTGAAAAGTTTGTAATCAAACGAAAATGGAAGTGTCCTAAAGAACACTATATCTGTCCGCAGTGTTCGCTAGCAAGTTTAAACTGTTCTAGAACACACGCGATGTCCAGAAATGTTCGTTTGATGTGTGATGCACTTTTAATTAGTTCAGGACCCGAACACTGACCGTAGAACATCAACACGCATGCGCAAATCAATGTCCATGAATTTGGTGTCCTGCGGACAGGAGCTTCCTTTGCAGACATGTTCGCAAATGGATCATGTAACCGCGCCCATGCTGAACACCTGTTCTGAATGCGGACACTGTTTGTGTCCCCGAACAATTTAAAAGTACATTTTCGAGTAATCCACAATATTTTTCCATAAAAACTCATCATGGCACAAGTCCCACATAGTAATCCTGAGTTTCTACATATCTTTTGAAACTTTTTGAACCCTTTTTTGTGTTCGATCTGTCCGCGGACAGCGTGCATGTCCGCGATCCGCTAACAAGCACCCCTATAAAAGACCACGCCCTAGATCTTATTCTCATTGTGTTTCTGGCTATTCTTCAGAGCACAGCTATTTCTCCAACAACTTGCTGATTACACCATTGAGATGGCATCCCTGGCTGCAGAACTGCAATCTGGTGCTGCACCTGCTTCAGCACCACCCCCACCCCCTCCACCACCACCACCTTCCCAAGGGCCTGAATAGCGGAACAGGAGTGAGGATGCAGAGGAGGAAGAAGAGGATGACGAGAATGAGGTAGAGGAAATCCCTACTACCCGCACTAGACGTGAGTCTTGGGTGTGGCGGTTATTTTCCATTTATGGGAATGGTCCTAAGGCTTGTGAGAACCATGTTATCAGCAATGAGTGCAAAATGATACTCAGTCACGGGAAGCACGGTTCGTACAGCTTTGGGACCACGACCATGAAGCGACACTTGAGGTCATTTCACTCTGGGGCTATTCGCAAGGTTGTACCTTGCGAAGAACGTAGTAGGTTGATTTGCTCTACTTCATCCTCCGTATCTGATCCTGTCACTACAAGGACCACCTCTGTGGGACAGCGTCTTCCTCAAGCTGCCTCACAGGCCATACAGAATTCTGATGACCCTTACCTTTTGAGGGTCACAGTTGCATGTATGTATTGTGACACAGTAATCTGCAGGGGGGAGAGACTTCGGAGTGCTTTTGAGACTATCGTCTCAGAGCACGAGAAGACCTGCTCACTACCCAAATAAAACCCACTCTACATCTTCCTCTCTCAGCTCGCCCTTTCTTATCCCTGTGGTTGGTGTCCCCCCCTTTACCCTCCTTTCCCCTCCTCTCCTAGTGTGTCGTGTCTAAAAAAAACCCCAAAAAATACAAAATTACAAAAATCAAAAAAAATAAGGCTCTTTTCAGAGCCGCCTTTCACAGTTAAAAAATAGAAGTGAAGATAAATAAAGCAGGGCCCTTTGTATTTCTTAAAAGTCAGCGGACAGTTCGCGAACATTAAAAAAATTGGGGTGCTAACCTATTGTAACCATTGCATTTTTCTCTGGGAGGAAGTGGTGGCTCTGAAAAGAGCCTTTGGGAGGTGTTTGTATGTCAAAAATTATAAATACTTAACACCTACTTCAAAATGGATGCTGTATTTCTAAAAAAGGTCGCAATGCATTTTTTTACATTTCTCAGAAAAATCCGATTGCCAGCATAAGTAAAATGGACTCCATCTCTGCGAAAAATGTATGTACTACGAAACATAATATTTTCATTGTGAAAAGAGGACATGCCAAAATCTCTTAGAAATGCACAAACAGCCTTATTAACATTGCGCCTTGCTTTTTCCATTTGTGGACCAAATGAAGAAGAACGAACCCACATTTGTCTCAGCGCAATCTGTGAAAATATTACTTGAGAATTAGGAAACATGTCTATGACTTTCCCAAGTCCTTCTTTCATAGCAAATTGCAAAGAAATTCCAGACACATGTCCTAAACTGTTCCCTCCACAATGAATTACAATTACACTATATTAACATTTAAAGAAGTAGTTTTATCTGTAGTGATAGCTGATTTTTTGTTAATTGTTTTTTGCTTTGTTTTACATTTTGATAGAGAAGGCAAAGATTTTATACTTGAAACTTCTTGTGTTTCACTAAATGACTGTATTAGCTGTTTTGTTTGAACTTTTTTTACAAATTCTGTTAGAGATGGATGCTTATGTTGGACACTTTTATTTTCATTTGCTCTACTTCTGCGTTGATTTCTACGGACTTGACTTTTGGTAAGCATTCTATAGGGTCTGTTGAAAAAAATAAAGAAGGTATGGGTTGGGGTGTTCTGCAATGTATGTGTGCTGTGTGCATGAGTAAGATGATGTATGTAATGGTGTCTGATTGTGCATTGGGAACTACAATTAGTAGGGATGTGTATTCTTCAATTAATATATTACTAAACTCAGGTTCAGATGACAGAAAAAAAAAAGCTAGTGGTGCGGAGAAGTACAAATAGTAAATCTAATGTATGCAATTAAAACAGTTGTTTGTTCTATAATATGAAAATTCTAGCGGTTGAATTTGTGTGTCCAAAAGTAGGAATTTGTGTGCCATTCTGGCTGTAAATCGCTGTTTAAAACATGGGGATTTTTGGGCAGAATGGTGCACAATCTCTATTTTTAGGTACAGAAATAGCATGAATTAACTTTACAGTATGTTTGAGTAATAAAACAAATATTATGGTGATATTCTACTTACTTTTTTTCTAAAATGAGCAGTTTAATTCTTAGTTCTTCTTTGTTCTTGAAATTCGGCTGCTTCTTTTCAGGAGAATGGTCTTCACTGCAATTGTAAAAGAAACAAATTAGTAATTTTGTTTGTATATAGCATTGTTTTTAATTTAGATATTGATTTCTTTTAATAGAAATCCTCAGCGCCTTCCTTAAAACCATTAAAACTATCTTAATCACATAAGATACGTCGCACCAGTTCAATACATATGATATGTTTTTAATGAACAAATTGTATTGCAATGAGTAACTGTAACAAACAACATATCTTTAGTATGTCTTGAGAAATTCATAATGTACCACTGAATACCACCATTTATGTTACTACTCTGTTCTAGGTAATAGTGCCTTAATGTCATGCTTAAATTAAAGTAATCAAATAAATAAATAAATAAGTAAATGTAATTGTATAAGTATTGTTTTTTGAGATTGGAACATAGAGTGTGCATGCATGCAATTTTGTTTCAATATATGTAGTCCATACATTTCATTTAAAAAATGTTATTTTAACATGATTTGATAGTGTGTGTATTAAGAAAGCGAATAGTATAAAGGTTTATAAGTGATAGTTGATTTTAGGAAATTGGAAAAAAGACAGTACATTCATTTTACAGATTACACAAGCTAAAAGTCAGTTTGAAAATGTGTTCATGTACTGTACAGAAAATATGCATACCTGTAGTTTGTGTTCATGCATATGGATATGCATGGAGCTGCAAGCAGAAATCTTGGAGACTTGTACAGTATTTCTTGTAGATGGTGCTTGCCAATGATATGACACTTGTACTCAGAGAGATTCACAGTACATTTGCAGTGCTGATCTATGATGATGCAGTTAAATGTAAAGGTCTTAAATGTGATTGGTGCATGGTCATGTGATTTCTTAGCTACATCCAATGAGGGAATGGAACAGAGAGGGAAGTGGAAATGGTAGAAGGGCTGTTCATGTTACGATATGTCCGCGGACATGGCAGTAGTTCGCGGACATCGGGAGTTACATCAGGGGATTTTTGGGTTCAGAAGTCATGCAAATGAGAATGAGCACTGAAAGGGATTGGTCAGGAAGGTTTAGTGGGTGTGTTGTGCCAGGAGAGAGTTTCTTAGATACTCTTTTTGCTGAGAGAAAAACAGATAGCTATGGCTATGTGTTTCAGAAAACAGATTGTTCGGATTTTGGGAGATTTGTGGATACATTGGTTGAAGGTGCATGCAGAAAGCTGTGGAGTAGCTGTAGATCTTGGATTTCACCATATGTGGAAGTACACTGGCATGGAGTACGTGGAATGAAGTGGTTGGACTTTCTACCTCTCTGTGCTATTTTGGAAACAGAGCAACATCCAGACATCATTTTAATTCATTGTGGAGGGAACAGTTTAGGACATGTGTCTGGAATTTCTTTGCAATTTGCTACGAAAGAAGGACTTGGGAAAGTCATAGACATGTTTCCTAATTCTCAAGTAATATTGTCACAGATTGCGCCGAGACAAATGTGGCTTTGTTCTTCTTCATTTGGTCCACAAATGGAAAAAGCAAGGCGCAATGTTAATAAGGCTGTTTGTGCATTTCTAAGAGATTTTGGCATGTCCTCTTTTCACAATGAAAATATTATGTTTCGTAGGACATACATTTTTTGCAGAGATGGAGTCCATTTTACTTATGCTGGCAATCAGATTTTTCTGAGAAATGTAAAAAAAATGCATTGCGACCTTTTTTAGAAATACAGCATCCATTTTGAAGTACGTGTTAAGTATTTATAATTTTTGACATACAAACACCTCCCAAAGTCTCTTTTCAGAGCCACCACTTCCTCCCAGAGAAAAATGCAATGGTTACAATAGGTTAGCACCCCAATTTTTTTAATGTTCGCGAACTGTCCGCGGACTTTTAAGAAATACAAAGGGCCCTGCTTTATATATCTTCACTTCTATTTTTTAACTGTGAAAGGCGGCTCTGAAAAGAGCCTTATTTTTTTTTGATTTTTGTAATTTTGTGGGTTTTTTTCAGGTTTTTTAGACACGACACACTAGGAGAGGAGGGGAAAGCTGGGTAAAGGGGGGACACCAACCACAGGGATAAGAAAGGGCGAGCTGAGGTAGGAAGATGTAGAGTGGGTTTTATTTGGGTAGTGAGCAGGTCTTCTCGTGCTCTGAGACGATAGTCTCAAAAGCACTCCGAAGTCGCTCCCCCCTGCAGAGTACTGTGTCACAGTACATACATACAACTGTGACCCTCGAAAGGTAAGGGTCATCAGAATTCTGTTTGGCCTGTGAGGCAGCTTGAGGAACACACTGTCCCACAGAGGTGGTCCTTGTGGTGACAGGATCAGAAACAGAGGATGAAGTAGAGGAAATCAACCTACTATGTTCTTCGCAAGGTACAACCTTGCGAATAGCCCCAGAGTGAAATTACCTCAGTGGTCGCTTCATGGTCGTGGTCCCAAAGCTGTACGAACAGTGCTTCCAGCGACTGAGTATCATTTTGCACTCATTGCAGATAACACGGTTCACATGAGCCTTAGGACCATTCCCATAAATGGAAAATAACCGCCACACCCAAGACTCACGTCTAGTGCGGGTAGTAGGGATTTCCTCTACCTCATTCTCATCATCCTCTTCTTCCTCCTCTACATCCTCACTCCTGTTCCCCTCTTCAGGCCCTTGGGAAGGTGGTGGTGTTGGAGGGGGTGGGGGTGGTGCTGAAGCAGGTGCAGCACCAGGTGGCAGTTCTGCAGCCAGGGATGCCATCTCGATGGTAGAATCAGCAAGTTGCTGGAGAAATAGCTATGCTATGAAGAATAGCCAGAAACACAATGAGAATACGCTCTAGGGCGTGGTCTTTTATAGGGATGCTTGTACGTGGTTCGCGGACATGCACGGACAGATCAAACACAAGAAAGGGTTCAAAAAGTTTCAAAAGATATGTAGAAACTCAGGATTACTATGTGGGACTTCTGCCATGATGAGTTTTTATGGTAAAATATTGTGGATTACTCGAAAATGTACTATTAAATTGTTCAGGGACACGTACAGTGTCCGCATTCAGAACACGCGATCAGCATGGGTGCGGTCACATGATCCCTTTGCGAACAGGTCCGCGAAGGAAGCTCCTGTCCGCAGGACACCAAATGCATGGACATTGGTTTGCACATGCGCGTTGATGTTCTACGGACAGGGTTCGGGTCCTGAATTAATTAAAAGTGCGTCACATATCAAACGAACATTCCTAGGACATTGCGTATGTTCTAGAACAGTTTAAACTTGCTAGCGAACACTACGGACAGATATAGTGTTCTTTAGGACACTTCCATTTTCGCTTGATTCCGAACTTTTTAGGACATCAATTGTGTTCTTAGAACATTTAACTTGCTAGCGAATGTTACGGACAGGTATAGTGTTCTTTAGGACACCTCCATTTTCGTTTAATTACGAACATTTCAGGACACCAACTGGGTTCTTAGAACAGTTTGAACTTGCTAGCGAACAGTACGGACAGGTATAGTGTTCTTTAGGACACCTCCATTTTCGTTTAATTACGAACATTTCAGGACACCGCTTGTGTTCTTTGAACAGTTTCAACTCGGTAGCGAACAGTACGGACAGGTATAGTGTTCTTTATTAGGACACCTCCATTTTCATTTAATTACGAACATTTCAGGACACCCATTGGGTTCTTAGAACAGTTTCAACTTGCTAGCGAAATACGGACAGGTATAGTGTTCTTCAGGACACCTCCATTTTCGTTTATTCACGAACATTTCAGAACACCCGCGCTGTCCGCGGACATCTACATTGTTTTTAAAAAAATAAAAAATGAGAAGTAATTACAACACAATATAAAAATGTAACTTTATTTCACATATATTCATAATTTATGACAGAGAAGGTGAGGCAGAAACAGAAACAAAAACAGGAGAGTTAGGGGTTTCAACATGATTGATATCAGGTGAAGAAGCGATGGAAGTTTCATCAAAACGTTTTGGATTATGGAGAGGGTTTGGGGATAATTGACTGGATATGGTAAGTGGGGACAAATACAAAGTTTAACAAAGTTTTTTCACTGAATTTCATAGGTTTTTAGTAGCAAAACTTAACCATAACGTCCCTTTCATTGGTGGACAACATGTGTGACTGTTTGAAATCAGACAATGAGGGAGTGTTACAAACATAAAAGTGAAAAGGGTACAAGGGCTGGCCTGTGCGATGGTGTGCATGTGCAATTTGGGTCTTTCAATGATGCATGTCCTGTAGAGGGGACTGCAGAGACTGTGGATAGTCATGAAGTTCCATGGATTATGGTCTTTATTGTATGCTACAGAAAATATTTTGGAACAGAAAATTGTTCTGTCCTTTTATTCTTTTCTTAGTATACAATTGTCCATTATTTCCATTAGCATAGTACAAAATGCTAATGTAAATGTTGGAGAATCTTTAGTTCTATTTTTTAACTGTGAAAGGTGGTTCCTAAAGAAACCCTTTAGGTGTTTTTGATTTTTTTTTAATTGTATTTTTTTGCAGGAGAGCCAGGAAGTAAGATGGGGGAGGAAAATGAGGGAAGCAGCACCAACAACAGAAATGGAAGGGCAAGTGGATAAGGGAAGATGTTGGGTGTTCGTTAAATGCAAGGTAGGTGGCAGTGTTTCTCATGCTCTTTGATTACAGCCTCGAAAGCACTTCAAAACTGTTCCGCTCTACAGAGTGGTGTGTTGCAGTTTATACAGAATACTGTAGTCTTAGAAAGATAGGGGTCAACAGCCTCTTTTATGGCTTGCAAAGTAGCTGGTGGGATCCCGTGCCCCAGAGTTGTAGCTTGTGTGGTGGCAGTATTGGTTGAGGAAGATGTGGTAGAGGAAGACAGCCTACTACTTCTTGAGAAAGGAACAGCCTTTCTCAGAACATCCTGTGATTGGATTTGCTGTGGTGGTGCATACAGATGGTCCCGTAGGAGTGCTGCCCGGGTTGTCCACGACTGAGCACTCACTGCATTTAACATTGGTAGCCTTAGTCTTCGGTACACCACCAATGGTAGTAAAGAACCGTCACACCCTTGATTTATTCTGGGTGCTAGAGGTATTTTTATTTATTAAAGATGAGAGCCTGTGGGTATGGGAGCGCTAAACAATACAAACATACAGAAAACAGAAAAAAGAAGCAACCAGGGGATAAAACAGTTTGGTTACTAGATCAAGAAAGTAGCAGAACATTGCTTCAGGCCCTTCTCGAAAACAGAAAAAGATGAGCATGCTCATTCCAGAGACTCTGGGCTGCATGAGGGAATGACCCTCTTGTCACACAGGAGCATTTGGAACATCACGTCACCAAAAGGCAGGCGTTGTTAGAACACAAGCTCCTGTGTGTAGGCAGCCAATGTAGATGTTGGAGTAGATATTCTGGGCCCAAGCCATAGAGGCATTGGTGAGTTATACAATGCACATGATACAGGATGCGGCTATTCATTGGTTACCAATGCAAAGCCCTTCTGGCTAGGGAGACATGATCTGCCCTCTCCTACCCCATTACTGCATGCACTGCATTGTTCTGAACCACCTGATGTGGGAAAAGTTCTCCTTTGGTTACCTCCAGTAAAAGGCTAGCACAATAGTCAAGTTTGGCCCCTATGATGGCACGTGCAATCATAGCACAGTTGGTAATGCTCAAAAAGGGGCAAAGCTGGGCCAGCAGTTTAAGATAGAAGGTGGAACAGGAGACAAGGCTGCTCATATGTGCCTTCATAGATATATTTTGGTTAAGAATGATTCCAAGGGTCTTGACTTTGAGTTGGGTTTTAATCGAGCATCCAACTATCTTAAACTGGCAATACTTTTGACCAATCTTTCATAGTTTGGGAGCTGTACCCACAACAATCAGCTCTGTCTTTGAATCATTCAAGGCTAGCCTGTTCACCTGCATCCAGGCTTGTATTTTTGCACAGATGCAATTTAGGGCAGTGGAATCAGTGGTGTAGTCCCCTGATAGTGGGATGTGCCACTGAGTTTCATCAGCATAGTTTGCATAGATGGTCTCTGTAGCATCCAGTGGTTGTAACAGGGGGAGCATAACAATGCTAATTAATGTAATAGATATACAGGAACCCTGCAGCATGCTGCATGAGATCTGGAATTCTTCTACCACTGAGTCCTGGAAGAAAACTCTTGCAGTCCTGTTGGATAGAAACGACTGAACCCATTTAGCTGCTTTGGTAGAGAATAGTACCATGTTGCATAGTCTGTCCACAAGAATGGTATGATCCACAAGATCAAATGCTGCAGACAGATCCTGTAGGATGAGCAAAGCTAATTCCCTTTGTCAAATATCTCAAACATATTCGACTTCAGATCTAGAAAGGTCAACATGGTGCTATGTCCTCGTCGAAACCATGATTGTTTAGGTCCCAGAATCTTATGTTTAGAGAGGAACTTCTCAATCTGTGTCTGTGCCACCTTATCCAGAATCTTCAGTTGGTATGGCACGTTCATAATGGGCCAGTAGTTACTTGGCACATTCTGTCCAATGGTGGGTTTCTTTATAAGGGTTGCGATCCAGGCTTTTTCTCTTTAAAAGCGAGGTTCATGAATTTGGTAATGTGGCGGCCAGTTGATTACTGTATTCTTTGATTATTGAGGCAGGACAGACATCCCGCTTACAGTTAGTAGGCTGAGAACCTTTCTCAGATGTTGTTCAGAGATGGGTTGAAACTCAAAATGAACAGTGTCTACTTTGTGGTGCACTGATGACAGGGTCACATTAACTTTGGTGCTAGGGTCAACTTTGTTTTCTAGCTTTTTCTGTATATTCCCTATTTTATTTCTCCTAGCTTGTTGGATGGATGTACATCAACTGGCACCCTTTACCACCTGAATAGGAACTGGGCAAGGATCTTCCAGTTCCTTGTAAATCCTAAATAGTTCGCCTGAGCTTCAAGTTGCTCCGGAGATCCTGTTGTCGTAATAGCACCTTTTTGTATTCAGTACAGACTTTTTTCTATGTTTTTAGCAACAATGATTTTGCCTTTGAATTTCTTATATCTCATCATCATGTTCCTTTTGATTATTTTCTGCATGATTTCGCTTTTTCTGTTGTCCAGGCTCTAGAGTCGGTGGAGGTGGTGTTGGTGGTGGTGGCTCCTGGGGAGGACGGATGGCTATGGCTGATGCCATTTTTGAGGTTAACTAGCAGTTTTGCTAACATTCTTCCAAGCATGTGCTCTTTCCTGTATTGCAGATGGAAAACCAGTAAGAATAGGCCTAGGAGCAGTGCAAGAGTAGAGGTTCTGCTTGAAAGTTCCTAGATTTGTTGAAAATGCAGTTACGAACAGTTCACGCAGCACAGACCAATTTGCGAAGTGCGGCCCCATTCACAAACACGCCATCAAGCCACGCGCACGTGCGTGGTTACATGACGCTGTTTGGGTAGTCCCTGGTGACATCAGACATTGACGAACATCGGCGAACAAAATAATTGTCTAAAACGTTGTATTAAGTTGCCAGAAGTGTTTATAAAGTTACTAGGAGGTGGGAAATGGCACAGTTTGTGCTTTAAAGTATGATATTAGGAAGTTGTAGCAAATTAGGGTGCACTGATAAAAACCTTTGAAATTTGTTGAAAACACTTTGTTAAAGGGACCGTATGGTTATGTGTACTTATGAAAACCTATGAGATTCAGTGAAAACACTTTGTTAAAGGGAAGTTTTGGTTCCAAGTAAAACTGAAAAACACAAGCAATGTGCCAGTTATGGTAAGCTAAGCAACCATATCTTGCACCACTACCGTACACTGCTTCACTAACAGCCACATGACATTACAAAATGTAATTGATGATATCACTGATGACATCACATATATGGGCCACTTGTAGTGATTGGTATTTGCTAGTGCAAACAGTAATCCACAGAGTTCCAAAAGGAGTGCACCACTTGCAGGAAAAAACACAAAATGTATCTGTAAATCACAGCCAGGAAGATGAACTGAACATAGCCAACTTCACCACACCCACAGGGGGCTGAACATTTTATAGCCACAAACAAAACCTTAGCAAAATGCAGAAGAAATGCGACACAAACTTCATCCTAACATTATCATTGGCTGGTTGTCCCAGTCCCCAAAACAACCCTATACATTGTTCAAAAAGTATTGGAAGTTACCATTTATTCACAAAAAAACCACCTACCCTAACATGGTCTCATCCTCCTTAGTCAGCAAAAAATGCACCATGGTACCTCAAAAAATTGGACCGCAACATCCAACTGAGATGGACCAGCAACCAACATGGCACACACCTCCTATGTTCATTCCCCCTTCCCAGTGTGTGCACCTGTTCACTATGTAGCTCCCCATCTCCATACATGTTGCCAACCCTGGTAGACCATCTTCTAGTAACCTCCCTGCAATGAATGGCCTTCTAGAAAAAACACCATAATTTCTGCTAACTTCTCCATATTGTCTTGCACATTTCACAATGTGGCTGACTGAAAAAAAATTCCCACACCTCACAGTGGCCTACACACATATAATATATTCTTTCCCTATCTGATAAGGCAACATCTGTTTTCTGGAAATGAGCATTGGTCCCTGGAGAAAAGCTTCCCTTGAAATAATAAACTGCCAACTATCTCATACCTCTCCCCACCTGCCCTTGATCGGTAAAATTGGATGAAATTCAAGTACTCCCAACTAAAAACTATGACTAATAACTATGATTCAAAGCAGCTCATTACCTTTAACTGAAGCCTACTCAAAAATTGCAAGGGGAAGAGCGAGGCAATAACGGGCCAGATGTAATCTGCCCGTTATTACCTCCCTCCCCATTCCCATTGAGCCCTATGGGGGCTCAAATGGGAATGGGGAAAGGTTGCTGCATGGAGGACTTACTGGGTCCTCCTATCTTGGAGGAACACGGTAAATCCCCATTGCAGGAATCCGGTATTGGAGCACGGAATGGTGGCAGCCATGGAGCTAATAGCTCCATGGCTACCGCCGTTCTCGTAATGAGGCCCATACTGTTAAATACTGCAAATGTTACGTGTTAAGCTGCTTGTACCACACCTCATCAATTTCATTCGCCATCCAAACACCTAAAATAAAGAAATAAACATTTTTAAAAAGTACTCACTTCAAATTATCCACTTATCCTACAACTAAAATATCTCCTATACTAAAAACAAAATAACTTACATTGCCTGTTACTAAATTGCCTATTGCTACCTGTACAAATGCTACAATAGTTGCCAATGCTGTAACGCAAGAAAATTAATACCAAAAATCACCTAGTACTGCAACTACTAGTATTCAAATTGTGCAGAGTCCAAATATTCTCCAAATCACATTTAAAACTATGTAACCCCAAAAATATCATTTGGGAAATTCTTCGATGCAGCACACACATATTTCATTTTTTTAAATGAAAATAAAACTAATCAAGACAGTAAAAGTAAAAATCCCAGGTCAACTGGATTCTCCACATCTGAAAAGCCTACTAGAAAAAGTAAACATGTAGAAAAAACAAACAGTACATCAATTTAATATACCTCTGCCTTCGAAAATTCCAAATTGGTGATTTGGTGGTACTCCCAAGTTTATCAACCATTGATGTAGGGTATCTTGATTCTTTTTTAGGATGTGTACAATGTGGAGCCATTATGTCAGTAGGAGAAACAAATGCTGTTGCTTGTCTGCAAAAATTAACCTAGCACTAAATATGACATACGTAAACGTGATATGCTGGTTGTAGATCATACTGTATATTTGTTAATATGTTAATTACAATGTTTGCACTTCAGCATATTTATTGAAAAAGAAACAATTCATGCTGTAACCTCATTTATTTATCCTTTCAATATTTTTTGGATTTTCATACATTTGCACATATCTAAAATCTTTGTATGTGAAAGTAACATAAGTGTTTATATTTAATTTAATTGTGGTAGTACATTATTTTAAAACCTTGTACTATTTAACAAACAATATTTTACCTATATTTGTGTTAAAATTTTTCTACAACTAACTTTATGTTCCAATAATGTTTTGTCAACTCCAAGAACTGTATGTAAAACGTAAATATCCATGCATTTGTTAGAAGCACACTAATTTAACATGTAACTTACATTAATATGTATAAAGTGTTTGCTATACATTTCTTGAAAATATGCATATCATATACATACAGGTATATTCATTATAAAACATATATTCAAAATAATCTAAATATGAAATCATTATTTGCATTGAAAGTAATACATAACTGTGTA
Organism: Ambystoma mexicanum; assembly: GCF_040938575.1. Taxonomy (NCBI): domain Eukaryota; kingdom Metazoa; phylum Chordata; class Amphibia; order Caudata; family Ambystomatidae; genus Ambystoma; species Ambystoma mexicanum. Next base: position 208,692,016 of record NC_090941.1, read on the forward strand.
TGCTTAGCAGGATTGTTTCCAAGACCTGAATGTGTGTTTTTATGCTTTGCAGCATGTCCAATTTGGATGCAATATATTTAAAACATATCAAAGAAAACCATTCATGTTGCAAACTCTTTCATTGACCCTTTCAAAAACCGTGTAATGCATAACAGAAGTTTTAATTTCATAACATGTCATTAAAAACATATTTCACCTAGATTTGTTTCAGAGTTTTTCCACGAATAAATTCATGTTCAAAATTACTTTTTTAAACTCCAGTAACTGTATGTCAAAAAGTAAATCTGCAAAAACAAAAACAAATACAAAGGTAATGGCTGGAAGGTTTAGTATGAATATGAACCTATGGTTTTGATCTGGCAACCATCCAGACCATCGTTCTTCACCTGCCAACCCATTACAGAAGGGGAACGACCATATACAAATCAGCTAATTAAAGTAATGTTACACACGTAAAAATGAGGCATGTCATAATGAACTGCTTCAAAAGTTAGAATGCATTTTAAAGGAAGCAACTAAAATGTAGTGTATGAAAAACGCTTTTTACAAGACACACCTTCACATGAATATAATAAAAACTTTTTTTTAACTGAACCTTCTAGAGCTTTTCTAATCACATGATTTCCTAAAGCAGTTTGGGTTTTGTTTATAAAAAAAAAACATGTGTTTTTTCTAAACAACCCAGAAAGTATTATTTAATCCAAGTACATTTCCCTACACTCTTCTTCATAAAAGTACATGTTGCTTAGCATTCAACCCACTTTCTGCAAAACCTTCTGCCTTCTATCCTTATATCCTTCTATCCCTATTTAAAAGGCAACCTAGTTCAATGAAAACCTTTAATCTACAATCACTCCAAGTGCACGTGTTAGATAACTTTTAAATACTGTATTACTAAATTTCATTTAATTTATGTAAAATCACAACTAACACCCTTAACTGTATTGATACATAACTTATTTAATATACTGTACGTAATATAAAAGTAGTTGTATATTTCTGTACTTTTATATGAAGTATACAAATGTACTTTAAATAACAAGCGACATTCAACAAATTAACATGTTACATTTAAATAAAAAATAAAAATGAAAGTAATAGTATTTACTGAGCAAATGTACTGTTTGCATATAATGATCTGTAAAACACTTGTGTATGAGTGTGATGTAAATAAAATATCATTTAATTTCATTTGAAAATATAATTAGACACAGTACAACAATAATATCCTATGTGAGTGCATTAAAACTTCCACATTATACATAACCTATAAATGTTGCTGGATGCAAAAATATATGACAATGCAACATATATTTCTGGGAACACATACACACATCCCATGTTCATAATGTGAATTTACAATGGTATTCCTGCAACTCAAGAAAGAATATGTATATCAGACCTTTTCTATTATAATTTTAAAAAGTTAGTTAATAACTTTACCACACATAACTGACAACATACTTTTTGTAATGTTGATGTACAATGGTTTTCCTGATACTAGACATGTAACAGTAATTTTGTATCATAATTCCAAAGAATGGAGTATTGTTAATAGCATACTTTACAAACAACGTAATTGTAATAATGTTAATCAGAAAAGTATACCTAAAACTTCCATTCCAATCCATACATCTGGCATTTTGTATTATAATTCCAAAGATTTAGTATTGTTACTAACATTAACACTTGCAAAACAAAAATTGCTACCAATAACCATATACATTGTGAATCACGTAAAGTAATTCTTATATACTAAGGAAATGTACCTTACCATTTAAGTCAGGTAAAGTTACGTTTATATTATTTAAGCCCGGGCAGGAAAGCCCTTGTTGCTGTTTTCTACCTTATCTTTGCCTGAATTGTAATACTTGCAATCCTTGAAGCTGTTGTCTCTATGATGACACGCTCACAGAGGCAGAGTCAGCACCAGTATAAAATGTGGGGATGCTCGCCCTTGCAGGGGAACCTGGGCGGGAAAGCTTGAGTTGCTGTTTTTCGCTGTTTGCCTAGTTGACACGTGTAATGGTGTTGGATTCTCGCTGGTTTCCCTGGTTTTTATTTGGTTCCTCATTTATACTGCATCCAGCTGACCCGATCTACAACATCAGCCTGTGGACCATTGGGGAGCCATCCAGTTACTGCATTCTCAATTAAGCATGTATGGGGAAAGTGCTGGTGTGTTTGGAAAATGGCAGGATCAGATGGGATTAAATGGAGCGGGACCAACTAACATGCTTTATACTGTGTGAGTTCTGCTGTGGTCCCTGTGAAGCAAGGCATTATCACAGCTCTGTAGTTTTGCTTCAAAGACCCATTTCATGTACCTCTTGCACAACATTATTATGTACAGAACTGAAAAGAATTGCATTGAATGCATAGAATCAGTATATTGCCCTCAGTTTGCAGCTCCTGTTAGCCCCATAACTAACGTTTACATACAATACATACAATTCATTAAACATATTTCTCATCTGAATATCTGACTATCTGATAATTTGACAACTGCTAACATCAGCATATTTTATCATTAATACTGGTAACATATGTTGGACTGTGCTACAAGAGAACATGTATTGTCTTGCTCACTATAGCAACTGGTGCACTATTGTACAGATATTAGATGATTTGGCTTGGTCTGCCCTATAACTTCTTTCTTTTTTGGATTGTGTTATGGTATGTTATGTTATTTGGCATTTATATAACACTCTATATATCATTGGTATGACCACAAAGCGCTGGTAGGTTGAACGCCCTTGGGGACCGTAGTCCAGGTCAGTTGAGACAGTAAGGTGTCATAGGGTGTTTGGGTGCACCAGTTATGTATGATGGTAGCTGCATCCTAGCATTAATGTGGTGGAATTGATATAAGTTGGATGTGTGCAGTCTGGAGGGTGGATTCCAAGAATGGGTTCTGTCCTGTGTAGGACGCTTATGTGTGAAGCTAGGCTGGTTTGTCATGGGATGAAGCTGAATATTATTAGAATGATGTGGTGTTCATGGGGTAATGTTTGTATGTGAGTAGCTAGGTCAGAATTGAACGAGGGGTGTAGCTGTACTCTAAGTGTGTGTTGGTTTAGAGTAGAGAGTAAGCATAGTGATATGGGAGGTGACTGTTTGGGTGAAGTTACGATCTACGGAGTTCACTATTCCAGATTTCGAGCATGTGTGTTCGCTTATTAGTGATGTATAAGCATATTCAGTGGTTTCATTGCTCGGGATCTCATAGAGCATTTTGTCATCGGTTGCAAGGAGTCAGTCACCTCAAATGGTTGTGGTTGGCATTACGGAAAGAGTCACGTTTTTATTGTTTTGCAGAATTTAATATAGTCTTGAGTATGATGAATATGGAGTGAGTGAGTTCCACAGCGTTGGGGCCAAGGTTCAGAAGGCAGATCCTCCAATCCTGACATAGTTAGAGGTTGGAATCACTAGAAGGAGGGCAGTACTTGATCTTAGGGTGCAAGATGGGAGGTAGGGTTTTATCTTTTCTTGTAGGTACATTGGGCCTGTCTTGTGCACTGCTTGGTGAGTGATGCATAGCGTCTTAAAGGTGGCCCTTTGTCCGACTGGGAGCCAGTGAAGGATTCAGAGAGCTGGCGAGATGTGGTCTATATGACCCAGTGCGAGGAGCAGTTTTGCTGCAGCATTTTGGGCGCTTTGTAGTTTGTTGAGTTGGTATGCCGGTGCTCCTAGTTATAGGGAATTGATATAGTCCAGTCTCAACATCACAATAGACATAACTGCAGCAAGTCTGTTTGGATAGGTGAGGTAGAGAAAAATGCATCTGAGAAGTTGGACGTGGTGGTGACAGCATTTTGACACGTTGTTGATCTAACGGGAGAGGGTTAGGCTTGACTCCATAGTTCAGCTTAGGTTCTTCACTATATCAGATAGGGGAGGGGAGCTGAGGGATGGGGGCCATGGTAACAGATGTGTGCAGAAGCTTTCTGCACACCATGACTTCAGTTTTATCAGGATTCAGAAGGAGGTGGTTTATTGTCATCCATCGGTCAATATCGCAGAGACAAGCTTCAAGGTCTGGATGGAGGTTGGTGCCTGACTTGGGAATCCTTAGGATAATTTGGGTAACGTCAGCGTAGTCGTAACAGGAGATGTTGTGCATGTGGATGATTCCTGGTAGAGTGGTCATATGAAGGTTGAACAGGAGAGCAGATAAGGCAAGCGCCTTGGGGTTCTCCAGTGTTCACTGAGCGAGTAGTTGAGACAAAGGGGGAGAGGTTATTTTTTTCCTGTTGCTGAGGAAGGAGACAATCCATTTGAGAGCAGCGCCACAGATTCCTAGGGAGTGGAGGCACTCAAGGAGGATTGAGTGTTTAGCTGTGTCAAAGGCTGCAGAGAGATCGAGAAGAGTCAGAGCTGCGTAGCCTTCAGAGTCTGCGGTGACCTTGAGATCATCCCAGATCGAGATCAGAGTGGATTCTGTTCCATGTCACAGTCTGAAGCCTGATTCTGGGGGGGTTGAGGAGACAGTTGGATTCTACAAAAGAGTTGAGCTGTGAGTATGCTGTCCGGTCAATGAGTTTGGCGAGAAATCTGGTGATGGAGATCGGTCTGTAATTCTTGGGGTCAAGGAATGTCTTTTTTAGAAGTGGTTTGACAAGGGCTATTTTGAAGGCATCAGGGGAGAAGCCATAGGTCCGAAAGTCATGTGCATGGAGCAGGGGAGGGGAGACGGACTCTGGCAGCCCCTTTAGCCAGTTGGGCGTGCCCTGTTCCTGCACTACTTCAGCTTGTGACTCTGTGACTTTGTGCCCTCCTGGGCATTGGCTAGATAGGTTGCCCTATTTTTTTTTTTAAACATTTTGTTTATAGGTGACTAGGACTACCAACCAAGATCATCTGGTCTGATTTGCTGTGTCTACCTGCCTGTGGATATATGGTTTGTCACTTTTATTACATTCTATTGAAATTGTTATCAACTTTTATAATTTGGCATAATTGTTCCATTGTAGCTATTGTAAAAAAAATAATACTAATGTTATATAGCAGTTGCTATATTTATTCTCATGCATTTTGTGCCAGGCACTTGGTACCTGGCATTTGGTAATTGCCATTTGCACCTGCACTTTACGGCAGGGGGTTGCTACTAGGTATCTTGTATCCCTCATTTTGAAGTATGTCTAAGAGGAAAGCAACCTCTGCCGTTTCACCAGAAAATAGACAGAATACAATGTCTAAAAGTGTGGTCCCATAAAGGATGTTAATGTTATGATTACAGAAATCAAAGATCTTATACTAGACATTGGTTGTTTACTTACCAAAGGGAGTTGTGTATTAAGGGTGGCTGGGAAAACCAATATTATTGAGTTAGGTCATGTTTCTTCAAATTGCGCCGTGGTTGGGGTTAAGACAGAAATCTCAGTCTGTGCCCCTACCGTGCAGGTACATACTACAGGTAATCATAATGATAAGAACAGAGCAGGAAGAAAGAGATTGTTAAAATAAGCTGAGGACCCGTTAAAGCCCTTTGTGACTGGTAAAAAGGATGGCCAGGAGGGCGGGAAAAAATTTGAGTTGCCCATTAACATTCAAGGACGCACAGAGTTGATTGACTGTGATGTGGCTGAGGCAGGCTCAGGTAGTGGCCATCGAAGTAGCCACTTAGGATGTGTGAGAGCTAAGAGTCATTTAGACAACATACCACAAGACCTTCTGAGGATTATTGATATCAACCGTAGTATCTCCCTGTCAAATAGACTGTCTCTATTGGGTCCCCAAGGCTCACAAAATCAGCCATTAGAGGAGTCCAGTACAGTTGTTATTGGTGCACAAAGCATCAGTGGGCCTTCATTACTGAAACCCCAGTTATTAGAGGGAATCACGATCGTGCAAGCTGGAACCCCTTAGGGGAAAAAGAAAAGAGGGTGGAAAGCTGTTATTAGCACATACTCCAAGAAGCCTACATTAATGCATATTATGAATCCTGACTGCCCAGAGTATCATGAAAAAGTTCCCCAAGGGCAAAAAGTGTCAACTTAAGATTCCATCTGTTCCTAGTTCTACAAGTATGATCCCGGCAAATGAAGTACCAAGAGTATTGAATCACTTAAATGACCCAACGATAGATCTTAGTTTGGGAGAGTTGGATGACGTTATTCAAGAACACGTTAGACCTTTGGACCATATTATTAAGGAACTTGGCAAGAAACTGGAAGCTGTGGCAGGGGTAGAACAGGACCTATCACCAATAATGATGAGGAATGAGGAAGGCAAGAGCATCATTTTGGTACAACCACATACCATAAATAAACTACAGACACAGGATGCAAAATCTAACAACTCATTCGATGTCACACATTTGATAAGATGGTCTGATAGGTCATGCAGATCAGCTGGACCTTCGCCCCATGGCTGTGAAACACCTTTAAATCATTTAAGGACAATTATCAATGTAATTGACTCCCATGCGGCCCGTATACACAAATATTTGGCCAACAGAGTTGTGATGGAATTACAAGGGGTCCTGAGTAGAGGAGGCACTATGAAATCACTAGTATCACACAACCCAGCATGGGCCACTAATTTGTGATGATGCATAATGTCCCAAGGTTATCTCAGGATTCTTATAAAACCCACAAGTCCTTGATAAATAAGAGCACACACTGGATTGGAAGTGTAAAAGTGTATGCTTATGTAATACGGGAAGACATAGGCCCTCATTACGACCCTGGCGGAATTCGGAAAACGATGGCGGAAATGCAATACCGCCATCGAATAGCGCTCGGTGCGACTATGACCCGTCACCGCAAAGTACGAAGCCATTAGCGACACCGTAGTGAACGCCAACGCTAACTGCACCAAGTACGCGCACGCGCGCCATGCCAAACCGTAATTACCACCATGGCGCAAGGGTACGCCAATTCCGACCCTAGCGGACATGTACCTAACGCCATCAAGCACGGCGGAAAGTACCATTCCGCCATGGTGAGAAGTACGGCATCGCGAATCAACCGTAAACGGCCCCACTGAGTGCCTGTACACCGCTCCCTGCCCACAAAGCACAACTCCCCGTAGGTGCAATGAAGCCACAATGCAACCAGTGAAATGTACAAGTCACCCATGCATGCCAACGAACAAAAGAAACACAAGAGGGGCCAATGGGAGCTGCAGGGCACAGATGGCACGAATACAGAAGCCATCCCAATGGACATGACCACAGTCCCCCACCAAGAAACGCACGCAAACACAGGCACCTGTGACCAGCAATATTCCTAGAATCACATCATTCCACCAGTCCACCTGGCTGACCGGCATCTGTTACACAAAACCCAATCCCCCGCCCCTGAGCATGACAACATTCAAACTGTCATATTGGCAGCCCCCATCCCTGACCACACGGGCTTCGTAGGCAAACGCGCCCAGTACAGTACCACGCAACTAAACTCTGAAGCTGGAACCCAATGCAGATCTCCTCACAATACATCGCCCCCCAAATAGGCACATGCCACATCACTTGCAAAGAAAAACGCTACACGGGCCAAATCAGAATAGTAATTTAATGCACATCAAAATCACCAAGCCCATACAGCCATCAGGCCATGAACTCCAAAACACTTTTCACCATTGTGGGCTGCATCCGCAAGAAATGACCAGCCACTACTTGTGTGACGCCCTGTTCCATCATGGTACACAGAGCCACATTCACGTACGAAAAGGCAACATGGAAGCGCACAGAACCGCAGGGCCGTCCCAATGGGGAGGCACTAGTCCAGCTGAAAGGCCGAAATGTTGCTCCGAGCCACCAGTACTGCGTAAGGGCATGTGGCCCATTGGCGATCGTCCCATAAGATCGTAATGCTGCTCCACTGATTAACACGAAGCAGCAGGTGTCGGGAGTAAAACCCATCTGCAGGAGTGGCATACAGATGGCAGTGGCAAAAGGGGAGGAGATACCTGTCAACCAAAAGAAAAGAAAAAGAACAGAATGGCCATCAGAACTACATTCCAACAACTCACTCCAATGATCACACTAAATCCACAGCCATATGCATGCTAGCCCACTCCAAAGGATCATCACCACCCCAAAACCACTTGCGACTCATAACCATCTATATCGAGGTGCAAACACCATCACGAACGAGTGTACCTGTGCATGCGTCTGTCAAAACAGAATCCATCAGATGGGAATGTTAACGTGCATGGACACAAGTGTCTGAGGGCGCGTCGAGACAGGGAGGGCTCAACAAGGCCAGATAGACGATGGTCCCACTATGGCAGCCCTGCATCACATAGCGTAGGGGAGGCAGATAGATCCCAAGAAGCCCTGTACATGGCAAACTCTGTATCAAATCACCTGCCCATGCATCCATTCATCATTCCCTCATCCCGGGATTAAAACGCCTGAATATTTACTCACATAACATTAGAAATATCCATTGAGTCTGTGCGTTATGCAGCCTGCAAAATCCACAGTGCCCCAGCCCGGGATTCCAGTGTAGTGAAGTAACATGTATTTGGGAACGTCCGGCCTCACCGCCCACGTCGCAATTGCGCATCCCAAACTATTCATATCAATCATTGCATCCTCGCCATGGCCCCTGTCTCAAGGACATAGAACAATAGTACGTTATATTTGCAGTCAGACCTGTGGGCATTTCCTCGCCGCTAGCTGAAAACCGAAAGCGCCGCCCTTCGAATTCCTCATTTGCAACATCACGTCGAAGAGGCATCTGTGGCCGTTTGAAATCACTAATTATTCCATCGAGTGCGGCTGTGTGTGAAAATGGCAACTGTCTTCACCCACAAATGGGACGCCCCGCCCGTTGTTGCAACTCGGTACAGTGATGCATGAGGGCCCACCGTTACTCGAGTACTACGTTCCACTGACCCTTCACAAGTCTGTTCGCGACTGCACAGATAGTATGTGAAACAATGGGACCACAGCAGGATGAACATATCTAACAATCTTACACGGCCATCGGGTACAAATACATGATTGCAATAGCAAGATGCCATTCCCCGAATCGCAGCGTTGTGCGCGGGACGTGCCCGGCCAAAGGGGAGAGCAGTTTGCACAGGTGGAATGAATCACCACAGGTGGAGGCCATACAGCCTGAAAACACATAAATTGCACAGCCAGTCTCCTCCCACAACCACAGCGAAATGCTACCGGCAGGACTCGCGATGTTGGCCCTGGGGGACCTGATAGCACTGCAAGTACTCCAACTCCAAGAAGAAGACGAACACCAACTACAACCGGCCGCACGGAGGAGACGCAGGAGGAGGAGGAGGCCAAGGCAGGGCCAGCAAGGGCCGCCAGCACAGCCACTACCACCACGCAGGCAGCCCGCAATCCCACGCCTCCGAGCACATCCGTTCAACCTCACTGATGAGCAGATCCACACCCTCTACCGTTTGGACCGGGACACCATAACCGCCATTGTGGACATGACACAGGCCGACCTTGTCAGCATGATAGATAGCCCAACCGCCATCCCACCCCTACTGAAGGTGGTGTCTGTACTCCACTTCCTGGCCACAGGCACCTACCAGCACACAGTCGGACAGTTGCATGGCATTTCTCAGCCACTGTTCTCACGGACACTATTTCAAGTGCTCGATGCCCTCCTGCAGCACGCAGACGACTACATCTCTCTACCACGCTCGGAGCAGGAAATTACCAACACAAAGGTGGGATTCCATGCACTTGCCGGCATACCGGGTTGCATTGGTGCCATCGACTGCACCCATGTGGAATTGGTCGTCCCACATGCCATGGAGGCCCAGTACCGCAACCGAAAACAATTTCATTCCCTGAATGTACAAATGGTGTGTGACTCCAACAGGATCATTACACATTGTTGTGCCAGATTCCCTGGATCAACCCATGATTCTATGGTCTTGAGGAACTCTACAATACCACGCTACATGGAGCGACACGCAGGGAACAGATCCTGGCTACTCGGTGAGTCTCATTACATGCATGATTATGTGGGGTATGTGATTCGGCAATGACCTGGCAGGAAGGGGGGGGGGGGTGTGCGTACGTAGCTATGGCATTCCACATCATACGTTTCTCGTCCACATACAGGTGATGCTGGATATCCACTGAAGAGATGGCTCCTCACACCAGTCCGGAACCCACGGGACCAGCATGAGGAGGACTACAACCATGCCCACTCACGTACCCGTGTAGTCATTGAACAGGCATTCGGCCTACTGAAGGGTCGTTTCCGCTGCCTCAGCAGGTCTGGCGGGGCACTCCTGTACCGCCATGTGAAGGTTGCAAAGATGGTCATGGCATGTGTCATGCTCCACAACATGTGCGTACGTAGAAATGTGCCCATGCCCCCTGACGCAGAACTGCAAGCACCTGATGATGGTCATGATGAGGGTGGGGATGTGGCAGCACCTCATGGAGTCTGCGAGGCACCGGAGGCCCGTGACATTCGTCAGCATCTCATTGATGTATGCTTCTAGCACTCACGCCTGGTGGCTGATACATGGACACGGGACTCGTGGCACTGTGTGTGTCTGGGACATGCACAATATGGACTGTACGCCTATGATGGCCTAGTACACAAAGATCAATATCCACACATCTCATTGGTTGATCGTGCACTGTTTATGGCATATGTGATATCATGTTAAACACCCTATCGACCCGCCACCCAAGTGAGCCCAACACACCCCCTCCACCCTCCTACCTCCCCCCCGAACACCAGTGTCCAAAGATGCTCATTGTCAGTGGGCTGTCGCTATTGCAAGCCCCCTCTGCGGGTATCAGGGGCACCCCTGCCTGTGGAGCGCAGGTTCCTCCCAGATCTACGTTGGGGGCTGCCCTGGACGGAACTTGCAACGGATGATGTGTCTGCCTGCTCACGTCCATGCATGTCCCTAAGGGTTTGCGAGAGCTCAGTGAGCACACGGCGCACTGCGGCAAGTTCGGCACATACGTCTTTGGACGTCGCATGCAGTTCCCCCCTCAGGCTCTCGGTGCTTCTCTCCATTTGGACTCTCAGGCTCTCGGTGCTACTCTCCATTTCTGCCCTAAGTGTCTCAGTTGATGTTTCTATGTCTGCCTTAGTGCCCCCACATTCATCGGCATGGTCCTTGAGGAGCGTGGCCAGTTGCTGCTGTTGCACGATTAACTGGTCGAGGGACTGTTGCCTCTGCTGGGCCATGGCCATTTGCGGGGGTGTCACAGAGGGGCTGTTGTCCTCATGTTGCCTTGCCACAGGGCTTGTGGGGGATGGCCAGTCGTCGTCTTGTGGGTGCCCCTGCGTGGTATCCTCATGTTGTACGGGATGGGACAGACAGGGGGATTGGGACAGGTCATGGATGGATCTGACTTCGACATCCCCGTTTTCTGTGTCGGAGCATGCTGCCATCAATGGGGTGTCACCTATGGTGCTGCTGCCACCAGAGGCAGTGCCTTCTGTGGCATCCATTGGGGGGACCTGTGGTGGTGGTGTTGTGGGCATGCTGGCTGCTGGGGTGCCTGTTGATGTTCCCTCCTCTGTGCTGCCACCTGATTTGTGCTGCTGCCGTGTCTTGATGCGTGCAGCTGAGGTGGAGGGTCTCTGGCCGTTGGTCTTGGCCCTCTTTGCAGGTGTGCTGGTAGGGGTGTCCTGTAGCTCGTCGTTTGGATCGGACCCTGTGGTGGAGTAAAGGAGGGCGAGGGTTATTAATGGGTCTGTGGGAATTGGAATGGCATTGTATCACATGCATTGGGGTGGTACCTGAGGGTGATTTGGGTCGGGGCCTTGGAGGTGCTTTCATTTGTGTGTGGAGTGAGGGTGCAGTTGTTTGGCAGCCTGCAGTTAGGGTGTGCCTGCTGCACGTGTAGTGCGTGTTTTAGGGGTTTTTAATTATTTATGTATTTATTGTGGGTTTTAACGTGCGCTATCAGGCCGATGTGTGTGGACGTTCTCCTGGACATGTGTTTCTGTTGCACTATGTGGACGCATGGTACTTCACATGGATGGACTGTGTGGATTTGGCATTGTTTTATTTGGCCCACCTACCTGAATCTTCGGATGTCTGCACTCCTTTCTCCATCCCTCCGACTCCCTCTATGCTCTCCATTCCGATGGTGGAGGCACATATTTCTTCCCAGGGGGTCAACTTGATGGGTGATTCAGGACCTCCCCCGGTGGCTGTGGCAATGTTGCGGTTGGCAGAGAGTATGCTGCGGACGCGTATCCGCAGGTCGTCCCATCGCTTGCGGCATTGCTGTGGGGTGCGGGGTGCGGTCCCCACCGCACTTACCCGCTGTGCCACCAGAGCCCATATGGCCTTCTTGTTTGCAAGTGCCGTTCTGGTCATTTGCGTGGAGAAGACGACGGCAGCATTCTCCTGGAGGGTCTCTGTTAGCACGGTGAGTTCCTCACGGGAGTAGTGGACCTGCCGCTTGCGGTCGCACGCTTTCTTCGCTACTTTTCCCATTTTTCTTGGTTTCGCTAGGGTGGATGACGGGTTGGGGTGTGTTTCAGGGTAGTGATTTTAGTGGTTGTGTGGTTTTAGTGTTTTTATAGGTGTACGGCGGGATGTTTCCCGTTCCGGGCCCATGTTTTGGCTTCCGTTTCCGTATATTTCCGGTCACCGTACTTTACGGTAGGCGCACACTGCGGTGACCGCTAAGAGGGGTGGCGGTATTGCACCTAGGGCGCCGTACGGCGGCGGTGTGGGCCGTTTTGGGGTCATTTCCGCCATCGCGGACTTTGCACTTCCGCCATGGCGTGGTGCTCGTGCCCGATGGGTCGGAATGGGCCGCACTTTGCTCCTTCGTGCAATGGCGGAAACGCTATTTACGCTGTGGCGGTCCGGTCAGTCACTTTCCGCCAGGGTCGTAATGAGGGCCATAGACAGATGTGTACAAACACAGGAGATGGATGGCTTGACAGACTATTCAAATAATTGACTATTGTTCATTGACTATAGAACATACCCACCAAGGGGCTCTGCATTTTAACTGAGGGCATACTTGCCAGGTTGTGGACAAGTGGGGACACCGTGGATGAACAGGGTGGTAGAAAAGGGGCCCCATCCAAGTCAACCATGTTGAGTAAATCTTCAACATGTGAATTTAGCATGGCACAAGAAGGTAAACGTTGTGAGGTGTAGATTGTCATATAAGGGATAGCATGATGGTAGCCCAGCCCCATCCTGTGAGTGTCCCTTTGTGGAATATAGCAGGTCTCTCTAAGCACATGTCCTCATTGCTTTGGACAAACTTTATTAGACAACAAACGCCTATACTCCTACAGGAAACATGGGCCACTTAATTTGTAGAACTGCAAGATTTTCATATCTTCCATACTCCTGCCTGAAAATGTCCCAGAAGACGCCCTGGTGGTGAGTTGCTTATTTGGATTGACTGAGCCCTCAACTGGAAAATGGAGCCAGGAGTTACCAACAATAGAGACCTCCAATATATGTAGGCCACCACCACAGATGTATTCTAGTATTTAATGTGTATAACAGACCGAATTCTATCTCTGTAATAAGGGGAATTTATGATCTTGTGTTAACTGGGGAAAACCTCAAACCAAAGAACGCTCTTGTAATAGTAGCAGGGAACTTTAATATGCAACTAGCACCCTTGCAGGAGTTGGAGGGTATATGGGAGGACCAGGATGAGGCCTGGAAGATCCCGACCCTGGTAGCTTCCCACCCCAATAAAGCCCATGACCATGCATTAGTGACTATTCAAATTGTATATGACCTTGGGTTAAGAGCATGTAACAGGCGTATTGTAAGTGATCAACCAGCAAGTAATACATTTACTGGACCAAGGGATCATTACTGATTGATTACATTTTTGTAACAGCAGGGGCCAAGGGAGAAAATAGTAAAGTTTGAAATCTTGAAAAAGCATGAAAGTGATCATCGAGCCCTAACTGTCGCTCTTATGATTGCCCTATGGCCAGACCAAAACAGGCATCTATTGCCCCAAATTAGGCCTTCTCTATTACTGGCCATCCTGCAGCGGCATTAGATGGGAGAGATTAAGTCAACATGATTTTAGGCCTTGTCTCTATAAGGCAATATTGCCCAGAGATTGAGAATATTTGCTGGTAGGGAGACCAAGACAGTAAGACAATTCACAACTATCAGGAAATATCCTAGAAAATCACCCCCTTTGTTACTTATACTAGTAACCAATTGAAGCATATGGTTCTGAAAAGGGCTGAGTGGTATGACCAGGAATGTATTTCTAGAAAACAAGCCTTGGTAGCTGTATTGGAACAGGGACCCCCCAATTGAAAGAGACTTACTTCGTATTGAGAGCTCCGATCATCCAAGTGTTATAAAACAAAACAAAGAATGCTATTTCAAGCACAAATGGGACTGCCTCACAGCAGCACTGGATAGTAGGGATAGTGTTGCTTTTTGGAAGCTGGTGACAGGCAATGAGGTAACGGGGGATGCCAGTATGCAATGTACTATTACATCAGAGGCCTGGTTAAATCAATATTCTGTTCCTATATGGGGGGCAGGAACAAGAAGCTTGGAGATCAATGCAATCATCACCCCATCTAAAGAGAATGGGCCATTGTTTAGAATTGCCGATGTGGAACTGGCTATCAAAGCACAGAGTGCAGGCAAGGAAGCAGGACCTCATAAGGTGCCGATAGATATCTATAGAGAAGAATCAATGGTTTGGGCGCCAATCCTCTGGAGTCTCATTAATGCATGTATCAAACTTAACTCTGTTTCAGAATCCTGGCATCTAGCAGAGATAGTGCCCATCTAGAAGGGGGAAGGTGTGCTCAGTGAATGATCAACCTAAATCCATGCTGGGACAGTTCTGGAATATTTTTTTGTGAAAGTAGTTTTGGAGTATATCCAGGTCTGGGTTAGGGAAAACAAGATAATTAATAATTTACAAGTGGGCTTTCAGTCAGGCAAGGGAACATGTTATCAGATCTTCCGCCTTTTTGTACTTATTCAGAAGTATGCTATCCTCCAAAAAATGCAATTGTATGCCACCTTTGTGAATTTGATTCAGCTTCTTGATTCTGGACCACAAGATCTTCTCTTGCAGGTACTTGCTAAAAGAAACCTGCCAAAGAGCCTGATTAGCATTGACCAGTCCTTATACCATAATAACAAGGTCGTTATACGAGTTGGCTTGGAAGGAGAGGTTGCAGCCCAGTTTGAAGTAACCAAGGGAGTCCACCAAGGGTCCGTTTCTGCCCCTCTGTTATTTGGTAATTAAATAGAGAAGGTCGTTATCACTCTCCTTGTATAAGGTATGGACCCTCCAAAACTGGGCCTAAATAGGTACCCCACTTTGTGGACAACACTGTGATTCTGTCCACTACCCCAATGGGGTAAACAAAGAAAACCAAAACCATGGTTTTTAATCCCAAATCTGGGTGGTATCAAAATCTAGAGCCCATGGTGGAGGGTATTGCTCTGGACCAGGTTGCAATGATTGATTACTTTGGGCTGTGTGTCCATGAAAATAGCCACTGGGCTGCCCAGGTGGCAAAATCTATGGCCACCCAAGAGAAGTACAGTGGTCGTATTTGGGCATTTTTTAAAAGACACGGTACTGCCCTTGATTTAATGCACAGCAGGCTACAGCAGCTGCCCTTTTTGGGGCCGCATTATGGGGGTTTGTAAATACAAGGTTGTTGGTTATTATCGAAAACAAATTCTTAAAGTCACTCCTGTTAGCACATCGAACGCCTAATGTTTTATTACACCTAGAAATTAATTTGTGCCCTATTGACATAACTGCTGCAACAAAACCTATATCATACTGGTCGCGGCTCTATCAGGCTCCGGGTCTTATCGATTTTAGGAATTACCTAATATACTTACTGATCCTGGAAGGTAGCATACATTTGCCATGGCTTGCCCATGATGAAAAAGGCTTGAATTACTTCAATGAGCATGAGCTGTGGTCATGTCCTGCCGAGATTAATAATATAGCGCTCACTCGAATCAAAAGAAAGTTCTGCACCACCGATTATAGAGAGAACATGATGGAACATTGCAATAAAGTGAAATCTGCTACTAGTTATTTGAGCACTAAAAGACAGCCTGTCTACGAGAAATATCTTCACTGTTAATCCTCCATATGCACAGGCCTATTTCTATTGGGCACATTAAGGTTGGCCTCATTTACAGCATCATGGGGAGAAGGAAAATCACGATTGTGTCCACTGTGTAGTATTTGCGAGGAAACAGTAGTTTACTTCATGTTCCTACGCACTGCAACACAGAGATTGAGATCACTCTATCATAAACTTGTGCTAATAACAGCTAACATTCGTAATATATCCAAAGTGCTAGATCCGTGTAAACGTTTGTACAGTATGGTTAGGGTGTCTAAATATATCAATCAAGCATGGATAATAAGGCAACAAAAAAAATACACCCAAACATGTCAAATCTGTCACTGATGCATTCATCTATGGGAGTTGTGATTTTATTCCAGGTTTGTATTTTTAAACTCGGGACTATGCAGTTATTTAATCGCAACAGAGGATAATGGTTAAACATTCTGCATGCTGATTAACATCCAATGCCAGAAAAATATTGGTACAGCAACGTGTTGCGAGTAAATACTCTCCCCTGTCCGTTTATATGTGGAACAAGGACAAGGTGCAATTTTTAAACTGTGAAAAACATTGCTGTATTTGTATTTTTCTCATTCTGAATTTATTTTATATTTAATCTGTATTTCCGAATTTGAACTGTATACATTTCTATCTTTCTTATTATGAACCTGGAATTCACTTGGTATTTCATCTGTATCTTTTTGATCTGTATCCTTTTGGTATGTTTGTTGCAATGCGCGTTTATGGTTTTTATGCCTAATAAAAGTGAAAATGTAAAAATTAAAACACAAATTATGCATATAACTGTTTAAAAATAACACCCAAAAACATAATATTTTTGTATTATATGATCATTTCTCTTACTCTCCTACTCTCTCTACACCTGAGTAAACTATCCCCCACTTTTAACATTAACATAATTTCTGTATAGCCTATTTTACTTGTACATTTACGTATAAAAACATCATAGAGGACGCTAGAGGGCCGACCAAGATGGTGGCTCCCTAAAGAGCTCCGTGCAGCTCCCAATGAATCCTGTAAAATTGTCACATCTGTGGTGTACATTTTAACTGCCTTTGCTGCCGAGTTTCTGCGGGAGACGCTGCCACCCACACCGAGCCCATTATTACAGCTGTCGGCCAAGACTTCCACTTCAGCACCGCGGCTGACAGGGGCCTGCCCGCCTGTGTTGTCTGGAGGCCCTCGCTGGCATGAGACACGTTGACTACGTGGTGGACATCCAACAGAGGAGGAACCTGCGTGGAGTCGGACCGGCGTTGGAACAAGGAGGCCGGCGGATGCCGAGGACAACTCGCCGAGGGCTCTGAGCTGCGTCGGCACGGCAGAGGAGTGGCCGCGGCCCGAGTGCCTGGGGGGGCACGGGTGACCCTGCTGCTGCGACTGGCACCGCCTGCCAGCCCATCGTGCAGCGGGGAAGCAACGCTGTTGCCCGCAGGGGAGCCCCTGTGGAAGACAAGCTAATAGCATTTCACAGCATGTGCGGCTCCAGAGGCACACACCCACTCTTTCAGCCGGTCTGCAATTGGCCCAGCCTGCTGCACAAACACCCCGGCCTGCTCATGTGAAATCCAGAATTACCTGTAATTACGGGAACGCACCCCACCTTGGCCGATGCCGACCCCCTCTCCGGGGTAATGCTGCCACACACGGGTCCTCTGTACCACACCATTGGGATATTACCATCAACGGGCAATGCATGGATCATTAAGCGGCACTCTCCCCATACTTCCTCGATCAACGAGCACGACCAACTGCGCATTACAAGCCCCAAACCTCTCCGCTACCTCCCAGATTATAGTTGCACGCGTGGGCGGCAAGTCCAAACCACACAGCCGCCCCCGCACCAAGCTCAGTCCCTGCACGTTCCGCAGCAGCTGCTCCTGGCCCCAGACAGCAACCATAACAGCCTAAATTAATGGGATCACGCCTTGGAACTATCTCACCATACTGCATCACTGTGTAACAGCCCAAGCGAGGACAGATAGCCATACTCCCAACCATACCGGAACCTCTTAGAGTCGGTGGTGAATAGCACACTGCTTGGGTACTAAAACTCAGACCCCCATCAGAACAATTGCAAGTTCACATAAGCAACGTCTGCTAACACAGATAGCCAAAAAGATTGCAGGCCACCCAAAATCCCTAGGCAGCAGCAGTCTAAAGATACACATTTTTGGATCCAACCATCCCGGGAGTTCCAGGTCCGCGTCGACCAGTGGCAGAAGCCCTGCGCAGTCTCCGGACCTGACCCAAGCAAAGACCAACAAAAACACGCAACAACAACCAGCAGCCGGATCTCATAAGTTGCCCACAACATTTGTGTGAATCACTATACACTGCCGACCCCACCAGGTCAGTACCATCATCACTCCAATTAGCTGACGACTGCATGCCAACAGCAACCACTTTGAAGCTGATCATGGGGAAAACCACAAGTCCCAAAGGAAGCTGAATTTCGAAGCTGGCTCTTCCACTAAATAAACCAATCCCAACAGTAGACCAGAGTCACCTATACAAGAAGTCTCCCAAGCAGAAGAGCAATCTCAGAACTTTGACATCAGGGAAATCCTATTAGACCTGAAAGCTGGAATTGGAGGCCTGGGTAGCAAACTAGACACACATCATCGCCTGGGCAAACATGCAGATAGGCTGGATGCAGTTGAACAGCGCGTGTCAAACCTAGATGATGGTGCAACATCTCTGACCTCCAGAGTAGCTTCGCTAGAGTCTCAAATGAAAGCAGTGTGCACCAAAAATGAAGATTTGGAGGGGCGCTCTCGCCGAAACAATATCAGAATTATCGCGGTCAGAGAGCAACAGCTTTCAATCAAAATGGAGGAGCATATTAAAAAGATCTGCATGGAACTATTTGGAGCTGAAATTCTCTCCCAATTGTTTGTCATCGAAAGGGCACACAGAGTTCCCAATAACAAACCAATTCCGGGAGCAAACCCACGCCTGATTATAGCGAAGCTCTTAATCTACAAGGACTGTGACGCGATACTCAGGGCTGCCAGTGAAAAAGGTTACCTCCAATACGAAGGAGACCACATCCAGTTCTTCCCAGACTTCTCCCCAGCTGTCCAGGCGAGGGGAGGAAATACACCGCCATCAAACACCGACTACAGAATAATCAAATACTATACTCAATGCTCTTCCCCGCAAAACTTTGCATCCAGCATGGAGGCAAAACTCAATTTTTCAAACACCTGAGGAAGCCAATGACTTCCTAGATCGAGCCGGCTGTAAACATGCCTCTAACAATGCGAGGCCACAGCGCAGATACCGGTTGAGGAGAGACCCACCATAAACCACCTCGCTAGGAGCATGTGAAGTTGATACCGGGTCAACACCACTAGCCAAAGATAACCACCACAGAGACACTCTCCTATAAATGAAGGGAGCCCTTCCCCCTTCGAAGGCTACTAGTGCCCCAAGCACAGCAATGTTAACTGTTTTGTTTATAAGGGAGGGATCATCGTAGGCCAGTTGGGGGTTGCCTATGCAGGGGAGGGACAATAGTTACATGAAGACGCCATCGACAGTTCACCTACGCTCAATCACGGATACGCCACAGACCCCCATTACTACGACTATAAGATCTAACAGTTCCTCACACATGCCCATGACTCAGCTGAACACCGCCGTCCGCAACAAATCCGTTGCCAACCATCCACTCATCGTCCTGTAGAACTGTTTTAAGTAGCCACCTGAAACATTCAAGGTGGCAATCATCCAGCAAAAACCTGGAGGATCCTCCAATACCTAAGGGGACACAAAATTAGCGTGGCCTTGTTACAAGAGACCCATCTCCTGCCGACATCGGAAAAACACTGGGCCCGGTCTTGGGGCTGCCATAGGTAGTTCTCATCATACTCATCCTATACACCAAAACACAAGTACTCAACTTTAGATTTAAGCCAGGATCACTAGCAGATCCTGTGTTTGCAGCAGAACTACAACAGGAAATTACATCATTCTTTGAGGTAAACCAAGACTCGGTCAGCTCTGCTGGAACTCTTTGGGAAACACTAAAATGTTACATACGCAGAGTGTGCATGACAAAAGAGAATGGTATCTTGAAACTGATATGAAGAGAACTGGCAAGCAGTGAACAACTTCTGAAAGAGCTAGAACTCAAGTACATCACCTCCAACGAACCACAGACCAAGCCGACCTAAAAGAAGAACTGCTGAGGTTTAAAGAAACAGCCGAGCATGAGCTGAAGTTCCTGGGGCGCAGACATCAGATCTGTCAATACGGGAGGGTCAGAAACAAGGGGCGCTACTGGCCCGCTTAATAACTATTGACCAAAATCTGCCCGCGTGGAACATGTCCGAGACACACAGGGAAACCTAGTCTACACAGAAGAAGAGATAGTTAATACGTTTTGTAACTTCTATCAAGAACTATATAGCTCCAAAATCACTACGTGTTCTGAGGTACTGCACAACTTCCTTACGACACCGAACTATACGGGATAGCCAGCGAACTCCGTTAACCTCTAAATGCACCTATATCACTAGAACAAATTTTGGAAGCAATCAAAAATCTTCCAAACACCAAAGCACCAGGTCCTGATGGCCTCACGGGGGAATTTTATAAAATCTTTGCAGCCACTATACCCCCGATATTACTTCAAGTCTATGAAGAAGCCCTAGATTGGGGGATTCTCCCACCCACACTACGCAAAGCCAATGTGATCCTGCTACACAAGGCAGGTAAACCCCCAGAAGACTGCCCCTCCTACAGGCCGATCTCCTTGATCAACCTTGACAACAAAATCCTGGCCAAAATCCTCACGGCACGGCTACTCCCTCTCATGCCCGTACTGGTGGTGGGCGACCAAGCTGGCTTTATTCCTGGGCGCAGCACGACCTACGACATTAGGAGGCTATTTGGCCTCATAGAAGCACTTGATCCAGAACAGCAAGCAATAGCTGTCTTAGTTGACGCCGAAAAGGCCTTCAACTCTGTCCAGTAGCCCTACCTTTTCGCGACGGTCAAAGAAATGGGACTCGGGAACTTCTTTATCAAACTGGTCTCGCTGCTTTACAATGGCCTGTGATCCTATATTACCCTAGGCAATACGTAATCCCTGAGCATCAGGTTGGAACTTGTCACCAGACAAGGCTGTCCCCTATCAGCCCTCATTTTCACCTTAATATTGGAACCCCTAGCCTCAAGGTTGAGATCCTACCAACTGCACAGAGGCCTTACCCTAGCACCCCATAAACTAGTAGTCTCCCTGTATGCTGACAATGTAATTTTATTCATCAACGATCCCCAAACTAATCTCAACCCGACATTGCGAGAAGTGATTAAGTTTAGCAATATCTCTGGCCTTAAAACCAACCATTCTAAGTCAGAGATATTCCCTCTGACACCGAGCACCTCTAAGTTCCTAGGCGACCACGGCTTTAAATGGGAAAACTCCCAGGTCCGGTACCTGGGTATTTATATGTTCCTTAATCACAGCAATATATATAAAGACAACTATGTGACAACATTGGGTTCTCTTCAGGAACGCGTTCACAGATGGAAGTCGCTCCCACTAACACTCTGGAGTAGGGCCTCACTGATCAAAATGGTGATTCTCCCTAAACTCCTCTATCTGTTCATAAATATACCACTACTCTTACCACGGTCCTTTTTCCAAAAACTTAAAAGCCGCATTCTGTAACTACTGTGGGCGGGGAAACCAGCAAGGGTAGCCCACGCAGGATTGATACTACCAACTTCACAGGGCGGACTTGCACTTCCAGATATAGAGATATATTACTGGGCGGCCCAAGCACTATTTTTAAGTCACTGGTACACAACATACTTTATCCAACTGCATGTACAGGTTGAACGAGCCATCCCCCAACATACTAAGAGCTGTCATTATTAGCCACATACCAGTACCATAGAACACGATGAACACTGTCCTGTCCACGTATGCTATTTGGAAGAAAATTGCAAGAAAATACGACGTACACATAAGGTTCTCCCCCTGCTGCCAATCAAATTTATTCCAGGCATCCCCCTGCCAGCTGAAAAAGTATTTCATTTATGGCTTAACAAAGTTAATTTACAATCCCCTGGAGACCTCTTCCCTGAGGGCACATTTATGACTCCACAAATGGCCAAAGAGTCGGGAGGTACCTCATCACTCGACATATTCATCTACTTCAGGCTACGTTACACCCTGCAGTCCTTGTTCCCATCATTCCCCCAACAGCCCTCGATATGGGACCTACTACATAATGTAATCCAGGCGAAGGGAGAGGGGAGACTAGTGTCAATGATATATAAATCCCTACTAACCGACACGGTAATCATCGACTCCTGAAAAAAACTAAGATGGAAAACAGCCATCCAAGCTACAATACCTGAAGAGGACTGGGTTTACATCCGCCGGCAAACTCAGAAAGTTGCTATAAACACCCGCTTCAAGCAAATCCATTTTAACTTTGTGCACCAAACCTACTAAACCCCTGCTAAAAAACACAGACACCATCCAAAACTATCAGCACAATGTGAAAGATGTGGCACCGTGGACGCAGACTTTTTCCACCTCGCCTGGAACTGCCCCACGGTATTCCAATTCTGGAATCTAGTCCTGCAAACAATTGCTGCTATATTAGGAGAGGAGCTGTCCCCACTCCCGACGGTAGCCCTCCTAAGTCTAACCAAGTATCTGCAGCCCTCGTCGAGGAAAGTCGCTGCCCTTCTCCTGGTGTTGGCGCACAGGAGGATCGCTGTGATATGGGGTTGGGGCCAAGTCCCCACTTTAGCAGCCTGGAAAAAAGACATCCTGTATTGTCAAGATATGGACACAGAATTTCTACGGACGCTACCCCTTCATGCACGTCCCCCGACATCTGGGGTCCCTACATTGCATTTCTACTTTCCAACTCAGATGCATCGGACTCTCAAACACAGTCCCCGAAAACAAAGAGCAAGGACAATAATCCACTAGTGGAACCACAAGAGGCAGACTATGGTAATGTGGACAAGTCTGCAATAATAATCCTAATGTCTGTCGTCAAGGAGGAGGGAAATCAGAGCAGAGAATTCAGAATGGTGTAACGATTATGACTGCACCCTGTTGGTGCTAATGTGTTTGTGTATGTAAAATCCAAAAATAAAGTTTATAAAACAAATGTATAACTACATCATTGTTTTGTAGTTTATAAATGCATCAATCAATTTATTTTTATTATAAAAATGTATATCATATACAAGACACTTTAGCAATGGGGGAAGTGCAATATGCGCATGACGCACTATGCACTCTACTTAAGGTGTTAGACATCATAGTAATATGAGAAATACAAGACATGTGTGACATGGATACAATTAAGTACTGTTGGATAATTGCTGCTGCGATGCACTATTCACTTTACTCTAAACACTAGACACTTTAGCAATGGGGGAAGTGCAATATGCGCATGATGCACTATGCACTTTACTCAAGGTGTCAGACATCATAGTAATATGAGAAATACAAGAAATGTGTAACATGTATACAATTAAATGTAGACTATGTTCTGCATTTCCATTTGAAAAAGAGTAATAAGCTTATGCATGTGTAAAAGCAAAAAAGAAGCCAAATTTGCCAACAAAAAACCACTCAAACAATTATATTAGAAAGTACATTAGCGCTGTGGTGAAATTGTTATGTTGTGCTTTTTTGGGACTGGCAAGCACTATGCACTGTATAGAAATAACCAATACGTTGGGAATATGAATGAATCTTTATAATTGTTGATGGTTTGTTGTGATTCCATGAGCACTATGCACCTTATAAAAAGTACTAGACATTGAGGGTATACTAATATTTTCCAACACATTTGACAATTCCAAAATGGCACTCAGATAAACAGTAACTTTGAACAAGGATTCCGCTCAATGGAAAGAAAAGAAGGACTATCATATTTGTAGGTGTTTAAAAAGAGAAGCAGTTGTTTATGTTGACAATCTGACAAAGCAAGTAAGGGTGAAGGGCGTTGTTGTTTGTTTTCTCCTGAGCTACTTGTCCACTGTATATGCCAAAATAAAGGACGTTTGATGGAGATCCTTTTGTGCGTATCCGGGTGATCTTTATTATTGAGGAGAGTGCCGCCCAGAAAGCTGCAATTCGCTTTCAATTTTTCTTTCTTTGGATATTAATGCGGCCGATCGCGTCTATGGGCAGGCACCCATGCTTTGCAGAACGATCAGCAACCAAGTAAAGGACAGAGCGCGTCGCTTGCAAGTCGGAAAGAAGTGTTTGGTTACCAAGGATCCGTGACGCTGCCGCCCGTCGGAGAAACGTTCCACAAAGAAACGGGATTAAAATACATAAAGACCTGAGAGATCGTATGGGTGCAGCTCTGCCACAACGCCACTTGAGTCGGAGGACCCGGAAGGCGTGTGTAAGGTAGGCGGTGCAAAAAGCACGGTCAATTTTGTTTTCCTACGAACTGTGTAGAAACTATTGTATTGAGCATATATATCCCGGACCTTTGCTTTTGGAACCTCCGATGATTCAGCCTGTTATCCGCTCACATATCATAAGTACGGTGTCCTAGAATCCAAGATTAATATTTTATTACATTTCCATTGGATATATAGGGCTTTCCCATTCCAGGGAAAGTAACATTATACACTGTTCATCACTGGATACGCTTTGACCTAGCATATTATGGTGGACAAGGAGCAAAGTAGAGATGTGGAAGCTTCCGCTTTGTTTAATGAAAGTATCAATGCAAAGAAAAGTATATAACAAGCACAGACTGGCCAAACCAAGTGAATACAACAGTCAATGGCATCATTGGAAAAACTACATAAAAAAGAAACAAATAATGGTGGGAAATAAATCGTTGCAAAATTATATTGATAACAAACGAATACCAAGGGCTCTAAGAATTTTGACCATCCCTACATATGAAACCCCCAAATGTTGCAAGAATGGGGAGAGGCCACCAATGAATGTTCATTTAAAATGCTAATGACTTTAATTAAATATGCCAAAAGTGATAGATCAAAGGCCTTGAAAGAAATAGAAGTATTGGAATCAAGTCTTTACACAGGAACTGAATCGAAAACAGCAAATGAGCTCAAAGTACAAATGGACAAAAATGTAAGCAAGTATGAAGAAGAAATAAAAGAGAGAAAACAGAGGAAATTCCTTAATGACAAGGAGGATTATGCCAGTGGAAGAATATACACTTTCTCGAAAAAATATGATTCCATTAGTAAAGGAATACAAATCAAAAGCAAAATCCAATTCCGGTAATTTCAGATGAAGATTCAGAGATGGAAACAAGTGCGGGATCATGTACAGATACCTCGACCTCAAGTAATACCAATGAACCTCTACCAAAATTAAGTTTTTTAGAGGAAATGAAACTCCTGCATCAAGTTGGGAAAAACATGCAAGGCAGAAATCAGCCAAGGCACACAAGAGGAAGAACAGACGGGGGAGCAGGGGCCAAGGCGAATCCAAAAAAAAGAGGACAATCAGGAGCCCTGCAGACACGCTCTGGGAAAACCAAGAAACAGAAACAATAATGATGACTCAGAATGCACAAGTTGTCAATCTGTCAGAGAGACCACTAACTGATGCAGAAACTAAAGTTCTATCTAAGGGGCTATCTTTCTGTTTAATGTCTAACTTTGATTATGCTCAATGAAGAGTGGACTTACATTTGTTCATTAGAAAAATTAGATTGGCAACATTTTTTGCTGGGTTAAATAATAATGAGACACTTGATCATATAAGACCAGAAATGCCATCTGCTTTGACTATCAAAGACATACCAACTTTATGTACATTAACATCACTAAAAGAAAATGACGAAGAGACATCAGAATTAAACTCATCTGAATCAGAATGGATCTCCAGTGTACCGGAGGACCTCCTTACGAACATGCCAGTACCCAGCCATTTAAGGAAAAAATCGAGGTTCATTCCACCAACCAATAACATGGCACATGTAGATCTCTTTGAGGTTTTAATCATAGGCGTTTTGAAAAAACTGGTTTCCTTGAAGAACAAAATGAACCACAATATAACCTCAGAGGAACGGATAGCTATAAACAATCTAAAACAAGATGAGACAATTGGCATTCGCTCATCGGACAAAGGAGGGAACAGCGTGGTCTTGAACACGCAGGATTACAAGCGAGAAGCCATATGTCAACTGAAACAAATCAATAACTATGAGAGACTACTTGCAAATCCATACAAGTCATATAAAACAGAATATGACCAAAAACTTTCAACATGTCTTGAAATGGGTCTGTTGACTGTAAAAGAGAAGGCTTTCTTAACAAAGGATTTTCCGATTTTGCCCATCATACATTTTCTACCCAAGATCCACAAGTGTAAGAGAAAACCATTGGGTAGGCCAATAGTTGCATCAATTGACTCTTTGCTAGAAAACACATCAAAATGTCTGGACTGCTTTTTATTTCCGTTTGTTCAGACATTGCCTTCCTACATTAAGGACACATCAGATTTTCTTCAACAAATCGATCAAATACCATGGAAGCCAGGGTATCTACTAATAACATTGGACGTTGTCTCTCTATATACATGCATTAAACATCAGGAAGGCATGGAAGCTATTAAAAGGTATCTATCCACCAGGTCACTAAGCTTCAGAGACCACTCGCAAATGTTATTAGACATGCTCCTTTTTTGCCTTACACACAATGCCTTTATGTTTGATAGTCACCATTATAGGCAATTGTGTGGAACAGCTATGGGTACGACAGTAGCACCCACATATGCAAACCTCTTTATGGGGGCTTGGGAAGCTAAACTGTTTTCGGAAGAAACCCTACTTATATACACCAACAAGGTGGCTTTATGGCGTCGTTACATAGACGATTTGTTTATATTATGGGA
Organism: Ambystoma mexicanum; assembly: GCF_040938575.1. Classification (NCBI taxonomy): domain Eukaryota; kingdom Metazoa; phylum Chordata; class Amphibia; order Caudata; family Ambystomatidae; genus Ambystoma; species Ambystoma mexicanum. Next base: position 208,718,959 of record NC_090941.1, read on the forward strand.
AGGCAATGAACAAGAATGGATGTCTTTTTTCAATATTTTGAATGCACAGGACACAAATCTTAAATTCACCGAACAACATGACCCAACAGAGGTGGCATTCTTGAATATTAAGATCAAGATAAGAAATGAGATAATAACGACAAAAACTTATCGAAAACCAGCAAGTACAAACTCATTGCTTCATGCGGAGAGTGCACACCCGAAATGTCTATAGAACAGTATACCATATGGTGAATTTTTAAGAATGAAGAGAAATTGTAGCGAAAACAAAATATTTGAAGAGAATGCCAAAATAACAGCGACCAACTTTATGGCAAGAGGCTAAAAAAGTCAACAATAAATAGTGCATTAAACCAATGTGCCAAACAAACTCTAGCAGATATTTTCAGAAAAAGAAAGAGAAAAGTGAACAGAAATCACAGGAAACCAAGTCTGAAAGTATACGCTTTATCACAACCGATAATAATGGGGCAAAAGACATCCAGAACATTTTGGCCAAACGATGGTTGTTGTTACAAAGAGATACGATATTAAAGGATGCATCCAGAAGAATGCTAGTGTAACGTTCAGAAAAGCAAAGTCATTACAATCTGAGCTATCACCAAGTCTCTTCATAACATCGGCACAGCCAACAAGTCAATGGTTAACAAACAATCAGGGTGTTTTTTAAAAATGCACAAAATGTAAAGCTTGCAAACATGGGGTATCCCTTAAATACTACGTACATCAGTGAACCCAGAGGAAAGTGATTATTACTAAACACATCACCTGTGCAACAACTTATGTGATTAATGCAATTACATGTGACTGTAACCTCTGGTATATAGGTAGTACAAAGTTAAAAGTGAAACTTTGAATATTACAATACCTTCAAGCCATCAAAAATAAAGATCCTACCTACCCTTTGGCCAAGCATTTTGAAGACAAACATAATGGAGACATTTCTTCTTTTAAAATGTTTTTTTTAATCAACCATAGGCAAGACGATTTGATCCTCTACTTCCCTTCCCAGAGAATCCTTACAATAATTCTGTTCACACTTCAACGGGCACCACCCTCTTCTTTTGTGCAGGTGCTTTTCATCCTCAGGTGATTCCAGGAAAGTTACGTCTGGAGAACATACCATCATCCAGAGATTGAGTTAAATTAATCAAATAGGTACAACAGGAAGCATGGTTTCATCTTTCACGGGCAAAGAACAGATATAAGGAACAAGCAGACAAAAGAAGAAAGGAGGCTACCGATCTTCTACTTGGTGATGCCGTTTGGTTATCAACAAAAAACCTAAAGATTGCTCAACCCTCCAACAAGTTGTCTCCCAGGTTTTCGGGTCCTTTCCTGATAAGCAAACGCATAAACCATGTTGCTTACAAGCCGAAGTTGCCCAAAAAGGGAAGGATTCATCCAGTGGTGTTCACTTTACTGCTAAAACCAGGACCAGAAATATACCAATGGAACAGTCCTTCCCAGAATTAGAGATGGATTCAGATGCAAAATATGAAATAACTCGAATATGTGGGTACTGCATCACAAGAGGTCAATTCCAATTTTTGGTTCATTGGAAGAGTTTTACCAACTTAAATAGATCTTGGGAAATTGCTTACAATGTGTCTGGTGTACATTTGGTAAAGGAATATTAACAGAGAATGTCAAACAGTCCGGGGGATTCAGTGGTGGAAAGCTCGAGGGTTAGTTCCTTGGGAAGGGGGTGAGGTAACAAAACTTGTTCCGGGACTCACCCTCACAGAAAAGACCTTGTGGAAGCTGTGGGAAATACTGTATTAACCACATGGGGTTGGCGTCCAGAAATGTGGATGGTTCAGGAACCTGTCTAGACCTATTGGGACAATAGCCTGCTTCTACATGGTCATAAACATGCTGCCAACCAGTATGGTGTCAGCTTTGCAACTGTTGGGGGAATTCTGAAGTGTTTCCTGCAGATTGGATTCATCCGGCCTCCGCTTCCCGAAAAAGACACCTACTTGCACACTCTTTCACACTTTTGTTTCCAACCTACCTGCTTGCATGGCAGACATGGTAAGAAGTCAGTCGTGTGCTATAGCTGCCCTCCTGATTTACGCTGAGCTCCAAGAGAAGTATCTCAGAGCTTTACCATGTTAAAGTATGTTGTTCTTTCTGGGAGTCTACTGCAGAGACACTAATCCTACTTCACGCCCTTGATTCTGCCAGTTAAAGAGACACAAATCTACCTGACAGTGTTTGAGTTTGCATGGAATTAGAGACACTGCTCCTCTTAAATGGCCTTGATTCTGCCGGTTAAAGAGACATTAATCTACCAGATGGTTTTTGAGGTTGCCTGGAGTAGAGACACTAACTTATTTTCTGATAAGAGTTTGCCTGGAAGACAGACACTGATCGAGTCTGTTTAAGGGAAAGTGCAGTAAGATTGAGACACTACTTTTGGGACTTTATTACATTCATGTGGAGAAATGATTGACGAACAAGAACTTTTCTGTTTTCCCTGGTTAACGGCTATTATTGTTTACTTCACTTTATCATCTTTATTTGGCCAGTATGCAGTGGTTATATCCAATACAAAACAGAGAGATATTTAATAACGAAAATCTTTACAACAAAAAATACAGAATTTCTATTAAATATATATATATGGGGTGGGGTAAGGGGTTAAAATGGATGGGGTGCAGGTTTGGGTGGGGTTACAAACACAGGAAAACGGGGTGTTTGATGGACCCCCAAATTAAAAAAATATATATATGTATATATATATTTTCATTGTAAACGTTTTGTTATAAAAGACCTGTTTTTTTATTGGTTATAATCACATATAACCTATTAGCCAACTGTGCATAATAAATATGAATGCACACATCCGTCTCTAAGTGTTTGGGGGCATGAAACATGGCCTGGATATATCTTTGAGTTCTGTCCTGTACAGGATGAGTGCATCACTTGGAGGACAGCCTCTGCCCGTCCCGAAGAAGGTATGGAGTGCGGGCACGGGTGGGTAATTTTTCATACCCGGGTCACATTTGTCAGGTGCGGCCCGGGCCGTGTCTGTTAGGTGTGACCCAAGCAAGGTGGAGAGCCACACTAACAGTATGTCTGTCAGCTCAGCACTTCAGTGAAGCAGGACTGCCGCGCTAATAACCATTGACGCATGGCTCTCAGTGCAGCTCTCCGTCATAAAGTGGCGCGGGCTCCATTTGTCAGAAACCAATATCTCCCATCATGTCAGGTGGTATTTTTATATGATCTGGTCATAGAGTGCTTTATTGGAGAAACCATGCCATCAAGTGCACATAATACACAGTTGAGGGACAGTTGGTGGCCTGTGCCACAGGCAGTGGCCCTCTCTGTCCTACATTTCCTCCTCGCAGATTCTGACACGTAGCACGTCAAAAAGAGAATGGTTCGTACATCAATGAAATATGGGTTACATTGAAAGCAGATGATGCCTTCCTAAGACTACCCATAGGTTTTGCAAAAGCACATTTTTTCTCCATGAGTGTACCTTGATGTATGGTCTGCCTTTATGCCAAGAAAGCAGATTCTGATCTCAAATGGTTGCTGAAAATAAACCTGATGTTATTCGTACAACCTCTGCATGTTAACCAGGCATCAGTTGTATTGATTGCATTTTGCAGGCTTAGAAACCAAGTTGTCTATTTAATCTTTCTCAGTCAATTTACATACTAGAGCATAGGCAGCCGTTTGGCCTGCAAACCTATCCTTCCATACTAAAGCATGCCATGTCAACCTTGAAAATGTCACATGTCTTCTGTATTTGTTGACTTTCAAAACCTTTATAGCTCATGGTCACATTAACCAGGGATGAATAATGTACAAGATGAATAGAGTTCTTGCTTTTACATTTGCTTGTCTTAGCCTCTTGTGAACGATGTGTGACCTTTAAAAAAGACTTTTTTGTAGGGATGCAAAAATACCCATAAGCATATCCTTCAATAAAACGAGCCTGGTAAACAACTGTCAAAACCCTGCGTGTGACGAAGCTCTCATCTCCTCTTTAGCATGTGTCAAGGTTGAATCTAAACCGTGTTGTTGCCATGCACATGATGCTTGGTTGGATCCCCTGCACTGAATCCAAAAATATATGAATAACTGTGGCTAATGTACAAAGTGAATACATGGACTGTTCTTTTATATTTAAATCAAAGTAAAATACATATGTCACCTTCCACCTACAGCACTGGTTTATGGCATTTTATAATTATATATATATTTTAATTATTATTGTTGGTTAAAAACATTCAACCTTTAATAAGAAACACATTAAGACTTTTAAGAAAATTATTTTACATTACAAACAATCATCTAAACACAAATATTAATATTTTCATCTAACAATCCAACTACAAAATCAACATATGAAAACAATTACATTTCCCACTTCCCATTATTTCCTGTTATGGGTTAACAATTAATTAAAACTGAACATCGCATACACACAATGTAGTATTGTTAAAAGGTCTAGTGGAGGACAAAACCATGCCATATATCAAATACTTAATTCATTACAGTTCTTCTCCATCTACAGTAATTTTATGGATCATGTAAACAGGTATTTGCTGCCAGTTCAAGTGATTTGATAAATCTCACCACAGACAATACCCCCGAAATTGTGGATTTGACGGTAAAAATCTCTGCCCAACAAGGATTTGTATTCAGTCAAACATTGTCTCAAAGTTTTACAGGAGTCCTCCAAGTTACACAATCTGCACACAACATATTCTTTTGAAATTAAGCCACACCTTGCTTGGATGTGTTTTGGTGATATAAGATTGCAGCAAAATCGTAAGAAGATGGCCCTTGTTAACCTGACAGGATAAATACATAGGAAGTGAGCTATGGCACCCAGCTTCTTATGATCAGTGCGAAGATGGTTCAAGGAGGGGTATGAGTGTAAAGCATCAGTCATTTGTATCCAATCAGAATTATTTAATTATAATTTTACTGGACCAGGACTATGCACCAGATCTATAATTGTGCAATCAATATCAGCTAAAATTATGGCATTTTTAAAATTATATTATGAAAGCTACGTATATGGTCGAATGCTGGAAATGCTAAGGACACAATTTAAATAATGTGTTACCCAAAATTTCAAACAGCAGCTCTGAGGAGGAAGACAAAGGGCCCCATTACAAGTTGGGAAGTGTGGAATTAACGTGCCAGTATTAACATATACCTGTACGTTACTGCGCCGGCCAACTACCAGTTTGCCGTTGAGGTGGTGGAATGACTTCCAGCTATAAACTGTAGGTCATTCTGGCACCTCACCGGCAAACATTGCTGATATTGCAAGTGCTGGCTATACTGGGATCTGCAATACTTGCAGGACTCTATGAAATGGGGACATTCAACCGGACTGAGTGGTGGTATCAGTAATACAGTTTGTTACTATCCTGATGGATTTACCGCCAGAATACCAGCAAACTTATAATGAGCCCAAAAGAGTGGGCATTTTCTATCATATTGCCTAATATTTCTTTCATAAACCCCGACTACTGTTGAAATATGTTTTTTGCTATTTTAAGTGCTATTATATATGATCTGGCAAAGTGCCATAAAAGTAACCAGTGCACATTTGTGGGTCACTCATCCATGTTACCCAATCACCCAATCCTCATCTAACCTCACCCCTCAGCAGTCAATCTTCTAGTTCAAATGTAATGTCTATTTCCCGCACAGGCTTGTGGGAAACTGAAAACAAATGCACTACCCCCCACCTGTCATGATGCGCCATGAAGCACTATTTTTTGCTGTATAGTGCGGATTAAAAATAACCAATAAATACATACTATACAGGGGCCTTCTAATCTGAAGTAGGGCAGTGGGCAAGGATATAGAACCCTGTGCTGGGTGGGGGAGGTGTGCAAACCACTGTCCTTCCTCTCAGGGCTCTAGTACCTTACATTCAGCTGGTCTAGGAACTTGCTTTCTATTTCTATCTTGAAGACCGCCAGACTTGGAAACGTTCTACTTCTTCCAGAATTTGTGGGCCTAACCTACCCAGAATGATGTTAGCCAAGCCGCTTGCTCTCACACAGTCTTTCTACAGAAAAGGTCAGTGGACTTCTAAAGGATCTATGGCTAGTATACAGAGTCATTGTATCCCTGTTGTTTGACTGCAATCACAGTTTCTCGTAACTACCCCTGATGCAGCTTGTCCTCATGTATTCTGTAAAGCATTCAGTGTACACACAGGACAGGAATGCCAGAAAGCTAGAGAGATCCACCTGTCATGAGAAAGAAAGAAAGAAAGAAAGAAAGAAAGAAAGAAAGAAAGAAAGAAAGAAAGAAAGAAAGAAAGAAAGAAAGAAAGAAAGAAAGAAAGAAAGAAAGAAAGAAAGAAAGAAAGAAAGAAAGACTCAAATCTATGTCTGCTATATAGGTGCTTATTAAATTACAAGAATAAAACCTGTAGAAAGGAAAATTGGACAAAAAACACCACAAAAACCCACTGTTTACCAAATCATCTTCAGATCACATCTTCATCTGCAGAGTTCATTATATTTTTCCAAAAATGTAACTCTAAACTGCGAACATCTCTGTACTTTCAATGTAAAGAAAGGATTTACTAAAATAGCTAATTTTTAAATGTCAACAAACTTTTTTTATCTGACTCAAAAAAAAAATATTGTCTCATGCGTGTATTTCCTTGTTTATTGCTGTTATATAAGTCATCAACTGTGAACTACATCACTTTGTAGCACCTTCTTTGGAATGGGAAACAGCTGGAGGTGAAATTGTCTGATCCTTCACAATCTTGGAAAATTCCAGATCAGTTAGGTAGAAAAGGAAAGTGGGTGTGGTTGTTGTTGGTAAAGGGCAAATACATTTAGGTCATGCTAAGAGGAGGAATAGAAAGGAAAAACATTGATAGGTACAGAATAAGTGCAAACAAAGCAACATAGCCCAATAATCAGTTGGCCAATTACCAAGAGGAAAGGGTAAAGTAGAGTTGCGGTGTAAAGACTTTTCTTTAGGAGAACCATCGTTGGCTTTACCCTAAATTGCAATTGATTGAACACTGATCAAAGTGATGGGTAGTTGTGTTTTAAAGGTTTTCACACATTCCTCATTTTGGGTGCCATATTGAGCAACAAAGAGCCTACAAATCTTACAGGCCTGATTTAACAGTACTTTATGGTTTAAATGTGATGCACATGTCCACTTTGGGTCAATGTCAGGTTTTAGGGCTGGGCCGATACGATCCCTGGACTCGCCACAATCATTCTAGCAGGCTAGGTCTGTCTAACTTGGATCTGGTGACTAAGGCCTTTGGAAAGACCTTGGTAGAGGCCGTTTATATGCATTATATGCAATAGGAGGGGGACTTGTTTAAGTATATGTAAAGAAAACTGTGATTCCTTAATGAGTGTGGAACGTGCAAAACAAAGGAGATTAGGTTATGTCAAAGGTGTTTGGCCAACCATTTGAGAATGGGGATGAAAGGAAGCAGGACAGAAGAGCCAAGGTAAGTTATCTCAGATTTGGGCATTTTGAGTTTTAGCTTGTTATCAATTATCCAGTCATTGATTTAAGCAAGACAGAGTAGGATAATGTGCAATATCTAACACAAGTGCCATGTCGAGGAGGATGAGCATTGATGGTCTGTCATTAGCAAGTGAATGCAAGATGTCATCCTTCATGAACAACACGACAAATTGGGTCCATTTAGAAGGTCAAACCTCTGACTGGTGATCATATTGTAGGTTAGTGTACTTACTGAACTTCAGCAGTTGCTGAGTAGCTATTTTCGCCAGAATTGTGCCAAAACATGGGGTGTACAAAACATGACAGTAATTGGCTAGGATAGAGGGGGCCGCAGAGGCCTGCCTTTTTTTGATCATGAGAAAAGCAACCAGATCTTAAGAAAATGTTGACCACGAGAGAAATGGGAGTTTAGAGGAAGACTATGTTTGTTTCATGATGGTGGCAGGAAAGGGAATAAGATGCTTCAATTAGTCCTTCCAGGCTCCTGGAAAGCAATAGGAACAATGGTACTTTCGAGAGGAAGTATCAGTTCATTGCAGATTTTGGAATCTTCTGTAGATATAATCCTGTCCTGGGAAAGATGGTTGTGAAGAATGTTTTTTTATTCAGATAGCATGCAGCTCTTCACTGTTCAGATCATAGTCTTATATACAAACTGCAACAGAATCAAAACAATTGCAGACTAGTTCTAACCACGTAAGATGTGATGCCTTTCATGCCCCAACAGGAGGGCGGACATGGTGGTATGCCCAACAAAGCAAGGGCCTCAGTGAGGGCTGTGCACTGTTACCAGCCATGTCTGCCCCCCACACCCTTCCACCGGGGCATGAAAGCCCTTCACTGCCTGGGGTTCATCAAGGGGCGCAAATAGCTTGCCTTTTTTCCCTTTTAGAGTTTTGTGCTGCATGCACAGTCAATCTCATTTCTGTGATGGCAGCTGGAGCGGGAAGTGTGTTGTACCAGAGCTTAAAACAGGTAAGTGTGGATGGAGGGGAGGAGCTGGAGAGAGGTTTTGTTTGTTTTGGGGTGTTTTGAGGCAGGGAGGCAACAGGAAATGGCTCCCTGTTGCCTCCCCACACAAACAAAATGGTAAAAAAATGGCTCAACCTGGGTAAGGGCCTTGGGTGTCTAGAACAGTGGGCTGAGAATGTATATTCTCACCTGATGTTCCAGCCACCTCATTGGCTGATGGCCCTTCCCCGGGTGAAAATGTAGATAGAATTCCATTCAAGAAAACGTACTCCTTGACACAGTTCAAAATAATGTGAACACTTTGATGTTTTTACAATTCCTACCATGACTTATTCACAAACGATCAATCTGTGCCTAGTGTTAATCACATTCATTGGGAACATCCCTGTGACATGTGAATGTAAGTGTGCATATATAAGCAGGAATGTTCCCACACTCCACTGATGTCATATTTGCATTTGCCTCTTTTCTCCATTTATGTAAATGGTGCCTTTATATATTGTTGCTGCCACATCACATTTGAGTGTAACAGGCAAAAATGGAGGCTTTGATGACCTGCACATTTTGCACACATTTTGATTCACAAAAGAATAAAAATCAATCACAGGGTTGCAGATCTCAAAAATAGGATACAGAGCAGAGGAGCAAAAGAATGATTCTATGTTTTTACCTGAAATTGGTGTTAAGCTTTGGGGGATAACTACCAGACATTTGATTTTTTATTTTTTATTTTAAAATGAACATTTGCTCCTGCTATTGTTTTTTCCCGAAATCTGACTTACACTAGAGGTACCTTACAAGTTCGGTATTTTACTAAAATTCAGATTCCTCCAGCATACAATATAATGCAAGGGCATATGTATGTTTGTCTGATGCATTCATATTTATATATTACCATGAATTACAAACAAATGCAATTACATTTACCACATAATATATTTACTTTCTGGAAATGTCTCTTCTCACATACTTTGGCCCGTGTAGACAGGGGTTCACACTAGTTAATAAAAAACAACAAGAACTGTAGTCACAACTAGAGATCACAATAAGCTATACTCTATATAAAATAGAAGCCCTCCTAATGAGCGCTCCAGTTATATAATTCTATAAATTGTACAAACATTCTTCATCATTACAAGCCACAATCGTACAAATTACATCCCCATAAAATGTAATGTTCTAAGCCTTGAAATAACAATTTTAAAAAGCTTAGTGAAGATCAAAATAACATGGATATAGAAGTAAGAGATGACCCAGGTCCACCGCCCTGCCCTTGTTTCAATGGCAGTTCCTAGACATAGCGTTTATATGCCATCCCATTGTATCTTTCAAAGGTAACAGATTCGACCTAGTCAAAAGTATCAGCCTCCTACAAGCCCCAGATCGAATAATACCTATTTCACCACCCGATGAGTAGGCTCACGAGAAACAGTGAAAAGAACAAGTGAGGAAAGAAAATATGCCATCCTCAAATTCCTCTCCAGATCCCACTGCTTTGCTGTCTGCTTCACCATGGACACAATATTAGAAAATGAATAAGAAAGAGGGCAAAACGTGTATTGAATACTCCACATTATCAAAAAATTACACCCTCATTATACCATTGGTATTTTAACATGGCCGGCGATACCCTACTTTCCCCAACCACCTTCTTTAGGTTGGGATTGGTTGGCTGACCCATACGAACTTTTAGAAAATAGCTAATACATCTAATGTGTGCCTGGACCTCTATTCTTGAGATCCCTAGGAGTGGCTTGAGGGAGACCCACTAGTTTCTTCATGATTCTATTACGAATCTTGTTTTGAGCTTTGCAATCAGGATAGCCCCAAAGCTCACTCCCATAGGTCATCAAAGTGCACATTTTGGCTTAGAACACCCCCAAACATTTGTCCTGCATACAGGCACCACGCATTTAGTAAAATCTAAGAAGGCCACGCAGCCTTGCCACAGCCTGCTAATCAGTAGATGTGACATGCCCTGACCATTTTCTTTTCTAGGTGAAAAGTAATCTGAGGTTGCAGTATGATTTGACTGGCTTGATCTTTTCACCATCAAGGGCCCAGGTTGGGCAATGTCCACTCTTGGTTAAGACCAAAATGTCGGTCTTATTCTGTTTCAGACTATGAGAAGAGAAATATTTTTTAGTGTAAAGAAGGCTCTAATGCAGCCCACCGGGAGTTAGATCAATCAGGGCAGTGTTGTCCACATACAAAAGGGAACCAAAAGTAGTACCATTCAAAGAGGGTGAAAAAACCCTGGTTCCAATGTTTTGTAGATTAAAATCAGACAGGTACAGAATAAATAACATTGGGGCCAGGGAGCATCCCTGCTGCCCACCATTGTTGGTTTGAAATGGTTTTGACAGCTGGCCTTGATGCTGAAGCATGTGTGTCCCTTTAACAAAGTTGCAGTAGATTCGGAAGTCCAACTGGCATTTTTAGAGTGGCTAGGTTTCCCCATAGCCTTTGCCTTGGGATCGAGTCAAAGGCCTTTTCCAAATTGATGAAGGTCACATATAGCTTCTGACCTCTGATCGTTCAATATTTATTTATCAGTGTGGAGAGTACCAGGCAATGATCAGTTGCGGAATACTCTCTTCTGAAAACAGTCTGGGATGGTTTCAGAAGATTCATAGAGTCAGCCCAATCTTCAACCCTAGATAGTAGGCATTTGGCGAATATCTTGCCCGGGATATCAAGCAGTGAGCTAAGCCTATAGCAATTAGGATCACCATGGACCCACTTCTTAAATACAGGGACTACAATACTCTGGAACCAAGAGCAAGGAAGAACCCCTGAAGAGCTTCCAGCATTGAAAACCTTAAATAAGATCACACACCGCCAATCTGTGAAGCCCTTGATGATATTCCATTGGGTCCTGCTGCTTTACCATGATCAGGGTAATTTCTTCAGTGATGAAATGTACTTCTTTAGCGCTCAAAACAGAACCAATTGTCGAGGATGCCCTATCAGCGTCCATGAAAATCCTGTGAAATTGGGACCTCCATCTCTCAGCCGATATAAACTCTGTCCCACTTTCATAGGCATCCTCGAAACCTCTGGCCACCAGCTTCCACAACTGTTTGGCGTTATTGACCTGGACCGCCAGCTCTAATGGGTCCCACTGTTTTACGGTGTGTTCTACTTTCTTCTTTTTGAATAATTTCTTGTAATACCTTTTTTATCCACACAGAAAATGTCCATGCTTTCCCATCTCCCTGTTTAGAGTATACATTTCACTCTTCTTCAACCTGTCGTACCATGGTGCATCTTTTACTCTATTGTTGTGGAGGTGTATTCGGTGGTTAAGAAGAGTGTGCATACAGTATGTAGTATCAATGAGTGTATCAAACATATGCACTACCCCAGCTCACATGGGGCACTTCGGTAAAAATAAGATCGCTAATACTACTGGCCGAGACAGAATGTATAAGGTCACCAAATTCCGACATATTGAGTCTTCTCAATCGCTTTGTGGCATTTCTGATGCTGCAGGATCAGGGAAGACGTTTAACATGTGGTCACTTTCTGGACGTTTAACAGGTAATTTACAGGTGGTCACTTTCTACACTATTTTATATCTTAAAACTAGCTATCCTAGCAATAAAGTGTCAATCCACAATACAGTAATCAACGGCAGAAGGACAACTAGCCCTAACACACGTGGCTCCCAAGGGCGGTCACCCGGGAACCTTTCATTTAATTCAGTAAGAGCGTGTTGCCTGCAAATAGATCACAGCATGTCCCTGAGCATCAGGTTTGAAAATGAAAGGCAAGCAACTTGGGAACTCACATACTTCCTCCAAGATGCTACTATCCTCATCTGACTTAGGTAACTTACAAAAATAGACTGTGCGCTTGATTTACAAAAGCGTTTTACAATGGCGGAATCCTATTGAAAAACGCTTTGGAAATCATGCCCTGTGATATATTTTTTTTTCAATCCTGTTATTCCCTTTATTTGTGTTCATGTGTCCCATCCACATTGAAACAACCTGAACATTGCCACTCCGGCAGACACAACCCCTTTGCAAATGCACAGCCCGTCTGCTCGTACGTTTGCTCCTGGCTACTAAGTCACAAGTAGCCTTTTTTGCTTTAGACCTGGTCATCTATATGGTTTTTCTTTTTCCACGCTTCGTTCAATCAGGCACAACGCGCACATTTGTCAGGCTGCAAATGCTTTTGTAGAGAGTATAATGACATGTGAAACAGGACCATAGGTTTTCCTTAGGTAAGGTTTCTAAAATCCGATGTTTCTCTGGTGTTTCCTAAATAAATGTACAGTTTCTTTTTCTGTCTGTTTTTAAAGAAATTGTACTGTATTTCTGAAAAGGAAAAAACATGAGGAAAACGCCCATACCCTAAAAAATGATCAAAAGAATCTGAATAACAGGTGTCCCACACACACCATTCATGTGCGTATGTGTCTGTGCATGGGTACATTGCAAGGGCAACGGGGTGAGTCCATAAGAGTTAAGGGCAGAATCGCCACTTGGATGGAAAGTGGGGAGGAGAGTGAAAGAAATGACAAAACATCAGTAAAACAAGGATGTTAAAACAGATGGATGATCATAGAACCTAAACATGTTCACACATTTGAGGGAACCACTTGTTTTACATGCTTATAAAAAAAAAGTGCCTACTGATGCATCAGTTGCCACAGATCACTTTATTTGAGATTTACATATAGAGGCCAATTCACAAGCCTTTTCCTGGAGAAAGTTTGACTTGTTACTGAGATAAGTACTAGCTCACAAAAGTAAGTTACTAAGAATTCATAACGGTATTACTGTAAAAGAAAAAATGACCAGATCTTCTAATGGGAATCCTTTGGGTCGCCTGTACTCTTAATATCTTGGTATGAACATTTTTGTAAAAAAAACAATCCTCAATGTCCTGGTTCCTGCATGCATGAACTTCTGCTTAAAGACTAGTATTCAGGTTCTGTAGATCGAAACATAGGACTGATGTGGAGGCAATGCTAGTGGATTTCAGTATTCAGGCTGATTTGGGAAGTTGGCCGATTTAGGAAGAGATCCTGTCCTCTTTAGACAGACCACCTGGAACTTTAAGAACCTCACTTACCCTATAGAAAAAACAGTGTCTGTTTGCCTAAAATGATCACAACTGCAATCCCGTATGAGTCTTAATGATGCCCGGCAACGTTACTGTTTCATTTTTTTTTTGTTTTGCATCTCCTTGTTCTTAACTTGACTTCAACTTTCAGGCAGATAACAGTTTATTAAGTTATATAAAAAGCAGGACGTGAAAACGATTAATGAATACTAAAATAAACTGAAATATTTTCTATGATGTAATACTTAGTATTGATGATATGTCATGTCAAAAGAAAAATATCCAGTTGTTAGTGTGTATATTCATAAATAAAAAATAAAATAAGGATGTATGTCCGATTAAGATATGGACTTCAGAATTTTCCATAGGCGTAATTTACATACATTTGGAACACGTACGCATATGTAAATTCTTCCAAGATTTCTTTCTGACTACAGTTTTCTGGTGTTCCTTATCAGCAGACATGGTACAACATTTAAAGAAAACATTGTTCAAGTGGCACAGCAATGGTTGAAAAATATAGACATTATAAAATGGGCCCTCCTTCATGCATGCTATCAGTAACTTTTCAATATTAGATTATAGATAACTAGGTAATGGTGGAATAAAATGTAATGAATAAACAACATCACATTGATTTGAGACATTCCTGACTAATTTCTACATATTTATGCTGGGAGACATTACTGCTTGTATAGTTACAGCATCATCACATTTTTTGAGGCATTAGTTTTGGACAATCTTAATGAGAATAAATAAGTACTTATCAAGTGCTTGCAGGATATTCTCACCATTTGCCTCAAAGTAGTGGCCAATATCATTCACATAAAACCTAATCTTGGGGGCACGATTGGATAAGAAATACTGCTAATCTCATATATAGCAAGAGGTAGAGGCTCCAAGAAAGGAAATAGCAAATATCAGAGGAGAGTGGGGGCATCCTCGCTTGTTAGCCTCTCTATCCCAACCTCAGCCAGTCACTCTTTACATGACTCAGCTTTTGTGCTATTACAAACACCCTTAACTGACACGGAGAACTGCCAGGGGCGACCCATTACTTGACCATAACCTGCCAGGGAAAATCTCAATTTACCAAATGAAAAGCCTTCTCAGCATGAAAAAATAATATGGTTGAAGTGGGAGAATGGAAGACCAGGCTCCCGTCCTTCGCCTCTCGCGCATGGCCTAGAGGGTCACGACCCAAACACCCGCCACGAGAAGAGTTTGTCCATTTGCCAGACGACCAGATACCCTGGTACAGGAACATACGGATGTGTCCATCTGCCTGCCCAGCAGCCCGCACTGGCCATGCCGACACCTGCGGCACGGATCAACTAGACTAAAATCTACACGTCGTTAGAGATGCCATGACGACCTAGACAACGGGAAGCACATCGGTACAAATGTACACACTGGACATTCCCACACCAACCTACACGAAGAATATACTCAGTGCTATGACGTAGGCGACAGGCATATTCACGGACGTACATCTTTATTATTTTTACATAGGCTTTCAGAATGCAGAAACGCAAGACGCGTCATGAACTCTTCTACTAGCTTGCTCACGCTTCTCTTGAAACCAGTTACCGCCATGAGAAGTATAATGAAGACAATACTGGTCATGAAATTATATGCTCCTATAACCTAAAGCACCTGTACACCAAACGGACAACTTATGCACCAGGCCCAAGGAGGCCTCAAACAAGAGCTCCCGTGGACATTAACAAGGCAAGAGTCAGTTGCTGATCCTGCAGAATGAGCTTGGCGAAGCAACCAGCCAAGGTCGCAATGTTGCAAACCTACGTTCCAAGAGCAAATCATCAAAGGCACGATGTTGCAACCTCGTACTCCACGCACCAACGTTAAAGTCACCCCGACAAATTAAACCAGACGCGCAGTAGAAAAACAATATTAATTGTGCAGAATTCTGCCTCTTTCACGGTCCCTCCCCACGTGACCAAGCCGAACCTGACGAGATGCCAAACCCAGGAGAACAGAGGCGTCTGGATCCCTCGCTACGAGACACTGGCAGATACACTTGAAAGGCTCAATGGACATCTGCAACAGTGGGAGCGGTCCCCCGTCCAGCTATGAATAAGTCCTCACATTGTCTGCATGTACCCATAGTGAAACATTGTTACAACTTACAGGTACACCGAGAGCTGGGAACGACGGTGGTCCCAGGCTGGGAAGCTCACGGGCGCACCAATCAGAACATGGGGCTCTTATCACTGACGCCAGCAAATTTAGCCAATCCCCAGGAGTCTTCATGTAACAATTCTCATGTATCTAATTGTAGGGACAACCCAGATATACCACCTGACTACACCTTGTCCACTAATATCATTTTCTATATGTGTGCTATACTAACCCTACGACTCGAACACCGAATTAAGAGTGGCGATAGGTTTTTTGTTAACTTTCTGAAGTGACGCTAGTAGCGCGTCATAATACCGTAAAAAGGGCCTGCGAGCCCCACGACTGTGTGTGTGTCAGGACGAACGCGTACGCTCCTTGACCCATCCCTGCCGTTTTGTCTAATAAACAGCAGAGTCACCTTGCTCCTTGTGTGCGTCTCATACTCTATCTCACCTCATCTGGGATATACACGGGAGGAGTTGGGGCCTCCCTGCCTGGAGGTCCGCGGACGGCCCGGCCGACCCCGGCAGAATTTCCCCCCGACATGGTGACTGATCTCTCCTCAAGCATGTCAATGTCAATGGCTTTTACTAAAGAGTGTACATTGTTCAAAAGTGCAAAGCTAAGATAAATATACACATTTTAGTCAATGTCCGTGCTTAATAATGTAGTGTTGCTATAGGATACACATCTACTTTTGTCATTATGCATCTTTGCATGCTTCGTTAAATATATGACAAATGACTGCATCCCTAATATTCTGTAAGATATCTTCATCAGATAAGATGCAACTCTGTGCCAAACTTAGTATTGATAACAATGTCATACTCAGCTCTTCCTAGCAATACCGCAGATGGCACATACTCCATTGCTGCCAAGGCCTTGTCAGGGAAAATCATATATTAGCACTCATTCAGGTTGCTCTTATCGTGGGCTGAATCTGCCAATCTCAGCCCACGTTCTGAGGAGCCAGATGTCTGCTTACCCCTGTACATCTTCCCCCCACCCTACTCTCCCTTTCCCTAAGGCATCCGGTCACTTCCCACCACCAGGACCAAGTTACCTGATTTGTGCAGCCAATCTGTGTCCACTGGGCACCATGGAAATGGAAGAGGGGATCCGTATGGAGCCCCACGTTCCAGACCCATGGCCGCCACTGTTAAGGATTTCAATCAGGCACACACCTAGGTCTAGCCTAGCATGTAATGCACAGATGAAATACTTATTTATTATGTCTATAGGTTCAATATTCTGAGTGATATACCACTCATATGACACCCGTCTCAAAATACCTGGCAGGTCACAGTGGACCAGGAATCAGGCTAGTTGGTAAAAGTAAATATGTATTTATTTATTTAAAATTCAAATCAAACATACATTTTAATATATATATATATATATATTTTTTTTTTTTTTTCAAACGAAAATTAAGCCCAAAAGAGGGCCAAATCTGCGGAATGCACTCCCAAGAGCAGCCAGGTCCAGAGAATCCAGTACTTGGCAAATAAGGGGCTGCACGGCAAAGATCAGGTAGCACCAAATGTTCTTTATTCATAAAAGATGCATAGCAGGGGAGAGCCGAAAGGTTACACCGACGCGTTTCGCGATCAACTGACCGCTTGTTCACGATAGTAGGGTAAACACAGAAAATTGACTCATTTAAACACAATACAAACTCTCTGGTTACAATGTATAGAGTGTCTCATACACCACGTAACTCCAATGTAGGGAGAAAAGTTGTCGGCCATATTGTAGTGACCAAGTGTTACCTCATATCAACCTTAATAGTCTGAAATAAAACCATTAAATAGAATTCTGCGCTTAAAACGCAATTTACAAATTTAAATATTGCCGCTAACGCCACAGAGTACAACAAAGAGGGAATAGATGAGAGAGACGACAAATACCTCACAAGACCCTAAAATGGTCAGAATACAGGGTTAAGTATCATTAAAAAATATATAATAATACCCATAGAACAGAAGGAAAAAACCGCACAAGCATAAAGTAAAGAGCGCCTTGCGTATGCCAAATACAAAAAGCAATGGCAAGCTGCATAGCACCTAAATATAATGTATAAAACAAAAATATGTAATGTACTTAGGAAGGTGCGGTGCGATGTCAGCGGAATTCCTTCGAAAATCAAGAATGTAATAAAATAAAGCCTGCCCCAAAGAAACATAGTAATGGGGCAAACTCACAGGTATATTGCCGTCTCCCATCTAAAGACCCTCTATGCAAAGTGTACACGTGCGTTAATAAAATAACATTGATGTATACGCCTTCATCATTGGTAATCTCAATCTAACCTATACATAGAGTAGACATCGTGTATAAGATAGGGTGCAGAACGGGTCAAATCACAACACGTATAGCAATATTAGACAAAGGATAAAGTGCTTAGTGCATGCACAATAGTGCAAAGTGCAAAGTGCCAAAGACAAAGTGCAAAGTGTGAAGTACATAGCAGCAATAGTACGGAAGGTAAAGGTAAACAGGGTACAAGGAAAGGAGAAAGGGGGAAACAATGGGAAATGCATGGGGATCAAAATTTCATTCCGTATGGCAAAGATAATACGCATAGTGCTCTACGTCCATGCGTGCACGGTTCGTGTAATCACAGAGTATAAAAACCAGCCTGACCTACCATAAAAAACAAGGAGGATGGCAAAAGGGTGTGCAGCCATGGACACCTAAAGAATGATAAAAATATATATAGATCCACAGTAAAGTGCAAAGTGCATAGACCATAAAATGCTCCAATTTAAGGGGCACACAACTTTCCTAATACTCCTTAAAATTCACCTAAATAGTGCATACATGTTATATAGGCCCATTTACTCATAGATTAAAAATCCACATATGAAAAATAAACAAAAAAGAAAAGAGAATGCAGTATACATATATATACATAGTACCCTAAACATACAGTTAATGATTTCAAAATACGAGACAAATGCAATATGAGTATACTGTGTCCAAAAGAGTCCAAAAAACACTGTGTACAAGGCAATATAATACATAATTATCAATCTAAAAAGATAGATATACTCCCTACTAAAATACATGTTAAAACCAGATAGTAATACAATTATAATTAATAATAGGCCAATCATAGTTTATGAAGAAACCACCATCATATATATATATGGAAGCAATAATCAAGTGGTGACAATACAATTCAGAAAATAAGTAAAGCAATTGAATTCACTTATAGTAATGCAGAATAGAAAACACAGGCAAAAGAACCGTTTTGGGTTGTAAACAGATAGCGCTTAGGTTAAGGTTTCCCCCTGCAAAGTTTTTAATTCACAATTGAGCAATTCTACACAGATGTAAGTAAACAGCAGGTATTCTAGAATGAAAGAACAATGTCTATAGTTTGAATGCAATCTTCCCTCCCCAGACAAGAGTGAAAACTGTTTTTGGAAATTGACTCTTTTTAAACTGACAGTTGAAATGGCTTTGTGAAACAAGGAAAAGTGTGCCAAAATGCTTAAATTGATAGAAATTCTTATGAGAGCAAGATTAAACAGGTCCTAACACACATGAGCTCCAAGATGAGCAACAGTACACACTTTAGATCAGAATGGAAGTTAAGAAACACTTTAGATGGGAAAAGACACGTGTAAAACCTTTGCAAATGCAAATTTGTTATAAAATTTCACTATGCGATTTTTAATACAAATGGGTCAAATACACTGTTCCGCAATGCTGTTTTTAGTTGTGGATATAGCTACCTACAGATCTTAGATTTAACTGAGATTTGAAATTAGGTCTCTAGCTATACAATTGAAGAAGTTAGGGAAGTTTTAGTGAGAGATGTTTTTTGGAAAAAAATAGAGCAGAGAAAAGCAGAAATTCGGTTTTAACATTGACATATTGGGTTTATTTAAACTATATTAATGACTATGAAAAAGAGAATGCCACCTGTGAATCTCCACAGTTACGCACGGCCGCTTGAAACTCTTCACGCGTGATACTCTGGTTTCCGTTCTGTATGGGATTACTTTATTTAAACCAAATCACTAATGGTTTATGGTTTAATAAAACAATGAGAGAAATCAGCGCAAGAATGGTTCTGACAATATTAGGGTTCTGAAGTTAAAGATGGGATAGGTTGAGATTGGGATAGGACAATGCAAATATACTATGGGTTACTATGATTCCTGTTTATACTTACAGTCCACTGTCAAATAAGATTTGAACATCAGGGTTCTGGTCATCGGGTCTACCGGCAGCAGGGCACCTCTGGCAGAATTGGATCATCTGTGCGGTTCTGGTCAATTTGGACTGCACCTCAGACTGGATTTGGATTGGTTTTCTGGTCACTGGACATGGTAGATTAGCAGGATGGCTAGTTCAGTAGGCAAGCATGAATGGTAGCAAGCCAGACTGGATCAGAATTAATTTCCCTTAAGTCTGGGATGGTTGGATTTGGGCCTAGCTGAAAAGAGTTCAGCAATGCTGAGGCCTGGGTTTTGCAAAGAAATCTGGAATCCTGCAAGATGAAGAGTTCTGGAACAAAGGGCTGCACGGAAATCAGGATGTGGTCAGGAAGCAGTCTGTCCTATGTGTTGTGAAGTTCCTATATTTATCCTGCCCAGTGACATCACAAAGTTTATGGTAGGGGCAGAATTTCAAACCACACCCCAACGGCTGTGAGTGGTAAAAGGCACTTGC
The DNA here is from genome assembly GCF_040938575.1 of Ambystoma mexicanum. Classification (NCBI taxonomy): domain Eukaryota; kingdom Metazoa; phylum Chordata; class Amphibia; order Caudata; family Ambystomatidae; genus Ambystoma; species Ambystoma mexicanum. Next base: position 208,739,335 of record NC_090941.1, read on the forward strand.
CTTGTTCTGGTTGGAAGTCAGAAAATAGCTGTCATGTATATGATGGGATTTGGGAACTCCCACATTGATTTGGACCACAATTTAACTTTTTGCACAAATTTACATTTCTATAATTATGCCCCCAACTAAAATTGGACACATACATTATATATTTTGTGAGTTATCCTTACATCCAATTTGCATCTCTCTGAGAGCTGTCTTTGTTGTTCTGTGGAATTTGGTCCATTTTAATCATAACGGTTTGGCCTAACAATTTCTTATTCAATACATATCTGGGTGATTATCACTAGAGCATGGGTATACAATATTAGACTTGCAGCATTAATAGTTTTGCTACAATTAGAGTTTTTCTCTAACTTTGGGTCCTTATGTAGTACAGGGTTCATTAACGGCTTCAAAGCAAGAACATAAATTTAGATTTACAATAACCAATTTTTAGATTTGTCCTACTTCATATTGCAAAGTTAAAGAGTTTCAAAACTTAATCACAAATAGGCATTTAAACACCAAAGGTTCTGGGCATTTTTTTTTTCTTGTAACTTTCGTTTCAACAGGCAACAGCTGTCACATTCCTTTCTTTGATCAGGGAGGGGTTTCCTCTTCCTGGAGAGGGAAACTCCCCTCTAGGGATGAGTAGGCAGCTTGTCATGGTCCTTGGCTCAGCCAAAGACGAATGGCTAATGAGGTCTTTGTTCTAAATATGCGAGAACCTCCCGCATCACTTAAGGCTTCCTGGTAGCAGCCTAGTGTCAACATGAAGTGTCATCTTTCCCAGGCTGGGCACTGTCCAATCAGAATTAACCAGTTAACTCCATTTAAAAGATATAAAATGAACAGTTTATATGGGATTTTCACAATTAACGGAATTAAGCCCTTCACACAAATTGCTTTTACACAGGCGAATTTTGCAATTTCTTCATGGAAAAAACACATTTAAACAGAGTCTTTTACATCAGAGTTTCCTTTGCAGCATACACATCTACTAAACACCATTTCTGTCCTTGAGTGCTAAACTTTGTTTGCAATCTGGAAGTAAATATTCAGCCTTTGCTTGGAGTTTTCTCTGCACAGCTGAAAATGGGACGGATTGTTATATGTTGCCACTTTTATCCGCATTTTTCCCGTGTAACTGAAAACAAACTGTTGCTGGACTGTTTTTTCATGAAATACATTTCTTAGCTGCTGTCAGTCAGTGAGGCGCGGTTTTCTCTGAGCCACCTGGAGGATCTGTGATTTCAGTACACTTTTAATATCAATGGTTCACTTGATAAATGACTGAATTCTGTGCCAAAACAGCACTTTGAAGGTTGCAATTGAATGGTGAAGCTGCGTTTTTTAAGGCATTTTTGGTTTTTAGCCCACTTGTGTGGACTTGCTTCATGTACAGCACCCACTGGCATTCTTCTGCAGTGATTTCTGTTTTTACACCAACTTTGATTGTGTGTGGCAGGGGTGTGCAGCCTTTGGTGATGGTGGACCATGCGCAGTTTTGTAAGTATTTTTGCGCGCACAGGTGTTAGCGCATCCATTTTTGGCTGTTTCTTTCCCCATTGGCAAAGGGGTACAGTGGGGCGCATTGGCATGGGTAAAATATCCCACAAACCCCCCACCCAACTTCAGCTTGACTTCCATTTGTGGGGAAGTCGGGCACGTGGGATTTTTCTTTCTGTCCATGTGAAGAAATCTGGGTGCTCCTCCCTTCAGCGATTGATGCGACACTCTCTCCTCGCCGGTTCTGGGTGGAATGGGAAGATATTCCCGCCTTCTCCCCTGCTTTCTTTTCCAGTGTGGAGCGACAATCGGGATCTCTTGGGTTTTTCCTCCCGGGTCCCTGAGGAAGTCCTCCTTGGTGATTAGGTGTAGTTGGTGCAATACTAGAAAACAGAACATAGCGCGGTTATGAAAAAATTCCCACTACTTTTCCCAAGGGGATTTCAGCAGTGGGATAGACATATGCATTTAATAACAATTCCAAATATTCCCTGCATGTATTAAATGACAATTTTAACAATTTGCTTTCATGTAATCAATGATAATTTCATAATTTTCCAAGGTGTCCGGATTCTCCCCCTCTGGGTTTTCGGTAGGCTCTTCTATTTGCCGCAAAGTATGCCTGGGATGGCAACTCTTTAGCTGGTTTATGTGAACCCACTTGACTTCCTCTTCTGTCAAATTTCCCTAGGGGATGCAGATTCTGTAGGCGACTGGTGAGATTCTGTCCACAATTTCAAAAGGAATTTGCGCTCCTTGGCTTGGTTCCTTTGGAAATTGTACAAATAGACCCTGTCTCTTACTTGATATTCCTTTTTGATCATCTTGAGGTCATAGTGGGTCTTCATACTGTCTGCAGATCTTTCTAGGTTCCGCTGAGCATACTCAAAAGCATGTTGAAGGTGTTTTCTCAGATTCTCAACATACTCATGAGTTGTGGAAGCATTTATCAAGGTCTGCTCGTGGGTTCTATAGAGCAGATGCTGGGGTAGCACCATCCTTCGTCCAGTCATCAGCTCAAATGGAGACATTTTAGTTGCAGAAGAAGGGGTAGATCTGATGGCCATCAGGATAAGGGTAATTGAATATCCCAACGTGGCCCAGAGTCGGCCATAAACTTTTTTAGTACCTCTCAACTCCACCACTAGAGGACCGTTGGTATGCAATGTGTAATATCCTTTTTACCCCAAGTATCTCCCACATCTTTGTCATCACTTCGTTGGTGAAGTGACTATCTCGGTCTGATTCAATCCTTTGGGGTAGTCCAAAACGTGAGAAGATGTGATTGAACATCAGGGCAGCTGCTGTTTCTGCCTTGCAATTTGGGGCCGGGAGACATTCCACCCACTTATTAAACAAGCATCTTACGGTTAACATGTACTTGTTCCCTCTAGAGGAGTGAATCACTAGCCCGATGAAATCGACTTGCAAATCTGACCAAGGCAGTGTCATCCCCCTCTTTTGGAGGGGAGCACGGTGTGTGAGTGATGTTGGCTGAAATTGTGCACACACAAGACACCCCTTCAAGTATTGGTCGAGGTCCTGCCCCATGTGTGGCCAGTATGCAACCTCTCGCAAGATTTCTAATGTCGTATGAAATCCCCGATGACCGGCTGTGGCCGCATCATGGGCGTGACTTAGTATCAGCCTTCGGAATGAGGTAGGGACCACCCACTGGTCACAGCCAGATATGGATCTCCTTACCAACAAACCGTCTTGGATTCATAACATTTTTGGATATTTCATCAACGCTCTAAGGTCCTCTTTCCCAATGCAATCGGTATCCATCAGTGGAAAGCTCACAGGGCCCTCAATGTGTTGATAAAATGTATTAAATATTGGATCCACTTTTTAAGCCGTGATTAAATCAGCATCTGTGGTCTCCTTACTCCACTGGGCAGTTGAGAGTTCATTGTGAGCATTTGTCTGGGACCTAGTGATAGCAGTGACCTGGATTTCCCCCAACAGGGACTCGATCTCTAGTAGATCCCCTTGGATAGCTCAGGTTTTGGCAAGCTGATCAGCTAAGTCATTTCCAGTTTTGTCTGCTCCCTCTATTTTATAATGACCCTTGATCTTTTTCCAGTAGATGGTCATCCAACTAGAGGTGACCAGATCATCAATATTTTGTATTAATTTTCCATGTTTTAGTGGTTTGTTGTTAGCACATAGAATGCCTATGGTTTTCCAATTAACCAGGTGCTGCACGAACCCATTCCGGATTTACAGGCCGATTCATGGAATTAATGTGCGCTGAAAATTCCTGCTCAAGCGTGCAAATGCGAGCAAATCGCAGCGCAAGTGCAGAAATCGCAGTGAAACCAGCGCACAGCGATTCATGGAAGTCTGTGCGCGTGTAAATCCATGGATGTGCGCTAAACTCCTGCGTTGCGCAAGCTGGCGCACACGTCTTCAAACTGTGTGCGCTACGTGCACAGCAAAAGCGCACATAGCAAAGCTCACACAACAAAAGTAGACGTAACATGGGGCGTAACACACGGAATGGGGAACAACACGTGAAAATGTGGGTGTCACTGGGGAAGTACAGGAGGCAAATGAACTGAAAGCCCACACGCGTGCCTACAACACGTATTCATGGAATCGAACGGGGCTAACGCGTGCGCCCAAAAATATGCGCTAATCCGGAAACACGTACGCCAGCAGGAAGCAGGCGTATGTGGACCCACGCAGCATAAAAGTGCGCGCAAACAACAAACAAGCTCAGACGCCAAGATGAATATACCGTTCCTCGCAGCAGTGGTCATGGGATACCGCAGGAAGAGGAGGAGGATAGTCAGGGCAAGAATTTTTACACCCAGAACCAGCCTTTTTGGGATGCCTGATGACCAGGTGTATGGGAGGTAGAGGTTTCCACGTCACATAATACTCGACCTGGGGAGTGCGTGGGAGGATGACCTCACATCACCCACCCTGTGCTCCCAAGCACTGAGCCCCTTGGAAAAGGTGCTCAATAAACTGCACTTCTTGGCCACTGGTTCATATCAGCGGACAAGTGCCATAGTGTGGGGGGTGTCACCGGCCACGCAGTCACACTGCCTGCACCAGGTGTTGGCCATCATAACTGCCCGCCCATCAGTCCGCAGGCACATATACCTGCCCAGAACACCTGCAGAAAGGCAGGCTGCCGTCCAGGATTTTTACGGGGTGGCACACTTCCCCAAAGTGCTAGGTGCCATTGACTGCACCCATGTGGCTCTACGTCCTCCCAGGGCAACTGAGCACATCTACAGAAACCGCAAGCACTGGCATTCCATCAACAGGTAGGTAGTATGTGATGCCAAGGGAATCATCACCTCAGTATATGCCAACTATCCAGGGTCCACCCATGACAGTTTCATTTACAGAATGTCAACCCTAAACCGGGACCTAGAAGCTGGGCGGCATGGTGATACCTGGCTGCTTGGTGAGTATAAATGCCCCTGCACATACATGCATGTCAGATACTGAGTAATGTCACAACCCCACTAATGATACCCATCATCACCTCCCCAGGGGACAGTGCCTACCCTCTGAGCACCCACATGATGACGTCAATTCGGAACCCCACCACACCACCCGAGGTAAGATACAACACAGGCCATATTGCAACCCAGGGCATAGTGGAGTGCACATTCGGAGTGCTCACGTCACGCTTTCGCTCCCTTGACCACTCTGGTGGGCAGCTGCTATATGCACCCCAAGTAGTGTGCAGGCTCATTTTGGCAGCATGTGTCCTGCACAACATAGCAAAACGCCGGGGCCTGCCGGTGGACATGGTGGTGCCCCCACATCCCCAACCACAAGCACGGCTGCTGCGCATGGGAGGGGAAAGGGCACGTGGTGAGGCAGCCCGTACGCAGCTGGTGGCTAATTACTTTACCTAAAATCACACCCCTGTGGAGTGCACACAGCCCTGGCACATACTAGCTGACAATCAATGATGATGACATAAGGGACAGTCAACTGTCACAACCATACCAGCCTGAGATTGGTCACTTGGAAGTGTTACATTGTGTGCATCCCTACCTACCGAAAGACAACCAATGCTGTGTCACAAAAAGACACATATTTATGCTGCATGAATTACTACCCCTTTGCAAAATACAACATGAAAATAGCGCCATGTCACCCAACCCCACCCCATCTCCGCCACCCAACACACCATGGCATGTCCTGCAATTTGAAAGCAAACAAAGCAATGCACAACACATGACTCAAGTGTCAAAAAGTGCACTGTCCCAAATGGAAACTGCCCACAGACAATATGCTCCCAGTAATCAATGACAAATAGCACACATGACCAAATAGTTACCAGCAACACAATACAGCAACACAGCATGAAACATCGCCAAAATTTGACAGTACAAACTCAAAGTAATGTAAGTCATACAACCTCAATAAGCCAGCACATTGACCCCTTCCAACTCCAGAGTGTTGCTGCCACACAAATGTGTCAGTGTACTGCATACAACATGAACTCCATCTCCAAAGGAGACGGCCTTGTGAAGACATGAGGAAGGAACCTGCAAATTAGGATGAAGACATGGATGCACAAGCACATATCAATACATCATGCAGTGTACAATACAACAACAATTCCCACTAGGGATGTCCACACAGTATTGACTACAGACTGCCCACACAGCTCATGGGAGCCCAGTGTCACTGTGTAAGACACTGTCACTTGGTCACACCCTTTGCAAGCCCATGGAAACGGGAAGCAGGAGGGGTGTGTGTGTCAAGAACCCCAGCATCTAACCCAAATTCAGGACAAGCCTGCATGTGCCCAGCCGGAATACAGTGGATGCACACGGGAGCCACACAAGGCAACACACTGCAAAAAAAATATATATATATCAAAAATGGCCATGTGGGGGCGAGGAGAGGGCACCCAGGAGGTTTGAGGGCAGGGTGCACACCAACACCCACCTGCGTGGATGTTGCAGAAAAAAAAATACCTCCATGGGCTCATGGCCTGCACGACTATGCCATTGTGGGAGAACCGCTGTCCCTCTCTTCACCCTCTGCTGCTGCCTCAGGAGGTGGTGGCACTCTGCGAGGCAGCCCACGCAAAGCCCCGGTATGGTCCTCCATGGCAGCAAGCATGCAGGTCTGGAAGGTCTGATTCTGGAGGATTAAAATGCGGAGATCCGCATGCAGCACCTCACGGGTTGCCTGCACTTCTGCACGCATGGCCTCGCGTGATGCCCGGATCTCCTCACGTGTTGCCTGCAGCTCAGCTTCTGTGACGAAGGTCCAAGCAACAGACTCATGTTCAGTGAGTTTGTTGTCCTCTGGTGGAGACCTACCGCCAGTCACCAGAGTAGCAGCATGATTTGAGGCCAGCTTGTTCTTTGCTCTGCATTTCAGGTCATTCCACCGCTTGTAGCAATCATCAGCTGTACGCCTCACAAATCCAAGGGCACTTATGCGGTCCGCGATGGTCTGCCAGTGTGCCCTACGTTAACCAGGTGTGGTCTTGCACCCTGCAGTCACCACCATTTCACTGCTATGTGCCAACAGATAGGCCACAAGTGCTTCAAGTTCGGCGTCATTAAAGCTCGGCTTCCTTGATGTGCCGGAGTGTGTAGCCGTGTCTGGGGTCTCAGCCTGTAGCGCCAGAGCACCCTTCTTCCTCTTTTTCAAAGGTGGAGTGGAACCTGAGTGGCTTACGCCGCTCTGGTCAGTAGGGGCAGAAGCGCCGGTGGACTGGGTACTAGGAGTGTGCGAAGGCACAATGACCACAGGTCTTGGTGCAGGCATTTGCTGAACTGTGATGTTGGCAAGGGGCAACGTCTGTTTGATGGACCTGGACCGACACTCTCCCGGCTGGGAGACTCAGAGCTGGGGTGGATAGAGCTGTAGCTGCCCCTGCAGCCTCCCCGCCCTGCCTACTTGGGGCAGCAGATGACATAGCTGCCCCAGATCCACGTGGCCTGGTGACACCAACTTGCACCACGACACGTGGCTTAGACTTGCTGACCTGGAAGTCAGCCTGGGAGTCATCCTGTGCCGGTTTAGGTGCCACAATGCGCTGGTCCAACACGGGCTGAGCTGGGATAGTGTCAGCTACGTTTCCCACAACCATGAGGGGGGCATGGGTGTCCCTGATTGGTCGTCCACACATGGGGGTCTAGGGGCACCCTGCAAATCCTGGCCACGTCCCCTACCGCGCCCACCATGCCCACCTTTTGGAGGTCGGCCACCTTTGCCTCCCTTCCTGCTTGGTCGCCTCCCAACCATGGCACTGATGTTGTTGTGCGTATGGGAGTAGCAGTTGACGATTGTCCTGGGCAATTGGCGGTGAAAGGGTAGGGTACTAGATGGAATTCGTACCATAGTGCTCTAGTAAGGCTGTCTGTGACCCTTGGGGGAAGATGACGGGTCACGCAACGCACAGGCAGCCCGAAAACAAAAAATAACGTGCATGCAACCCCTCGTAGACCACGTGCGTGGAAAAATGAACCCGCACTACGCTGTGGCACCCAGGAACACAAAAATAAGCATACGCGTGTTACACACAGCCTACAATGACCTCTGAAGGGGTACGCGACACACGGGGCAAGCACAGTTGGTAAATGCATGCGCGACTCACCGTCTGCTTGGAAAAAAAACATGCATGTACGCGTTGGCAACACCCCCGCCAAAGCTGGACACGCAACAACACACAGAAGACCATGCTCCTGCCCAGAAGGCTGAATTACTGCCCCACAGAGCCCCGAGCACGCTCCCTCCTGCCATCTGCTGCTGCCTGCTGCCCACGTGCCCTGCTATTTGCTGCCTGCACATCATCCATCTGCAGGGGTGCAGTTGTTGTGACCACCCCTGCTGGAACTGAAGACTCCCGACTGGGAAACCATCGCTCCACAGCCCAGCCCCAGGACCCAGTTGCCCACCCACACCTGCCTCTGGGGTTGCCATGTCGGGGACACCACCATCTGGCACCACTGGCATCCCCCAGCCAGAGAGGCAGTGGGCCACCAGCTTCAGTGCCAGGGAAGTTGGTGTCCTGGTGGATCAAGTCCTGCAGCAGTATGATGCCCTCTTTGGAAGTTCTCACACCGACTACGAAGGACGGACGAGGATCTGGTTGGACATCGTGACTGCCATCCACGAGGAGGGGGTGGCAGTCCGCAACATCAAACATGTCAAGAAGCGCTGTGAGGACTTCAGATCCAGAACCCTTAACAAGGCTTGGTGCCTCTTGAAGGCAGCGGATGCCAAGGGGCGCCGGGGCCACCTGTCCGACCACCAAATGAGGGTCCTGGAACGCATATGCCCAGCGCTCCACGTCCAAGTCCTTGAGAGGCAGACCCGTCGGAGTCGAGCGGTAAGTGTACATGCATAATGATTGGACGCTGTGCGTGTCGTGGTGTGCCAGTAGTGTGCAGGTTGCACATGTGTTTTTGTAGGGCCATGTATGGATGTGTATGTACAGGGGCGTGAGGCTGACACATGCAAGTCCTCTCATGTGTGAGACACATGGATGGTGTATGCGTGGGTAAGCATGCCGGCCAAATGCAGATGTGGGAGCACACATGTTTGAATGACTGTGCATGTACATTGGCATGGTTTTGGTGTCACACATGGATGCAAGTGTGCAACTGTGATGCAACATGGATGCATGTGGCACTGACATGTAGAAGGATGAATGCCAGATGTGACATGGATGGCGATCTCATCACTGTGACAGTTGGTGGACATGTACACATGCATGTAAGTGTGTTGGTGTGTGTGCATGTGTTGTGCACTCCCCTTGTTTCATGTGACATCAGGCTCACCTTCGGATGCTGATGCTGTTGTATGTGTATGGATGGTGCAGCCTGGTGCAATATTGCTGTGGAATTGCTTATGTGTGTGAGTAGAAATGACATGTGTGTTAGGGAGTGTGATTCCATGTCTGAAGTTTGACTCTGCCACTCATGTACAACTGTCATGTGTGTATCAGTCCATTGTACAGTGCCCTGTTGCCTGTGTCCTATCATTCCCTGTCTGCAGCGTTAACTGATGAAGAGGGCGGAGAGGGTGCTGTGGAGCAAGGCGGCAGGGATTGCACCGCCAGCCGGAGACACAAGGCTCGGCTCCCCTCCCAGGTTGTCATCTTGTCAGGGAGTGAGGAGTCCGGTGCCACATCCCAGGCCGCAGCTGCCGAGGGTAGGTCCAAGAGGCGGAGGTCAGAGTTGGACTCCTCAGCAGCAGATGGGGCAGCTGAGACCCCACAGGGTCCGATGGAGGAAGATGGCACGGAGTCATCCAGGTTGGTGGGGGGTTTGGTGGAAGAGGAGGCCGTGGAAGGGACAGAAACGGGGTCTGGAGGTGGGGATTCCACTGGTGCTAGTGGTGCAGTGCAGGGGAAGAGACAGGAGGCAGCACAGGCCGCCGCGGAGGTGCCTATGTGTAATCCTGTCCCCGATCCTGTGACTGCATCATCCTGCACCAGCAGGGATGCCTACGTCCAGACCCATTTTCAGGGAGGGGATAAGCTTACAACAACTGGCCTTCCTCTCCCTGCGGACGTGGCTATCCGGGACCGGGTTGAGCCTGTCCTGAGTGGGATGGCGTTGCGTCAACGGGGCATGCGAGGTGATGTGCAGTGTTTTTGTGAGGACACTGCACGTCATCTCGAATGCCTCGTTGACTGCGTTGACCTACTGGGACGGGTCACCAGGGCGACATTCCTCTGTTTGCTGGACCTTGTTCCGACCCCCTCCTCATCTAAACCCCCTATGCGCCAGTCATCTTCCCTGCCAACTTCCCACCCATGTATCACCTGGCTACCCTGTGGAGCTGCCTCTCTGACCCTGCAGCCAGGCTGGTGGAGGACACATCCCTGCCATAGTCGGGAGTCGGACTTCCAGCAGGGGTGGCCACCTCAACATTTGCACCCCAGCCGGAGGAGGACGTGCAGGCAGCAAGAGCCAGGGCACAGGCACAGGCACAGCAGCAGCAGCAACAAGGTGGGAGCCATGATGGCTCGGGGCCTTCAACATCGGAGGGGCAGGCATCGGCCAGAGGGCCGGAGGACCCAGGATTGGAATTGTCTTCCGTGTGGCAGCGGTTGGGCCAGGCCATAGATGCGTAGCGGCAGCGGGCGGAAGGGGCACAGCTCACAATGGTGAGGGCGGTGATTTCTCATGCAGAGGGCTCTGAGGCGGGCCAAGTGCCTCGAGGCAATTCGCAGGGAGTTGGAGGTGCACATGTCATTGTCCCTGCGGACCCTCGGGTCCATGGAAGAGGACCGCCTACGGGACATCGAGCAGGAGTTCAATGATGCCCTGGCCCGGGAAATCGGGAAGTGAGCCGTCGGACTAGCCCACTGCCATTGTAAATAGATTTTAGAGTTAGGTTTCCTTTTCCTTTGATTTGTGATGAATGGACTATGCCACACACATTTGTATATAGTTTTTTTATTAGGTAGTTTCTTAGGTAGGTTTCATTTCTTTCATTGGGCTCATGGATCCTTGACAATGGAATGTAAATAGTTGAACAATGGATTTATTTGAACTTTTTATTTGATTTTGAACATGGATTAATGGATTTTTCTATTGGACAATGGATTGTACATAGTTGGACAATGGATTATTACAAACTTTTTCTTTTGATTTCACCATATATCAATGGATTTTTCTTTTTATGTTTCCTTTGGATTTGCGTTGGTGGAGGGAGAGTTTGGAGTATTTTTCTTTCGGATTTCTTTGGATTGGTTATACTTTTCATTTACTCATCTTTTGCACATGCTTTTCATTTCATGTTTGCTATTTTGTTATGCTTTCATTTCATTGCTTTATTTTTGTACATAATACAGTTTGATATTTTAGTTCCATGTGTGGGATTTGCTCATTGGGTTAATGCATGTGAAAATGTGGGTTTACACAATCAATGCCAACCAGTGTGTGTGTGTGACGGACATGTGTTGATGTACATAGTTGACTTTTGGTTTGTGTCTTGAGATAGGCATGTCAGTGTGGGGTGGATTGGGAAATCATTGCGTCTCAAGAATGGGGTGGCGTGCTGTGGTATTTTGGTGTAGAAGTGGGCCATGATTGTGCATCTTTATTTCATTTAGGGGGGAGACATGAGTGGGGGCCTGCTGGAAGGTCCCCTCACTGCTGGGGGTTGGGGGTGCTGGGGGACATGAGTGGGGGCCTGCTGGCAGGTGCCCCTCACTGCTGGGGGTGGGGGTGCTGGGGGACATGAGTGGGACATAAATGGCGGCCTGCTGGCAGGTGTCCCTCACTGCTGGAGGGTGGGGGTGCTGGGGGACATGAGTGGGACATGAGTGGGGGCCTGCTGGCAGGTGCCCTTCACTGCTGGGGGGTGGGGGTGCAGGAGGACATGAGTGGGGGCCTGCTGGCAGGTGCCCCTCACTGCTGGGGGTGGGGGTGATGGGGGACATGAGTGGGACATGTGTGGGGGCCTGCTGGCAGGTGCCCCTCACTGCTGGGGGGTGGGGGTGCTGGGGGGCATGAGTGGGACATGCGTGGGGGCCTGGCAGCAGGTGCCACTCACTGCTGGGGGGTGGGGGTGCTGGGGGATATGAGTGGGGGCCTGCTGGCAGGTGCCCCTCACTGCTGGGGGGTGGGATGCTGGGGGACATGAGTTGGTGATCATATTGCAAGGTGACATGTGGCTTGGCTGGGTGGCATGTCCATGGTGGATGGGCTGCCTGCAGGACATGACCAGGGGTTTAGGGTAGTGCCCTGTTGTGTGGGCTGCCTGCAGGGGCCGTGGAGGGGGGAGAGGGGACACCTGGGAGGACCCACAGTGCCAATTCAAGTGTAGGACTCCCCGCTCACCACACTGGATACACGTACCACGCTCTGACAGCAAAATCGAGTGTGAAACTTCACACGCACCCCCGAACTACACGTACCCCGCTCTGACAGCAAAATCGCGTCTGAAACTTCATGCGCACCCCAGAAATACACGTACCCCGCTCGCACAGGGCCAATCACATGTGGCACTTCCCGCAAACCCCAGAAATGCTCGTACCCGGCTCGCACAGGGCCAATCGCGTGTGACACTTCCCGCGAACACTAGTAATACACGTACCCCGCTCGCACAGGGCCAATCACGTGTGAAACTTCCCGCAAACCCCAGTAATACACGTACCCCGCTCGCACAGGGCCAATCACGTGTGAAACTTCCCGCAAACCCCAGTAATACACGTACCCCGCTTGCACAGGGCCAATCGCGTGTGTTACACTTCCCGCGAACCCCAGTAATACATGTACCCCGCTCGCACAGAGCCAATCACGTGTGAAACTTCCCGCGAACCCCAGTAATACACGTACCCCACTCGCACAGGGCCAATCATGTGTGAAACTTCCCACGAACCCCAGTAATACACGTACCCCGCTCGCACAGGGCCAATCACGTGTGAAACTTCCCGCGAACCCCAGTAATACACATACCCCGCTCGCACAGGGCCAATCACGTGTGAAACTTCCCGTGAACCCCAGTAATACACTACCCCGCTCGCACAGGGCCAATCGCATGTGACACTTCCCGTGAACCCAGTAATACACGTACCCCACTCGCACAGGGCCAATCATGTGTGAAACTTCCTGCGAACCCCAGTAATATACGTATCCCACTCGCACAGGGCCAATCGCGTGCGAATCTTTGCGCAAACCCCAGAAATACACGTACCCTGCTCGCACAGGGCCAATCGCATGTCAAACTCCAGCGAACCCCAGTAATACACGTACCCCGCTAGCACAGGGCCAATCGCGTGTGAAACCTCCCGCGAACCCCAGTAATAGTATGCAAAGTGTACACGTGCGTTAATAAAATAACATTGATGTATACGCCTTCATCATTGGTAATCTCAATCTAACCTATACATAGAGTAGACATTGTTTATAAGATAGGGTGCAGAACAGGTCAAATCACAACACATATAGCAATATTAGACAAAGGATAAAGTGCTTAGTGCATGCACAATAGTGCAAAGTGCAAAGTGCCAAATACAAAGTGCAAAGGGCGAAGTAGATAGCAGCAATAGTACGGAAGGTAAAGGTAAACAGGGTACAGGGAAAGGAGAAAGGGGGAAACAAGGGGAAATGCATGGGGATCAAAATTTCATTCTGTATGGCAAAGATAATACGCATAGTGCTCTACGTCCATGGGTGCACGGTTCGTGTAATCACAGAGTATAAAAACCAGCCTGACCTCCCATAAAAAACAAGGAGGATGGCAAAAGGGCGTGCAGCCATGGACAGCTAAAGAATGATAAAAATATATATAGATCCACAGTAAATTGCAAAGTGCATAGACCATAAAATGCTCCAATTTAAGGGGCACACAACTTTCCTAATACTCCTTAAAATTCACCTAAATAGTGCATACATGTTATATAGGCCCGATTACTCATAGATTAAAAATCCACATATGAAAAATAAACAAAAAAGAAAAGAGAATGCAGTATACATATATATGCATAGTACCCTAAACATACAGTTAATGATTTCAAAATACGAGACAAATGCAATATGAGTATACTGTGTCCAAAAGAGTCCAAAAAACACTGTGTAAAAGGCAATATAATACATAATTATCAATCTAAAAAGATAGATATACTCCCTACTAAAATACATGTTAAAACCAGATAGTAATACAAAGCAGGCCAATCATAGTTTATGAAGAAGCCACCATCATATATATATATGGAAGCAATAATCAAGTGGTGACAATACAATTCAGAAAATAAGTAAAGCAATTTAATTCACTTATAGTAATGCAGAATAGAAAACACAGGAAAAAGAACCGTTTTGGGTTGTAAACAGATAGCGCTTAGGTTAAGGTTTCCCCCTGCAAAGTTTTTAATTCACAATTGAGCAATTCTACACAGATGTAAGTAAACAGCAGGTATTCTAGAATGAAAGAACAATGTCTATAGTTTGAATGCAATCTTCCCTCCCCAGACAAGAGTGAAAACTGTTTTTGGAAATTGACTCTTTTTAAACTGACAGTTGAAATGGCTTTGTGAAACAAGGAAAAGTGTGCCAAAATGCTTAAATTGATAGAAATTCTTATGAGAGCAAGATTAAACAGGTCCTAACACACATGAGCTACAAGATGAGCAACAGTACACACTTTAGATCAGAATGGAAGTTAAGAAACACTTTAGATGGGAAAAGACACGTGTAAAACCTTTGCAAAATGCAAATTTGTTATAAAATTTCACTATGCGATTTTTAATACAAATGGGTCAAATACACTGTTCCGCAATGCTGTTTTTAGTTGTGGATATAGCTACCTACAGATCTTAGGTTTAACTGAGATTTGAAATTAGGTCTCTAGCTATACAATTGAAGAAGTTAGGGAAGTTTTAGTGAGAGATGTTTTTTGGAAAAAAATAGAGCAGTGAAAAGCAGAAATTCGGTTTTAACAATGACATATTGGGTTTATTTAAACTATATTAATGACTATGAAAAAGAGAATGCCACCTGTGAATCTCCACAGTTACGCACGGCCGCTTGAAACTCTTCACACGTGATACTCTGGTTTCCGTTCTGTATGGGATTACTTTATTTAAACCAAATCACTAATGGTTTATGGTTTAATAAAACAATGAGAGAAATCAGCGCAAGAATGGTTCTGACAATATTAGGGTTCTGAAGTTAAAGATGGGATAGGTTGAGATTGGGATAGGACAATGCAAATATACTATGGGTTACTATGATTCCTGTTTATACTTACAGTCCACTGTCAAATAAGATTTGAACATCAGGGTTCTGGTCATCGGGTCTACCGGCAGCAGGGCACCTCTGGCAGAATTGGATCATCTGTGCGGTTCTGGTCAATTTGGACTGCACCTCAGACTGGATTTGGATTGGTTCTCTGGTCACTGGACATGGTAGATTAGCAGGATGGCTAGTTCAGTAGGCAAGCATGAATGGTAGCAAGCCAGACTGGATCAGAATTAATTTCCCTTAAGTCTGGGATGGTTGGATTTGGGCCTAGCTGAAAAGAGTTCAGCAATGCTGAGGCCTGGGTTTTGCAAAGAAATCTGGAATCCTGCAAGATGAAGAGTTCTGGAACAAACGCTGCGCGGAAATCAGGATGTGGTCAGGAAGCAGTCTGTCCTATGTGTTGTGAAGTTCCTATATTTATCCTGCCCAGTGACATCACAAAGTTTATGGTAGGGGCAGAATTTCAAACCACACCCCCACGGCTGTGAGTGGTAAAAGGCACTTGCCTTGTTCTGATTGGAAGTCAGAAAATAGCTGTCATGTATATGATGGGATTTGGGAACTGCCACATTGATTTGGACCACAATTTAACTTTTTGCACAAATTTACATTTCTATAATTATGCCCCCAACTAAAATTGGACACATACATTATATATTTTGTGAGTTATCCTTACATCCAATTTGCATCTCTCTGAGAGCTGTCTTTGTTGTTCTGTGGAATTTGGTCCATTTTAATCATAACGGTTTGGCCTAACAATTTCTTATTCAATACATATCTGGGTGATTATCACTAGAGCATGGGTATACAATATTAGACTTGCAGCATTAATAGTTTTGCTACAGTTAGAGTTTTTCTCTAACTTTGGGTCCTTATGTAGTACAGGGTTCATTAACGGCTTCAAAGCAAGAACATAAAATTAGATTTACAATTACCAATTTTTAGATTTGTCCTCCTTCATATTGCAAAGTTAAAGAGTTTCAAAACTTAATCACAAATAGGCATTTAAACACCAAAGGTTCTGGGCATTTTTTTTTCTTTCTAACTTTCGTTTCAACAGGCAACAGCTGTCACATTCCTTTCTTTAATCAGGGAGGGGTTTCCTCTTCCTGGAGAGGGAACCTCCCCTCTAGGGATGAGTAGGCATCTTGTCATGGTCCTTGGCTCATCCAAAGACGAATGGCTAATGAGGTCTTTGTTCTAAATATGCGAGAACCTCCCGCATCACTTAAGGCTTCCTGGTAGCAGCCTAGTGTCAACATGAAGTGTCATCTTTCCCAGGCTGGGCACTGTCCAATCAGAATTAACCAGTTAACTCCATTTAAAAGATATAAAATGAACAGTTTATATGGGATTTTCACAATTAACGGAATTAAGCCCTTCACACAAATTGCTTTTACACAGGCGAATTTTGCAATTTCTTCATGGAAAAAATACATTTAAACAGAGTCTTTTACATCAGAGTTTCCTTTGCAGCATACACATCTACTAAACACCATTTCTGTCCTTGAGTGCCAAACTTTGTTTGCAATCTGGAAGTAAATATTCAGCCTTTGCTTGGAGTTTTCTCTGCACAGCTGAAAATGGGACGGATTGTTATATGTTGCCACTTTTATCCGCATTTTTCCCGTGTAACTGAAAACAAACTGTTGCTGGACTGTTTTTTCATGAAATACATTTCTTAGCTGCTGTCAGTCAGTGAGGCCCGGTTTTCTCTGAGCCACCTGGAGGATCTGTGATTTCAGTACACTTTTAATATCAATGGTTCACTTGATAAATGACTGAATTCTGTGCCAAAACAGCACTTTGAAGGTTGCAATTGAATGGTGAAGCTGCATTTTTTTAAAGGCATTTTTGGTTTTTAGCCCACTTGTGTGGACTTGCTTCATGCACAGCACCCACTGGCATTCTTCTGCAGTGATTTCTGTTTTTAAACCAACTTTGATTGTGTGTGGCAGTGGTGTGCAGCCTTTGGTGATGGTGGACCATACGCAGTTTTGTAAATATTTTTGCGCGCACAGGTGTTAGCGCATCCATTTTTGGCTGTTTCTTTCCCCATTGGCAAAGGGGTACAGTGGGGCGCATTGGCATGGGTAAAAATATCCCACAAACCCCCCACTCAACTTCAGCTTAACTTCCATTTGTGGGGAAGTCGGGCACGTGGGATTTTTCTTTCTGTCCATCTGAAGAAATCTGGGTGCTCCTCCCCTCATCGATTGATGCGACACTCTCTCCTCGCCGGTTCTGGGTGGAATGGGAAGATATTCCCGCCTTCTCCCCTGCTTTCTTTTCCAGTGTGGAGCGACACTCGGGATCTCTTGGGTTTTTCCTCCCGGGTCCCCGAGGAAGTCCTCCTTGGTGATTAGGTGTAGTTGGTGCAATACTAGAAAACAGAACATAGCGCGGTTATGAAAAAATTCCCACTACTTTTCCCAAGGGGATTTCAGCAGTGGGATAGACATATGCATTTAATAACAATTCCCGATATTCCCTGCATGTATTAAATGACAATTTTAACAATTTCCTTTCATGTAATCAATGATAATTTCATAATTTCCCTAGGTGTCCGGATTCTCCCCCTCTGGGTTTCCGGTAGGCTCTTCTATTTGCCGCAAAGTATGCCTGGGATGGCAACTCTTTAGCTGGTTTATGTGAACCCACTTGACTTCCTCTTCTGTCAAATTTCCCTAGGGGATGCAGATTCTGTAGGCGACTGGTGAGATTCTGTCCACAATTTCAAAAGGAATTTGCGCTCCTTGGCTTGGTTCCTTTGGAAATTGTACAAATAGACCCTGTCTCCTACTTGATATTCCTTTTTGGTCATCTTGAGGTCATAGTGGGTCTTCATACTGTCTGCAGATCTTTCTAGGTTCCGCTGAGCATACTCAAAAGCATGTTGAAGGTGTTTTCTCAGATTCTCAACATACTCATGAGTTGTGGAAGCATTTATCAAGGTCTGCTCGTGGGTTCTATAGAGCAGATGCCGGGGTAACACCATCCTTCGTCCAGTCATCAGCTCAAATGGAGACATTTTAGTTGCAGAAGAAGGGGTAGATCTGATGGCCATCAGGATAAGGGGTAATTGAATATCCCAACGTGGCCCAGAATCGGCCACAAACTTTTTTAGTACCTCTCAACTCCACCACTAGAGGACCGTTGGTATGCAATGTGTAATATCCTTTTTACCCCAAGTATCTCCCACATCTTTGTCATCACTTCATTGGTGAAGTGACTACCTCGGTCTGATTCAATCCTTTGAGGTAGTCCAAACGTGAGAAGATGTGATTGAACATCAGGGCAGCTGCTGTTTCTGCCTTGCAATTCGGGGCCGGGAGACATTCCACCCACTTAGTAAACAAGCATCTTACGGTTTACATGTACTTGTTCCCTCTAGAGGAGTGAATCACGGGCCCGATGAAATCGACTTGCAAATCTGACCAAGGCAGTGTCATCCCCCTCTTTTGGAGGGGAGCACGGTGTGTGAGTGATGTTGGCTGAAATTGTGCACACACAAGACACCCCTTCAAGTATTGGTCGAGGTCCTGCCCGATGTGTGGCCAGTATGCAACCTCTAGCAAGATTTCTAATGTCGTATGAAATCCCCGATGACCGGCTGTGGCCGCATCATGGGCGTGACTTAGTATCAGCCTTCGGAATGAGGTAGGGACCACCCACTGGTCACAGCCAGATATGGATCTCCTTACCAACAAACCGTCTTGGATTCGTAACATTTTTAGATATTTCATCAACACTCTAAGGTCCTCTTTCCCAATGCAATCGGTATCCGTCAGTGGAAAGCTCACAGGGTCCTCAATGTGTTGATAAAATGCATTAATTATTGGATCCGCTTTTTAAGCCGTGATTAAATCAGCATCTGTGGTCTCCTTACTCCACTGGGCAGTTGAGAGTTCATTGTGAGCATTTGTCTGGGACCTAGTGATAGCAGTGACCTGGATTTCCCCCAACAGGGACTCGATCTCTAGTAGATCCCCTTGGATAGCTCAGGTTTTGGCAAGCTGATCAGCTAAGTCATTTCCAGTTTTGTCTGCTCCCTCTATTTTATAATGACCCTTGATCTTTTTCCAGTAGATGGTCATCCAACTAGAGGTGACCAGATCATCAATATTTTGTATTAATTTTCCATGTTTTAGTGGTTTGTTGTTAGCACATAGAATGCCTATGGTTTTCCAATTAACCAGGTGCTGCACTAACCTATTCCGGATTTACAGGCCGATTCATGGATTTAATGTGCGCTGAAAATTCCTGCGCAAGCGTGCAAATGCGAGCAAATCGCAGCGCAAGTGCAAAAATCGCAGTGAAACCAGCGCACAGCGATTCATGGAAGTCTGTGCGCGTGTAAATCCATGGATGTGCGCTAAACTCCTGCGTTGCGCAAGCTGGCGCACACGTCTTCAAACTGTGTGAACTACGCGCACAGCAAAAGCGCACTTATCAAAGCGCACACAACAAAAGTAGACGTAACATGGGGCGTAACACGCGGAATGGGGAACAACACGTGAAAATGTGGGTGTCACTGGGGAAGTACAGGAGGCAAATGAACTGAAAGCCCACACGCATGCCTACAACACGTATTTATGGAATCGAACGGGGCTAACGCGTGCGCCAAAAAATATGCGCTAATCCGGAAACACGTACGCCAGCAGGAAGCAGGCGTACGTGGACCCGCGCAGCATAAAAGTGCGCGCAAACAACAAACAAGCTCAGACGCCAAGATGAATATACCGTTCCTCGCAGAAGTTGTCATGGGATACCGCAGGAGGAGGAGGATAGTCAGGGCAAGAATTTTTACACCCAGAACCAGCCATTTTGGGATGCCTGATGACCAGGTGTATGGGAGGTACAGGTTTCCACCTCACATAATACTCGACCTGGGGAGTGCGTGGGAGGATGACCTCACATCACCCACCCTCTGCTCCCAGGCACTGAGCCCCTTGGAAAAGGTGCTCAATGAACTGCACTTCTTGGCCACTGGTTCATATCAGCGGACAAGTGCCATAGGGTGGGGGGTGTCACCGGCCACGCAGTCACACTGCCTGCACCAGGTGTTGGCCATCATGACTGCCCGCCCATCAGTCCGCAGGCACATATACCTACCCAGAACACCTGCAGAAAGGATTTTTATGGGGTGGCACACTTCCCCAAAGTGCTAGGTGCCATTGACTGCACCCATGTGGCTCTACGTCCTCCCAGGGCAACTGAGCACATCTACAGAAACCGCAAGCACTGGCATTCCATCAACACGTAGGTAGTATGTGATGCCAAGGGAATCATCACCTCAGTATATGCCAACTATCCAGGGTCCACCCATGACAGTTTCATTTACAGAATGTCAACCCTAAACCGGGACCTAGAAGCTGGGCGGCATGGTGATACCTGGCTGCTTGGTGAGTATAAATGCCCCTGCACATACATGCATGTCAGATACTGAGTAATGTCACAACCCCACTAATGATACCCATCATCACCTCCCCAGGGGACAGTGCCTACCCTCTGAGCACCCACATGATGACGTCAATTCGGAACCCCACCACACCACCCGAGGTAAGATATAACACAGGCCATATTGCAACCCAGGGCATAGTGGAGTGCACATTCAGAGTGCTCACGTCACGCTTTCGCTCCCTTGACCACTCTGGTGGGCAGCTGCTATATGCACCCCCAGTAGTGTGCAGGCTCATTTTGGCAGCATGTGTCCTGCACAACATAGCAAAACGCCGGGGCCTGCCGGTGGACATGGTGGTGCCCCCACATCCCCAACCACAAGCACGGCTGCTGCGCATGGGAGGGGAAAGGGCATGTGGTGAGGCAGCCCGTACGCAGCTGGTGGCTAATTACTTTACCTAAAATCACACCCCTGTGGAGTGCACACAGCCCTGGCACATACTAGCTGACAATCAATGATGATGACATAAGGGACAGTCAACTGTCACAACCATACCAGCCTGAGATTGGTCACTTGGAAGTGTTACATTGTGTGCATCCCTACCTACCGAAAGACAACCAATGCTGTGTCACAAAAAGAAACACATTTATGCTGCATGAATTACTACCCCTTTGCAAAATACAACATGAAAATAGCGCCATGTCACCCAACCCCTCCCCATCTCCGCCACCCAACACACCATGGCATGTCCGGCAATTTGAAAGCAAACAAAGCAATGCACAACACATGACACAAGTGTCACAAAGTGCACTGTCCCAAATGGAAACTGCCCACAGACAATATGCTCCCAGTAATCAATGACAAATAGCACACATGACCAAATACTTACCAGCAACACAATACAGCAACACAGCATGAAACATCGCCAAAATTTGACAGTACAAACTCAAAGTAATGTAAGTCATACAACCTCAATAAGCCAGCACATTGACCCCTTCCAACTCCAGAGTGTTGCTGCCACACAAATGTGTCAGTGTACTGCATACAACATGAACTCCATCTGCAAAGGAGACGGCCTTGTGAAGACATGAGGAAGGAACCTGCAAATTAGGATGAAGACATGGATGCACAAGCACATATCAATACACCATGCAGTGTACAATACAACAACAATTCCCACTAGGGATGTCCACACAGTATTGACTACAGACTGCCCACACAGCTCATGGGAGCCCAGTGTCACTGTGTAAGTCACTGTCACTTGGTCACACCCTTTGCAAGCCCATGGAAACGGGAAGCAGGAGGGGTGTGTGTGTCACGAACCCAAGCATCTAACCCAAACTCAGGACAAGCCTGCATGTGCCCAGCCGGAATACAGTGGATGCCCACGGGAGCCACACAAGGCAACACAATATAAAAAAAAATATATATATCAAAAATGGCCATGTGGGGGCCAGGGGGGGGCACCCAGGAAGTTTGAGGACATGGTGCACACCAACACCCACCTGCGTGGATGTTGCGGAAAAAAAAATACCTCCATGGGCTCATGGCCTGCACGACTATGCCATTGTGGGAGAACCGCTGTCGCTCTCTTCACCCTCTGCTGCTGCCTCAGGAGGTGGTGGCACTCTGCGAGGCAGCCCACACAAAGCCCCGGTATGGTCCTCCATGGCAGCAAGCATGCAGGTCCGGAAGGTCTTATTCTGGAGGATTAAAGTGCGGAGATCCGCATGCAGCACCTCACGGGTTGCCTGCACTTCTGCACGCATGGCCTCGCGTGATGCCCGGATCTCCTCACGTGTTGCCTGCAGCTCAGCTTCTGTGATGAAAGTCCAAGCAACAGACTCATGATCAGTGAGTTTGTTGTCCTCTGGTGGAGACCTACCGCCAGTCACCAGAGTAGCGGCATGATTTGAGGCCAGCTTGTTCTTTGCTCTGCATTTCAGGTCATTCCACCGCTTGTAGCAATCATCAGCTGTGCGCCTCACAAATCCAAGGGCACTTATGCGGTCCGCGATGGTCTGCCAGTGTGCCCTACGTTAACCAGGTGTGGTCTTGCACCCTGCAGTCACCACCATTTCACTGCTATGTGCCAACACATAGGCCACAAGTGCTTCAAGTTCGGCATCATTAAAGCTAGGCTTCCTTGATGTGCCGGAGTGTGTAGCCGTGTCTGGGGTCTCAGCCTGTAGCGCCAGAGCACCCTTCTTCCTCTTTTTCAAAGGTGGAGTGGAACCTGAGTGGCTTACGCCGCTCTGGTCAGTAGGGGCAGAAGCGCCGGTGGACTGGTTACTAGGAGTGTGCGAAGGCACAATGACCACAGGTCTTGGTGCAGGCATTTGCTGAACTGTGATGTTGGCAAGGGGCAACGTCTGTTTGATGGACCTGGACCGACACTGTCCCGGCTGGGAGACTCAGAGCTGGGGTGGATAGAGCTGTAGCTGCCCCTGCAGCCTCCCCACCCTGCCTACTTGGGGCAGCAGATGACATAGCTGCCCCAGATCCACGTGGCAACAACTTGCACCACCACACGTGGCTTAGACTTGCTGACTTGGAAGTCAGCCTGGGAGTCATCCTGTGCCGGTTTAGGTGCCACAATGGGCTGGTCCAACACAGGCTGAGCTGGGATAGTGTCAGCTACGTTTCCCACAACCATGAGGGGGGCATGGGTGTCCCTGATTGGTCGTCCACACATGGGGGTCTAGGGGTACCCTGCAAATCCTGGCCACGTCCCCTACCGCACCCACCATGCCCACCTTTTGGAGGTCGGCCACCTTTGCCTCCCTTCCTGCTTGGTCGCCTCCCAACCATGGCACTGATGTTGTTGTGCGTATGGGAGTAGCAGTTGTCGATTGTCCTGGGCAATCGGCGGTGAAAGGGTAGGGTACTAGATGGAATTCGTACCATAGTGCTCTAGTAAGGCTGTCTGTGACCCTTGGGGGAAGATGACGGGTCACGCAATGCACAGGCACCCCGAAAACAAAAAATAACGTGCATGCAACCCCTCGTAGACCACGTGCGTGGAAAAATGAACCCGCACTACGCTGTGGCACCCAGGAACACAAAAATAAGCATACGCGTGTTACACACAGCCTACAATGACCTCTGAAGGGGTACGCGAGACACGGGGCAAGCACAGTTGGTAAATGCGTTCGCGACTCACCGTCTGCCCGGAAAAAAAACGTGCATGTGCGCGTTGGCAACACCCCCGCCAAAGCTGGACACGCAACAACACACAGAAGACCACGCTCCTGCCCAGAAGGCTGAATTACTGCCCCACAGATCCCCGAGCACGCTCCCGCCTGCCATCTGCTGCTGCCTGCTGCCCACGTGCCCTGCTATTTGCTGCCTGCACATCATCCATCTGCAGGGGTGCAGTTGTTGTGACCACCCCTGCTGGAACTGAAGACTCCCGACTGGGAAACCATCGCTCCAAAGCCCAGCCCCAGGACCCAGTTGCCCACCCACACCTGCCTCTGGGGTTGCCATGTCGGGCACACCACCATCTGGCACCACTGGCATCCCCCAGCCAGAGAGGCAGAGGGCCACCAGCTTCAATGCCAGGGAAGTTGGTGTCCTGGTGGATCAAGTCCTGCAGCAGTATGATGCCCTCTTTGGAAGTTCTTGCGCCGACTAAGAAGGACGGACGAGGATCTGGATGGACATCGTGACTGCCATCCACGAGGAGGGGGTGGCAGTCCGCGACATCAAACATGTCAAGAAGCGCTGCGAGGACTTCAGGTCCAGGACCCTTAACAAGGATCGGCGCCTCCTGAAGGCAGAGGATGCCAAGGGGCGCCGGGGCCACCTGTCTGACCACCAAATGAGGGTCCTGGAACGCATATGCCCAGCGCTCCACGTCCAAGTCCTTGAGAGGCAGACCCGTCTGGAGTCGAGCGGTAAGTGTACATGCATAATGATTGGACGCTGTGCGTGTCGTGGTGTGCCAGTAGTGTGCAGGTTGCACATGTGTTTTTGTAGGGCCATGTATGGATGTGTATGTACAGGGGCGTGAAGCTGACACATGCGAGTTCTCGCATGTGTGAGACACATGGATGGTGTATGTGTGGGTAAGCATGCCGGCCAAATGCAGATGTGGGAGCACACATGTTTGAATGACTGTGTATGTACATTGGCATGGTTTTGGTGTCACACATGGATGCAAGTGTGCAACTGTGATGCAACATGGATGCATGTGGCACTGACATGTAGAAGGATGAATGCCAGATGTGACATGGATGGCGATCTCATCACTGTGACAGTTGGTGGACATGTACACATGCATGTAAGTGTGTTGGTGTGTGTGCATGTGTTGTGTACTCCCCTTGTTTCATGTGACATCAGGCTCACCTTCGGATGCTGATGCTGTTGTATGTGTATGGATGGTGCAGCCTGGTGCAATATTGCTGTGGAATTGCTCATGTGTGTGAGTAGAAATTACATGTGTGTTAGGGAGTGTGATGCCATGTCTGAAGTTTGACTCTGCCACTCATGTACAACTGTCATGTGTGTATCAGTCCATTGTACAGTGCCCTGTTGCCTGTGTCCTATCATTCCCTGTCTGCAGCGTTAACTGATGAAGAGGGCGGAGAGGGTGCTCTGGAGCAAGGCAGCAGGGATTGCACCGCCAGCCGGAGACACAAGGCTCGGCTCCCCTCCCAGGTTGTCATCTTGGCAGGGAGTGAGGTTTCCGGTGCCACGTCCCAGGCCGCAGCTGCCGAGGGTTGGTCCAAGAGGCGGAGGTCGGAGTTGGACTCCTCAGCAGCAGATGGGGCAGCTGAGACCCCACAGGGTCCGACGGAGGAAAATGGCACGGAGTCATCCAGGTTGGTGGGGGGTTTGGTGGAAGAGGAGGCCGTGGAAGGGACAGACACGGGGTCTGGAGGTGGGGATTCCACTGGTGCTAGTGGTGCAGGGGCAGAGACAGGAGGCAGCACAGGCCGCCGCGGAGGTGCCTATGTGTAATCCTGTCCCTGATCCTGTGACTGCATCATCCTGCACCAGCAGGGATGCCTACGTCCAGACCCATTTTCAGGGAGGGGATAAGCTTACAACAACTGGCCTTCCGCTCGCTGCAGACGTGGCTATCCGGGACCGGGTTGAGCCTGTCCTGAGTGGGATGGCGTTGCGTCAACGGGGCATGCAAGGTGACGTGCAGTGTTTTTGTGAGGACACTGCACGTCATCTCGAATGCCTCGTTGACCGCGTTGACCTACTGGGACGGGTCACCAGGGCGACATTCCTCTGTTTGCTGGACCTTGTTCCGACCCCCTCCTCACCTAAACCCCCTATGCGCCAGTCATCTTCCGTGCCAACTTCCCACCCATGTATCACCTGTGGAGCTGCCTCTGACCCTGCAGGCAGGCTGGTGGAGGACACATCCCTGCCATAGTCGGGAGTCGGACGTCCAGCATGGGTGGCCACCTCAACAATTGCACCCCAGCCGGAGGAGGACGTGCAGGCAGCAAGAGCCAGGGCACAGGCACAGGCACAGCAGCTGCAGCAACAAGGTGGGAGCCATGATGGCTCGGGGCCTTCAACATCGGAGGGGCAGGCATCGGCCAGAGGGCGGGAGGACCCAGGATTGGAATTGTCTTCCGTGTGGCAGCGGTTGGGCCAGGTCATAGATGCGGAGTGGCAGCGGGCGGAAGGGGCACGGCTCACAATGGTGAGGGCGGTGATCACCATGCGGAGGGCTCTGAGCCTGCCAAGTGCCT
This sequence comes from Ambystoma mexicanum, assembly GCF_040938575.1. Classification (NCBI taxonomy): domain Eukaryota; kingdom Metazoa; phylum Chordata; class Amphibia; order Caudata; family Ambystomatidae; genus Ambystoma; species Ambystoma mexicanum. The sequence goes on from NC_090941.1 coordinate 208,765,644, forward strand.
TGAGGCAATTCGCAGGGAGTTGGAGGTCCACATGTCATAATCCCAGCGTACCCTCGGGTCCATGGAAGAGGACCGCCTCCGGGACATCGAGCAGGAGTTCAATGATGCCCTTGCCCAGGAAATCGGGAAGTGAGCTGTCGGACTAGCCCGCTGCTATTGTAAATAGATTTTAGAGTTAGGTTTCCTTTTCCTTTTCCTTTGATTTGTGATGAATGGACTATGCCACACGCATTTGTATATAGTTTTTTTTATTAGGTAGTTTCTTAGGTAGGTTTCATTTCTTTCATTGGGCTCATGGACCCTTGACAATGGAATGTACATAGTTGGACAATGGATTTATTTGAACTTTTTATTTGATTTTGAACATGGATTAATGGATTTTTCTATTGGACAATGGATTGTACATAGTTGGACAATGGATTATTACAAACTTTTTCTTTTGATTTCACCATGTATCAATGGATTTTTCTTTTTACGTTTCCTTTGGATTTGCGTTGGTGGAGGGAGAGTTTGGAGTATTTTTCTTTCGGATTTCTTTGGATTGGTTATACTTTTCATTTACTCATCTTTTGCACATGCTTTTCATTTCATGTTTGCTATTTTGTTATGCTTTCATATCATTGCTTTATTTTTGTACATAATACAGTTTGATATTTTAGTTCCATGTGTGGGATTCGCTCATTGGGTTAATGCATGTGAAAATGTGGGTTTACACAATCAATGCCAACCAGTGTGTGTGTGTGACGGACATGTGTTGATGTACATAGTTGACTTTTGGTTTGTGTCTTGAGATAGGCATGTCAGTGTGGGGTGGATTGGGAAATCATTGCGTCTCAAGAATGGGTTGGCGTGCTGTGGTATTTTGGTGTAGAAGTGGGCCATGATTGTGCATCTTTATTTCATTTAGGGGGGAGACATGAGTGGGGGCCTGCTGGCAGATGCGCCTCACTGCTGGGGGGTGGGGGTGCTGGGGGACATGAGTGGGTGCCTGCTGGCAGGAGCCCCTCACTGCTGGTGGGGGTGCTGGGGGACATGGGTGGGGGCCTGCTGGAAGGGCCCCTCACTGCTGGGGGGTGGGGGTGCTGGGGGACATGAGTGGGGGCCTGATGGTAGGTGCCCCTCACTGCTGGGAGGTGGGAGTGCAGGGGGACATGAGTGGTGTCCTGCTGGCAGGTGCCCCTCACTGCTGGGGGGTGGGGGTGCTGGGGGACATGAGTGGGACATGAATGGGGGCCTGCTGGCAGGTGCCCTTCACTGCTGGGGGGTAGGGGTGCTGGGGGACATAGGTGGGACATGAGTGGGGGCCTGCTGGCAGGTGCCCCTCACTGCTGGACGGTGGGGGTGCAGGAGGACATGAGTGGGGGCCTGCTGGCAGGTGCCCCTCACTGCTGGTGTTGGGGTGATGGGGTACATGAGTGGGACATGAGTGGGGGCCTGCTGGCGGTGCCCCTCACTGCTGGGGGGTGGGGGTGCTGGGGGGCATGAGTGGGACATGAGTGGGGGCCTGGCGGCAGGTGCCATTCACTGCTGGGGGGTGGGGGTGCTGGGGGACATGAGTGGGGGCCTGCTGGCAGGTGCCCCTCACTGCTGGGGGGTGGGGGTGCTGGGGGACATGAGTTGGTGATCATATTGCAAGGTGACATGTGGCTTGGCTGGGGGGCATGTCCATGGTGGATGGGCTGCCTGCAGGACATGACCAGGGGTTCAGGGTAGTGCCCTGTTGTGTGGGCTGCCTGCAGAGGCCGTGGAGGGGGAAGAGGGGACACCTGGGAGGACCCACACTGCCAATTCAAGTGTAGGACTCCCTGCGCACCACACTGGATACACGTACCCCGCTCTGACAGCAAAATCGAGTGTGAAACTTCACACGCACCCCCGAAATACACATACTCCGCTCTGACAACAAAATCGCGTGTGAAACTTCATGCGCACCCCAGAAATACACGTACCCCGCTCGCACAGGGCCAATCACGTGTGACACTTCCCGCAAACCCCAGAAATGCTCGTACCCGGCTTGCACAGGGCCAATCGCGTGTGACATTTCCCGCGAACACCAGTGATACACGTACCCCGCTCGCACAGGGCCAATCACGTGTGAAACTTCCCGCAAACCCCAGTAATACACGTACCCCGCTCGCACAGGCCAATCACGTGTGAAACTTCCCGCAAACCCCAGTAATACACGTATCCCGCTTGCACAGGGCCAATCGCGTGTGTTACACTTCCCGCGAACCCCAGTAATACACGTACCCCGCTCGCACAGGGCCAATCACGTGTGAAACTTCCCGCGAACCCCAGTAATACACGTACCCCACTCGCACACGGCCAATCGCGTGTGAAACTTCCCACGAACCCCAGTAATACACGTACCCCGCTCGCACAGAGCCAATCGCGTGTGAAACTTCCCGCGAACCCCAGTAATACACGTACACCGCTCGCACAGGGCCAATCGCATGTGACACTTCCCGCGAACCCAGTAATACACGTAACCTGTTCGCACAGGGCCAATTGTGTGTGAAACTTCCTGCGAACCCCAGTAATATACGTATCCCACTCGCACAGGGCCAATCGCGTGCGAAACTTTGCGCGAACCCCAGTAATACACGTACCCTGCTCGCACAGGGCCAATCGCATGTCAAACTTCCCGCGAACCCCAGTAATACACGTACCCCGCTCGCACAGGGCCAATCGCGTGTGAAACTTCCCGCAAACCCCAGTAATAAAAGTACCCCGCTCGCACAGGGCCAATCACGTGTGAAACTTCCCGCGAACCCCAGTAATACACGTACCCTGCTCGCACAGGGCCAATCGCATGTCAAACTTCCCGCGAACCCCAGTAATACACGTACCCCGCTCGCACAGGGCCAATCGCGTGTGAAACTTCCCGCAAACCCCAGTAATACAAGTACCCCGCTCGCACAGGGCCAATCGCATGTGAAACTTCCCGCGAACCCCAGTAATACACGTACCCCGCTCGCACAGGGCCAATCGCGTGTGAAACTTCCCGCAAACCCCAGTAATACACATACCCCACTCGCACAGGGTCAATCGCGTGTGAGACTACCCGCACAGTGGGGTACATGTATTCAGAGGGGTGCGCGGGGAGTTTTACAGGCATTTTCGATGCTGTGAGCCTGTCTGCCATGTACGGGATTTGTGTGCTGTACATGGCGCACAGGGAGGGGTTGGGGGCCTAACTGGCGCTGCTGCAGGGTCGATGCACCACTCTGCGCCACGGCTGGTTTTGGATGTTAAAATCCATGAATACGCTGTGCGTGGAAATGGATTTTAGCACACGCGGCTGGCGCAGAAAGTCACACGCACGCACTGTGCGCCAGCCGTGTGCGCCACTTGTGCGCTGAATTCTATGAATTACCCCCATAATCTGAATCAGTGATTATGACCAGTTTGTGGAGTTGGTGTTGGACAGCTTTGAGGATGGCTTAATGCACAGCCATCAGCTCTGCCACTTGACTACTAGGGGGACCGGTTTTGTACCCAGCGGAGGGTTCCGTGGCATCATTCACACCGGCATTCCCTACGCCGGCCACTAGTTCCTTTTCCCCGTTGTTGTCAACATGGTAGGGCCACCCATCCTCATAGACAGTGGGCCTTCCCTCACACTTGTCTTCTTCATAGACTTTGTCTGGGGAATTGAAGTATGCCTCCATTTGTCCTTGATTTTAAGACTTTCGTCCTCAAGACACTTTTTTCTGGCACAATTTTGCAAGTCAGCCAGACCTTGCACGAGGGGACTCTTCTTGTTTTGGGCATATCTGACCTCCACAGAAAAGCCTTGCATTGACAGAATCCAGAAAGTAACTCGGGAATTATTCACTTTGAAGATATTGCAGAGGCTGGTGTGGATTCTCCAGTATGATGTGTTCCCCCTGGATGAAAGGGCGGTAATTCTTCAATGCCCACGTGGTTGCCAGGAGTTCCTTCTCACAATCGTTGAATTTTTCCTCCACAGAGGCTAAAGTCTTACTCGCATAGGAGATTACTTTATTGACCTTGTCCTGGTTTTGGTATAATACTGCGGTCAAGCATGTATTTGAGAACCCTGTCCCCAAGAAAAACTCCTTGTTTTTGACAGGGTAAGCTAGACAAGACGCTTGTGTGAGGCTTCTTTGGAGTTGTCTTACTGCCTCTGCTTGCTCTGGACCCCACTCCCACTTGACCCCCCACTTCAACAGATGGATCAGTGGTCTTGTGATCTCTGCATAATCCTCAATGAACTTTATACTGTAATTAGTCAGTCCAAGGAGGCTCCTTAGCTCACGCAGAGTTGTGGGGTCTTTTAGTTTCAGGAGTGATTCTACTTTCTTTTCCTGGGGACAGAGGCCCTCAGGAGTGATCTCATACCCCAAGAAATTGACACGTGTCCTGCACCACTGTGCTTTTTGGAAAGATAGTTTTGCTCCGGCAGCCCTTAACTGTGTCAGAACATAACAGATCACTGCTATGTGTTCCTCCACAGTTCACCTTTTGATCAGAACATCATCTACCCAAGTCGGGCATGGCCTTATACAAGAAAATATTAAATGAATTGCTGGAGTTGATGTATCCGAAGGGAGTCCGGGTCCACGTGTACTGCTGCCCCCAAAGGTAAAGGCCAGCTTGTATTGGTCCTCTGTACTGACAGGTATGGTCCATTACCTATTGGTCAGGTCAATGGCAGTGTATACCTTTGACCCCGGGATCTGGGCCAGCCCTTGGTCAATGTAGGGAAGAGGCCATCGGGAAGTGTGGACCTGTTTGTTTTGCTCCCTTAGGTCAGCACGTGGGGTACGTGGGGAGTTTCACACGCGATAGGCCCTGTGCGAGCGGGGTACGTGTATTTGTAGGGTACGCGGGGAGTTTCACACGTTATAGGCCCTGTGCGAGCGGGGTATGTGTATTTGTGGGCTACACGGGGAGTTTCACTCACGATAGGCCCTGTGCGAGCGGGGTACATGTATTTGTGGGGTACGTGGGGAGTTTCACACACGATAGGCCCTGTGCGAGCAGGGTACGTGTATTTGTGGGGTACGCAGGGAGTTTCACACGCGATAGGCCCTGTGCGAGCGGGGTACGTGTATTTGTAGGGTACGCGGGCAGTTTCACACGTTATAGGCCCTGTGCGAGTGGGGTAAGTGCATTTGTGGGCTACACAGGGAGTTTCACCCGCGATAGGCCCTGTGCGAGACGGGTATGTGTATTTGCGGGCTACGTGGGGAGTTTCACACGCGACAGGCCCTGTGCGAGTGGGGTACCTGTATCTGTGGGGTACACAGGGTGTTTCACACGCGATAGGCCCTGTGCGAGCGGGATACGTGTATTTGCGGGGTGCGCAGGGAGTTTCCCACGCGATTTGCCATCGTGAGCCCTCCCGGGTCTACGGTTTCCCCCCTCCCCATGCCCTGCAGGCAGCCCACACCACAGGGGACTACCCTGAAACACTTCCCATGCTCTGCAGGCAGCCCACACCACAGGGGACTACCCTACAAACCTCGCCATGCCCTGCAGTCAGCCCACATGGCACCTATGCACTTTTGAGCACACTTGTGAGGCCCGACTCATGCCCCCCTGCACCCCCACCCACCCAGCATTAACGGGCACCTGCCAGCAGGCCCCAACTCATGTCCCTCTGCACCCCCACCCACCCAGCAGTGACAGGCACCTGCCAAAAGGCCCCCGACTCATGTCCCCCTGCACGCCCAGCCACCCAGCATTAACGGGCACCTGCCAGCAGGCCCCGACTGATGTCCCTCTGCACCCCCACCCACCCAGCAGTGACAGGCACCTGCCAGCAGGCCCCGACTCATGTCCCCCCCAACACGTCATCACAATCCACACTCTTGGCCCTTATGGCCACCCAAATCCCACCCCACACCACCCCAGTCCAAACACCCAATCAAGTATTCCATCCACCCCACATTGAAATCCCCATGTCATGATAGATCCCAAATGGCAAGTATGCACATCAATACATGCCCATCACACACACACAATGGGTGCAAGTGAATGAGAAATACCCACATCATGACATGCATGAAACCAATGAGAGAATACCACACAAATGAAGTATGAAACCAAAATGTATTAAATACAAAAGCAAGGGAATAAAAGAAAATCACACAATAATAGAAATAATAAACAAAAGACTGCATGTCCAAAATGAATGAAAAAATATATGAATAAAGAATCCAAATAAATCCAAAAGTAAAAGGCTCCAAAGTGTTCGTCCATCAAACCAAATCCAAAGGTAAACAAAAAAGAAAATAATTGCTCCATGGGTAAAAAAAAAATCAATGAAGTCAAATCCAGTCCAGAACTATGTACAATGTAAAAATCCAGGGTCCATGAGCCCAACAATCTAAAGGAAACCTACAAAATACCTTACCTAACTAATTACTATATACAAAAAGGTGGGGCATAGTCCATGCGCCACAAATGAAAGAAAAATAGAAAAGAAACCTAACACTAATTAACTATATACAATGGCGGCGGGCAAGTCCTATGGCTCACTTGTTGTTTTCCCGGGCAAGGACATCATCGAACTCCTGTTCAATGTCCTGGAGGCGGGCCTGTTCCCTAGCCTGAGGCCTCACAAGGATAATGCCTTATCCAGCTCCAACTCCCTGCGAATTCCCTCGGGGCACTCAGCCCGCCTCAGCGCCCTGCGCATGGAGTTCTCCGCCCTGACCATACTGAGCTGTGCCTCTTCCGCCCGCCGCCGCTCCGCATCTATTTGCTGGCCCAACCGCTGCCACACAGAAGACACTCCCAACCCATAGTCCTCCTGCCCTCCGGCTGATGCCTGTCAATCTGATGTTGATGGCCCCGAGCCATCATCACTCCCACCTTGAGGCTGCTGCTGCCGTGCATGTGCCCTGCCTGTTGATGTCTGCAAGTCCTCCTCCTGCTGGTCCAGTTGTTGGGGTGGCCACCCCTGATGGACCTCCGACTCCCGACTGTGGCCGGGATGTGTCCTCCACCAGCCTGGCCGCTGTGTCAGAGGCATCTCCACAGGGTACCCAGGTGACACTTGGGCCGGAAGATGGCACGGAGGACGACTGGCGCATAGGGGGTTCAGTTGAGGAGGGGGTCAGTACAAGATCCAGCAGACGGAGGAACCCAGCACTGGTGACCCATCCTAGTAGGTCGACACGGTCAATGAGGCATCCCAAATACCATGCAGAGTCCTCACGAAATCCCTGCACATAATCCCGGATGCCACATTGACGCAACGCCACCCTAGCCAGGACAGGCTCAACACGGTCCCGGATTGCCACGTCCGCAGGGAGAGGAAGGCCAGTTGTTGTTCGTGCATCCCCCTCTCTGAGAACCGGTCTGGACAAAGGCATCCCTGCTGGTGCAGGATGATGCAGTCACACGATCAGGGACAGGATTACACACAGGCATCTCCGCGACGGCCTGTGCTGCCTCCTGTCCCTGCCCCTGAACTGCACCACTAGCACCAGTGGAATCTCCCGTCCAGACCCTGTGTGTGGCCCTTCCACGGCCGCCTCCTCAACCAAACCCCCCACCAACCTGGATGACTCCGTGCCATCTTCCTCCATAGGTCCCTGTGGGGTCTCAGTTGCCCCTTCTGCAGCCGAGGAGTCCACCTCCGACCTTTGCCTCTTGGACCTACCCTCGGCAGCTGCGGCCATGGACGCAGCACCAGACTCCTCACTCCCTGACGAGATGACAACCCGGGAGGGGAGCTGGGCCTTGTGTCTCCGGCTGGTGGTGCGATCCCTGCCGCTGTGCTCCACAACACCGTCTTCGTCCTCTTCATCAGTTCATGCTGCAGACAGGGAGAGACAGAACACAGGCATCAGGACACTGTACAGTGGTCTGATACACATACGACAGTTGCACATGAGTGGCAGTGTAAAACTCACACATGGCATCACACTCCCCAACACACATATCATTTGAACTCACACACATGCGCAAATCAACAGGAATGTTGCAGCAGGCAGCACCATCCATACACATAAAACAGCATGAGCATCCGAAGGTTAGCCTGACGTCAAATGCAACACGGGGAGTGCAGAACACATGCACACACACCACCAGACATACATGCATCTGTACATCCCCACCACCTGTCGCAGTGATATCATCGCCATCCATGTCACATCTGCGAATCAGCCTCCTACATGTCAGTGTCACATGCATTCATGGTGTATCACAGTGGCACACTTGTCAAATACACAGACATGCACATGTACATTGTGCAGATAATGAAGGTGGAACCAGCATCCATGTGTCACACAACCATGCCACAGTACATACACAGAAATTTAAACATGTGTGCACCCACACATGCATTTGGCCACCATGTATTTGAACACATACACCATTGATATGCGTCACACATGACTGGACTCACATGTGGCAGGCTCATGTCCCTGTACATACACATCCATACATGGGCATACCAAGACATATGTCCAACCTGCACACTCCTGGCACACCTCGACATGCACAGCGTCCAATCAGTAGGCATGGTCACTTGCCGCAGGTCTGCCTCTGAAGGATCTGATGGTGAAGCGCTGGGTTTATGTGTTCCAGGACCCTCATCTGGATGTTGCTAAGGCAGACCCGGCACCCCTCTACATGCTTCCCCTTCAAGAGGCGCCGGGCCTTGCTGAAGGTCCTGAATGTGAAGTCCTCCCAGCGCTTCCGGACGTGTTGCATGTCGCGGGCTTGCACCCCCTTCACGTTGATGGCAGCCACGATGTCCGTCCAGATCCTCTTCCATCCTTCATTGTCGGCGCGTGAACTTCCAAAGAGGGCATCATAATGCCCCAGGACTTGCTCCACCAGGATACCAACTTCTGCGGCACTGAAGCTGTTAGCCTTCTGCCTCTCCAGCTGGGGGTTGCCAGTGGTCTCCGATGGTGTTTCCCCCGACATGGCAACCCCGAGGCAGGTGTGGGTGGGCAACTGGGTACTGGGGCTGGGCTGTGGAGCGTTGGAATACCAGTCAGGAGTCTTTTGTTCCAGCAGGAGTGGTCACAGTAACTGGACCCCTGCAGATGGCTGACGTGTGTTGTTGCGTGGCCAGCTTGATACAGAGTGATTTGGCATGTGAAAAAGTGCACTTCAGCGTGTAATTTGAGGAAAGGCCATTAGCACATAAGCGCATCTGTGACGTAACGCTCGCAGGCGTTTCCCTCCACACGGGTGCATGTTGATTGTACACGTGCAAAAACTGCACGTCCGGGTGTCACTGCATGTAATTGGAGGAAAGGCCCTTAGTGCATACGCACGTAAGTGACGTCGCACGTGTGGGCTGCGTTAAAAGGTATGCGTAGGACACAATTTTCTTGTACGTGCTTTTTGTGGAGAGCGAGCGGGTGATTCTTGTACTTCTTGTAGGTTCACACACGATTACTTCACAATGGTTCCAGTTTGTATTCCTTGTATACTCAGACAGCGTTCAATTCTTCATTTGGTGGGGGTGTTGCCAACGCGCACACGCGCACCTTTTTCAGGTTCTTTTTCCAGGCAGATGGTGAGTTGCGCATGTATTTTTCAACTGTGGTTGCCCCCGTGTGTCGCGTACATACTCATAGGTCATTGTAGCCTGCGTGTACCATGCGTATGCTTCTTTGTGTGTTTCTGGGTTCCACAGCGCAGTGCGGGTTCTTTATTCCACGCACGTGGGCTACCAGGGGTCGCGTGCACGTTAAATTTTGTTTTCGGGGTGCCTGAGCATTGCGTGACCTGTCATCTTCCCCCAGGGGTCACAGACAGCCTTGCTAGAGCACTAGGGTACGTATTCCATCTAGTACCCTGCCCCTTTCACCCCAATTGCCCAGGACAATTGTTTACCGCACCTCCTATTCACACAAGAACATCAGTGCCATGGTTGGGAGGCGACCAAGCGGTAAGGGAGGCAAAGGTGGCCGACCTCCAAGAGGTGGGCGCGGTAGGGGACGTGGCCAGGATGTGCAGGGTGGCCCAAGAGGCCAATGTGTGGAGGACCAATCAGGGACACCTATGCCCCCCCCCAATGGGTTGGGGAGATGCAGCTGACACAATCCAAGCTCAGGCCTTGTTAACCCGCCCCATATTGTAAACCGAACCGGCACAGGATGACTCCCAGGCTGACTTCCATGTCACCAAGTCAAAGCCACGTGTGGCAGTGAAAGTTGCTGTCACCAGGCCCCGTGGATATGGGGCAGCAATGTCATCTGCTGCCCCAAGTAGCCAGGGTGAGGAGGCTGCAGGGGCAGCTGCAGCTCAATCCACCCCAGCTCTGAGTCTCCCAGCCGGGACAGTGTTGGTCCAAGTCCATCACACCGAGGTTGGGTCCTGCCAACATCAACCAGCAGCCAATGCCTGCAGTGAGACCTTTGGTCATCGTGCCTTTGGCTACTTCCAGTGCCCAGTCCACCTGCGCTTCAGCCCCTGCCAACCAGAGTGGCATAAGCCACTCAGGGTCTGCACCTTCTGCCAAGAGGAAGAAGGCTGCTCTTGCGGTACAGGCTGGGACCCCAGACATGGCTCCCCCCTCCGGTACGTCAAGGAAGCGTAGTTTCAATGATGTGGAACTAGACGCACTTGTGGGCTACGTGTCGGCCCATGGCCGCGAAATGCTGGTGACTGCAGGGTGCAAAACTACGAGTGCTCAATGTAGGGCCCAATGGCAGTGCATCGTGGACCAGATTAGTGCCCTTGGATTTGTCAGGCGCACAGCTGATGATTGCTCGAAGTGGTGGAATGACCTCAACGCAGAGCAAAGAACAAGCTGGCTTCCAATCATGCCTCTACTTTGGTGACTGGCAGTGGGTCTCCACCAGAGGAGGAAGTACTCACAGAACATGAGTCTATCTCTGGAGGCGTCATGACAGAGGATCAGATCCAAGGCATGGGAGACCTACCAGATCTTGAGGCAATGTCCGGTGAGTGGGCATGTATTTGTGTGCAAACCATGTGTATGTGGGCTTGGGTGATGTGTGCTGATTGAGTGCCAGGTAAGGCTGTGTAGTTATGACTGATATGGGTCACCCATGCGGTGGCTCCAAACCATAGCCTGGCCTTGGGTTTCGGTTTTCAAGTATCCCTTCTGACCGCAGTTGACAATTTGCGCCTGATTACTGCACTTGCCCTTCAACTGCCATCTTGCCACAACATTGTTCATACTGTTTCCCTCTTCATTCTGCCTGATTGATGGCATCCTTTGCATGTTTTCCACACATGTTTGTGCCCTTCTGCCCAAATGTAACATACTTACAGACATAGATTACACCCCACAATGGCCCACATATGTTTCCTTATTATGGGAATGATTTAATCAATCAGGCTGATAGAGTAATGTGCACCTACACATGGCCTGCACACAATCACTTCGGGGCCCTGTTTGAATGTTCAACATGACAATTGTCTTCTGTCATGTCGAAGTGACAAACCATTGCTGTATCCATGTGCCTGCCATCACTGCATTAGTGAACACTGGCTTTGTTGCAGCGTGTGGCACATGCGTGTTTTGTCACACTATTTTTCATGTTCGATTTCATGATGTCCATCTCACATGGATGGGTGACAGTACTGATTTGCTACCATATGGGTGTCCTTGTCAAATCTGCCATGGCTATGTTAAGTGCCATCTGTGTGCTGGCATGTGTCATGTATGTGGATTGTCCATGTCACTCACAGGCTAATGTGTGATGCCAGTGCTATGCAGCATGCACCACATGTGTTGCTCTTCCATCTTGGAGTCCCCAGTGTCTGCTTTTCGCCTCCCCTTCCAAATCATTGCCAGTGCATGCATGCCAGAGTTATTGTCATGTGTGACATGTGTCATTTATGTACTGGATGTCTGCATCTTCATGCCTATGTGTGTGGGCTATGGTGCCCATACCTGTTTTCATTACTTTTCTTTTATGTTTTTGCAGGTGATGAGGCACTAGATGATGTTGAGGAGGAGGAGATGGCGCAGAGGCAGGAGTACTCACAGCCACAACCACGCACCAGTGGAGGATGTGGGGTGGTTGTGGGTAAAAACCCATTACTCCTACAGACCATACTGTCCACAGGTGTCTCTGGGTACACCTCCGGAGACCTCTATGAATCAGGTGCTGAATCTGACATTGAGACATATGTCCCGTCGTAGGTGAGTGTTTCTAGCAGGGATGCTGGCTGTCCAACCCACTTGCACTGGGTGTAGACCCCTCTATTGGGCATTCAGTGTTGTAAAGTCCGCCTGTGGTGGTTACGGATGCAGGGTCACACTCCACAATATTTACTCCTGGTCCTGGGCCAGCAGATGAAAGGAGGAATGCAGTCCTGCAGCCTCAGGCAGTGCCAGCACAGCAAGGTGCACATCACCTTGCCCCAAACAGGTATGGTGCCCGCCAACGCAGTGGCCGTGCGCCACCAGACAATACTGTGTGGGAGAACTCCATGTAAACTATAGCAGCACAACATGGGGCATCATGTGAGATGATGGCTCAGGCCGTGGATAGGGTGGCCACTTCCATTCTCCCCCCTGAATGGCAGATGGAGCTCCAGAAGCAGGCAACAGAGTCCATTTGCCCCTCACACAGGGAGGACATGTTGGCATCAAACAGGGACCGACGGGCTGGACTGGAGATTCTGCGCACAGCCATATCTGCAGAGTCACAGGCCCACAGGGATGCCCAGAGGTTAGAACACAGGTCCCTCAGAGATACTCTGGGTGAACTTGAGGTGTCCCGTAGTACAAGGTCAGAACAGCAGCTGGAGCAGCTGACACGTACACTCTCAGCTGAGCTCCGGGTAATCCGTGAGGAGATCCGGGCATCATGCTAGGCCTTGCAGGCAGAAATGCGTGCTACCCGTGAGGTGCTGCATGGGGATCTCTGTACCATCATCCTGCAGAACCAAACCTTTCAGACCTGCATGCTTGCTGCCATGGAGGAGCATGCCAGGGCTTTGCGTGGTCTGCCTCCCATATCATGGCCACCTTCTAATGTACCGCCAGAGGGTGATGACAGAGACGGCAGTTCTCCCACTGTAGGGTAGCTGTGCAGGCCATGAGCCCATGGAGGGTTTTTTTTCTCAACATCCACGCATGTGGGTGTTGGGGTGCACCCTGTACCTCGTCCCTCCTGTGTGGCCTCCCCCCCCATGCCCCTGGTCCACACATGGCCATTTTTGATTTTTGATGGGTTTTTTTCACATTTCATTCCAATTTGCTAAATGAAATTACTTATTAATTCATTTGTTATCTTTTTTTTTCTTCTTTTCTATATTTTTTATTTTCATTTTATTTTGACTCTTGATTTGTTATTTTGATTTTCACGCATTTATTATTATTTGGTTATGCTTCTGAGTTTCACTTTATTATTTTATTTGGTCCTTTTACTTTACATTTATTTTAGCGTTTTCTATATTTGATTTGCATTTACATTTTTGTTCAAAACCATTTTCTTTCAGATTGTGAAATAATGTTACAGTGTGTTGCTATGTGTGGCTCCCGTAGGCATCGACAGTGCATTCCAGATGGGCACATGCAGGCTTGTCCTATCTTTGGATTATACACTTGGGTTCCTGACACACAAACACCCCTCCTGCTTCCCCTTTCCATGGGCTCACAAAGGGTATGACCAAGTGACAGTAACTTACACAGAGGCATTGGGCTCCCATAAGTTGTGTGGGCAGTCTGTAGTCCAAACTGTGTATACATCCCTAGTGGGGATTGTTGTTCATTTCTCCACTACAGGGTGGATTTCTGCATGGTTTTACATACAGGACTATTTGCATGTAAACATGTAGCTTCTTCATGTCTTAACCAGCCCGTCTCCTTTGCAGATGCAGTTCATGTCGTATGCTGTACACTGCCACATTTGCCTACCAGCAACACTCTGCAGTTGGAAAGGGTAGATGTGCTGCCTTAGTCAGGTTGTGACACTTGCACTACTTTAATTGTTTACTGCCATATGTTTCCACTCTTGGATCCTGTACTGATGTTTTGTCTTCCTGGTGAGTATTTGTTAATGTGTGCTGTTTTTTTTTTCATTGGTGAGAGGCAATTGTCTGTGGGCTGTTTCCATTTGGGAGGGTGCACTTTGTGACACTTGTGTCATGTGATGTGCATTCATTTTGTTGCTTTCACATCGCATGCCATGCCATGGTGTTTTGGGTAGCTAAGATGGGGTTAGGGAGGGGTTGGGTGACATGCCACTATTTTTTTTGTAGTGTTTTGCAAGGGGGTAGTCCTTCATGCTGCATGAATGTGTGCCTTTTACTGACACAGCATTTGGTGTGTTTAAGTAGCTAGGGATGCACACAATGTAGCACTTCCAGTTGAACAATCTCAGGATGGTATGATTGTGACAGTTGACTGTCCCTTTTGTCATCATCATAAATTGTCAGGTGGTATGTGCCAGGCCTATGTGTGCTCCTCAGAGGAGGGATTTTAGGTGTTAAAAATGTGCCACTATCTGGGTACGGGCTGCCTCACCACGTGCCCTTTAACCTCCCATGTGCAGCGGCCGTGCATGTGGTTGGGGATGTGGGGGCACCACCATGTCCACTGACATGTCCCGCCGGGTTGCAACGTTGTGCAGGACACTATGATCCTGCACACTACTGGGGGCGCATATAGCAGCTGCAAACCAGAGCGGTCAAGGGAGTGAAAGCGTAACTTCAGCACTCCGAATGTGCGCTCCTCTATGACCTGGGTTGCAATATGGGCTGTGTTGTATCTTACCTCGGGTGGTGTGGTGGGGTTCCGTATTGGCGTCATCATGTAGGTGCTCAGAGGGTAGGCACTGTCCCCTGGGGAGGTGATTTTAATGGTTGTCATAAGTGGGGTTTTCCCATTTCTCAGTGTCTGACATGCATGCATGTGCAGAGGCATTTATACTCACCAATTAGCCATGTGTCGCCATGCTGCCCAGCTTCCAGGTCCCGGTTTAGGGGTGACATTCGGAATATGAAACTATCATGGCTGGACCCCGGATAGTTGGCATATACTGAGGTGATGATTCCCTTGGCATCACATACAACCTGCACGTTGATGGAATGCCAGTGCTTGCGGTTTAGATAGATGTGCTCAGTGGCCCTGGGAGGACATAGAGCCACATGGGTGCAATCAATGGCACCTAGCACTTTGGGGAAGTGCGCCACCCCGTAAAAGTCCTGGACTACAGCCTGCCTTTCTGCAGGTGTTCTGGGCATGTATATGTGCCTGCGGACTGAGGGGCGTGCAGTCATGATGGCCAACACCTGGTGTAGGCAGCGTGACTGCGTGGCCATGTGCGACACCCCCGATTATGGCACTTGTCTGCTGAAATGACCCAGTAGCCAAGAAGTGCAGTACATTGAGCACCTTTCCAAGGGGCTCAGTGCTGGGAGCACAGGGTGGGTGATGTGAGGTCATCCTCCCATTCCCTGACCAGTTCTATTGACTTATTTGAATTACTTTTGGTTGATTTCCTAAAATACGTTGAATAGTTAAAGATGACATTTCTTAATTTCTGATGCAGAAAAACAAGTTCCTTAATTCAGAAGGTGGCACCTTGCAATTCACAATTTCTTTCATTGTCATATTTTAATGAGTAGCCTATTTCCTTGTGTCTTGCACAAGGGGCTAGAGCATTTTGGAAAAACTATTGTGTTTCATCACCATCAAGACACATAAAGTATTGCCTTAATTTTAGTTCCTTTCTTGTTATCTTTCACAACAACTAGATATTTGTTTTAGTACAGATTCAGTTCTGTATGTAAATTACCTTGCCACTTAAAAGTGTATAATCCAAAGATGTTTTTGTTCTATATGATTTATAGATTAATGGAAAATATATCCCTATTCATGACCTGTCGGCCCCTGCAACACATCTACTTCAGTTTAAATCCTTTTGTACTTACCGAAGGCAACATATTAAATGTAATTGAAGAAACGGTTGATCCTCTCCTTGCATTTCCCCATTTATAACTTTTAATATTTAGGGGCTAATTTTCAGATGAAAAAGTAGCACATTCTGTGCATTTACCTACGGGCCAATTAAATTCAGCAATATATAAAGGATTCAGATCCGTTGTACTCTTAATTTGTATCTGTACTTTAAATAACTGGATGTTTTGATCGACCTCTCATGATTCTGCAGGTGGAGAGGAACTTTACAGTAGAACCAGCATTTTGACATATTACATTTTGATCCATTACAATGCCCTGCCATTAATATCTATTAAACCAGGGTCAAACAGATTCAGTAGGTTTTGGATCACCTGCATTTCTAAAGATTTGTCCAAGTTGAACAATCCCGAACTCCCTTTGGGAGTAGGCGGTGTATTCTGGGGGAATTTGACCCTGCATTTTTTGTAAGGCCTGCAATTGAGTTTGCAATACGTCTTTTAGGATCAGGCAGTATGTTGCTGGTGGAAACATGCAATATGCTGAGTTACAATAGGGTATGTGATGAGTATGTTGCTGGTGGAAACATGCAATATGCTGAGTTACAATAGGGTATGTGATGAGGGGGAAGAAATAGGATACGTTGGATATCTTTTTAAATCCTAGATAAAATTGGAAGCAGTGGATAACAACCAGTGGGAGTGACACTTTGTGACACATTTTGGGAACCTCTAGAGTGGAAAAACTTCTAAAGAGGAGAACATCTCTGAGTTGGATAGGCAGAGGAGGTCAAATTCATTGCCTTAATCAGAAAGTTATTTTTCTTCTATTTCCTTTAGAAGTGACAGTCTTAATGACCACGTTGCATGGCATACACACTCGTGAAAATAGTTTCCAGTAACTAATAGAGCACATCCTCCTACACTGCCAGGCCCCGTACTCGGACAAACAGTGTCACTGTATCATAGCAAGTCAATGAGCACATTTCATTTTCCTAGTTTCCCTTTCCAAATATTTCCAAATCTCAAATAAAATCTGTGTGCAATGAATACTAACATTCTGGTCCATTACGTATTTTCATGTAGTTTTAGACCTCTCTAATAAATCACAGTCCTTAATTAGGGAAGGTGATGAGTGAACCGTGATCCAGTTGATATCTCTGATGTCTACTCATCACAGGATCATCAATCATGCTTGCCAAGCCCTTGTATGAACATGAGGAACTGCAATATGAATTAGAATTTGCAGTTGCATCGGGCTGAGGGGGATTGCTGAGTAAATGGTGACATTTTATTCTGGATTGATGTGAAGATTGTTTACAGTACACATATTGGACAATACATGCCAGCATGATCCATTCCTTTCTGATTCTTGTACTTTGTGTCCCAGTTTTACAATGATTATAATTGTCAACTGATTGTTGGGGCTGTAAACTGAGTAGGTAAAGAGCAGACTTGCAGTCTGCACAATACAGATTGTTTCTTTGTGTACAGTGCTGTATTGGTCCATTTTGGTTATGTTCTATTCTCTCACCTATAATCTGTGACATTAACAATGAGAAGCAGAGTGGAGCAAGGCACGATTGATATTCATTGACATGCTGTTCATGGATGAGACTTCCATCATGCTTGAGCACTTCAACAGGACGGCAATTCAGACAAGAGGTACAAAGTCATTCAACTAGGGACAATCTATGTCATGAAGGGGGATATCCAAAAAGTGCCACTTTCCAATCGTCATATTTCAGGGCTTGATGTACATGGATTTTTCAAGATGTACACTGTCTGACCCACGTGTACCAAGATATTATCCTCAAGTCACCAGAAAACTACAGAGAGTACAACTGAATAGTCCATACAAAGCTATAGTGTTTCTTTTTTGTTCAAAATTCACCTGAGTCACCAGAATTAAAGCTGATCAAATTCGTGTGGACACACCTCAAATTATATTTAAAGTGGGCTCATAAGCATATGATCTAGGCAGGGCTAATTAAGGGTATCTTCAAGTTTTCATATCACATATTTACAGAAGACATTTGCTGCAGGACAAATGCTTTAATTAAAAACATTCCTAGCAATAGTCATTGAAATAAATGAGGCAGCCATGCAAATGTATTGTGTGTGTTTGCTTTCTTTTTGTCTGTAACACTAAAGAAATAAAACAGATATGTACTCCTGCATCATTTCTACAGTTTTCATAGTTCTTGAAGGTGAAGATGATGTTTGGGACTCTGCAGCCTATTGAATGTTGCCTTGGTGCAACGGGCCATTGGCAGCCTTCACATTCCAGGTTCTTCTGCTTGCACCTAACAAAGTGAACGGTAATAATATGGCAGAGCTAGGTTTGAAATCATTCACAAACCGTGGTAAGATTTCAGCTCTACAAGTAGAAATAGGTAAAGATAATGTGCTGGAATATTCACAAATAAAAAAAAACAGCTAATGCAGAGTGGAGAAAACATAGGCAGAGAAGTAGTCACATTTAAGAAGTATTATTGATGTTCCACCAGGTATGCCAGATGTTCGCGCTCAATGTTATTTATTGACCCATCATTTACTTTGCATAATAATGAAACTTGTATCAATCTTCGTCATGACACATACCAAAACATCTGTCAAAGCATCTTCCTCTCCAAGGAAACAACTTGCTTCCTTGGTAACAATTCTAAATATGTCAACGTTATCACACATCTCTTGATTGTTTTGATTTCTTTCCATGATATCAAAATAAAGTTATTGCAGGAATAATTATCAAAAATAAATGTACACTTCTTAACTCTACTGTTTATAAACACCTTGATTTCAATCAACCAACTAAACAATACCTACAAGTGTTTTGCTTTTGTGTTTAACTGTGCTGCTACTGAAAGCTGGCATTACCCACAATTACAGGAATATAACAAAATGACAGACACTAATGGACACACCTCAGTAGGGAATGAGACCAGGAGCAAGTGCAGGTGAGGTAAAAGACAAGTCTTTATATAAAGTAAAATGGGGCATGCAGAGGAGTCTGCTTACTCCGAGAGCCCTCTCCCCAAACAACAGAAAATACATGTTGTATTACAAAAACACGTCATCTATGACGTGTGTTATGGGGGATACATTCAGTAGCATTCATTAGACCAAGGGGACTGGTCAGTATGCACTACTTTTGGAAGGTGCTCCTTGATTGGTTGGTTCCAGATCGTGACTTTGTGGATCACACGGGTCAGCTGGACTCATCTGGGAGGGGTGCAGGGTCAGGCGATGTCCACGTTGCTGTGATTTAGACTAACATTTGCCCGTTTGGCCACACATATCTGATCATTATATATAAATCTCAACATGTAATATATATCAGTAAACTTTTAACCTTGAATTCAAAAAGTAGGGGACATGGGTTCAGGTGCCTTATCTAATCACAGTATTTCAATAACATATTTATCAAGTATCTCCTTGGATCTATTGGGGGTGTTTTATCGTGTTTTAGTACAAGAAGAATATATGGCCACATGGGATTAGTACTAAGGGGTGAACTAGGGTGGCACATGGTCAAGGGTCATGGTACTGTTACATGAAAAGAGGTGTGGGGTTAGGGGGATTGTGGTCTATATTTCTTTGGACGGGGTCTGCTAGTGCTAAGGCAGATTTGTGGAGATAGATGGTTTTTTCCAGGGCCAGGCTCTGGCCGTCATTCACAGAGCAGTGATTTAAAAGGAAGGTGAGAGATACTGGGCCTCATTACGAGTCAGGCGTTAAGGGGTTAACGGCACCGTAAACTGCGCCGATCCTTAGCGCCAGACTCCGAGGTCCCTTTGCGCCATGGTGAGTTTAACGCCTGCTTTTTGCAGGCGTTAAAATCCATGGCGCTAAGGGACCATGGTGCTAATTATGCCACAGTAATTTACGGTGGCGTAATTAGCGCCTTTCCCACTCCCATTATGCCCTATGGGGCAAAAATGGGAATGGGGAAGGGAAAATGAGAAAAGGGGATTTACCGTCCCACTCACCTTGGAATGGGGCGGTAAATCCGCCATCCACCATGGTGTAAACGTAGTTTTCACCATGGTGGTAAGGGTACGACCCAGGCGGTAACTTACCGCCTGGGTCGTAATGAGGCACACAGTGTTTAGTTTGTTGCTTTTCTCACCCAAGTGTCTGTGAGAATAAGGCTGCTGCTGAGACGGCAGAGCGGAGGAGGTGGGGGTTGGCTTGCTGGCTGTGCACGAACAATTAATGGGAGAGGTGCAGGCCTGCATTCAGTGTCTTCATGCAGCCTAATAGAAAATGGTGTCATAAACTAAACAAAATGGAGTCTCAATGCTTGTAGGCCATGCACAGTTATGTGTCATTCAATGGGTACCCCACACCTTGGCCAGAGGCATGTTTTAAACTGTGGAATGAGCACATCATTTGCTTAAAATAGGAATGACGGGGGCCTGGGAGACCCTTCCTCCCTTACACTACCCACCACAATCTTCTTCAGTGGTCTGTATATATATATATATATATATATATATATATATATATATATATATATATATATATATATATATATATGCATTTAACAATCATTTAAGAAGTGTAAATTGTCACTCAGTCAAAATAATGTTATTGAAACAAATATCCATCAAAGTGAAGACATGAAAGAAATAACATCAACTTACTTTAGTAAAATACACCAATATCAATACCAAAGTGCAAATATGGAGTCACATAGATGTTGGATAAATACAATTCAATTTTACCTTGGAGTTCAACAAATCATTCCTTACTTTAAGAGCATGCTGCAGATAGATGAGCAATGTCCTAGCCTTCAACGGTGTATTGGCCACCAGTAGGCAAACTAAGACAAGTCCACATTGCCTTACGCCCATTTCATGTAATAATGGTTTGAGTGTTCTGTTAATAATACAGGAATAAGTAGGACAAACAAATAAAGCGTGAGTGATATCGTTGATGGAGCTATACAAAAAGGACAGTTTTTTTTAATTACATTGCCAGTACTACACATGGTCCACCTACTGAAGACTCCTCTTAACGGCAAAATGTTGAATCTAGCTCTGGTTAGCAATGCCCACTCAAATGTTTGTTTAGTCCAGGTCAAATAATCACAAATTGTATCAGTTGTTAACATGCAAATTCGATTTGAAGTTTTCACAGTCCTGCCTGTTCACGGTTAATGCGCAGCATGTGCTCAATATTTGCTATAAGGCTCAGACTATTCAGGGCAGAATTATCAGATCAATTAGTAAAACAATCAGTACTATTCACTAGATATGGTGTTTTTTAAAAATAAATATTAATAAAAATAAATATTAATTATGGAATCCCCAGGAAGTTCACCTATGATCGTATAACATGTTTCAACATTAGATGTTTTAGGGCAGCTATGACATACGACCAGAGATCGAGTCAAAGCTTTGGATGCCCTGAAGCTAAATCAACTTCAAGGTAAAACGAGCCCAATTCAGAATTACATGAAAAGGTTGGTGCTGAGTTACGTAGATCAAGTATAGTTTTTAAGACACCATAGTCTGCTTCTTGTAAACGTAATACCGTGGAAAAAGCCCACAGACAAGCCCCATATTTTGATATAGATACTAATTTGGTATATGCTCTAACCATCATTTCTTTAAGTCATCTTCAAAAGATCAGAATGTGTGGGTTGCCTCTAGTGCATGACAATAGCAGTTGGTGGCTGGCCCCTAAAGCTAATAAATGACATATGGAGTCTCTACTTACGCACTGATGTCAATATCAGGAACCGGTTAGTGTTCTATACGGCCCACTTGAACATGCACATAACGTTACATTACTGCAAACCAAAAGAATAATTAAGTTCAAATAAAAACTGAATGGATTCACTGATGTCTAGTGCTTATTTCAAGCAGCACACAAATATTAGAATAAAAAATGAAAAACAAGCAGTGGATCAATGAAAACAATACATAACCAAATCAATACATCAGGGGTGATAGGTAAAGCATTTGGAACACATGCAAAATAATATCGTGGTGTGGGTTAAAACCTGAGAGCCAATTGAATGAGTGGTCAGCAGGTGAAAAGGGTTTCTCCCAATGATTGAGGCATTCATCAGGCTTGAACCAAAGCCCCATTGCTTAATTGTAGAACAGACAGGCCCTAAACCCTGCATCCACAGGGAACCATAGGCAGCTGAACACCTATGGAGCACCTATGGATATGTTTGAAAGGATGTCTACAGAATACTTTCTCTTCTTCAGAATGATTTTGTTTCCAGGACCAGTGCATTAAAGTGTGGATGTGTCAATGTCCCTCATTACAACCTTGGCGGTAAGTTTTCAACTTTACCGCCAAGGCGTAATTTACGTTAACGCCATGGTGGATGGCGGATTTACCGCCCCATTCCAAGCTTGGCGGGGCGGTAAATCCCCATTCACCATGGGCCCTTCCAATTCCCATTATTGCCCCATAGGGCATGACGGGAGTGGGGAAGGCGCTAATTACGGCTCCGTAAATTACGGTGCCGTAATTAGCACCAAGGAAGCTTAGCGCCTTGCATTTTAACGCCTGCTAAAAGCGGCCTGTTAAACCCTTAACGCCTGGGTTGTAATGACCTCCAATGACTACTGAATGACAGGGAGTCACATGGTGGTTAAATGATAAACACAATCTCTTAAGGTGTATCAGAGTTATATGTTAGGCCCAAACTAGTGTAAAGACGACTTGCTAAGGAGGCCGAATAAGCCCATTAAAGAGCACTATGTGAAAATGCTCTGTCAAGTACAGTAAGAGGCAGCACTCCTCCCTTCCTCGATTTGTCACAATTTTCCTAGACAATGCCCCTTCTGAACGAAGGAGCATTTTAATCCACCTGTCAGTATAACGTGTAAAACCTATGCATACCATGCCCAACTGAATGTATCAGGAAGCACATATTAATCATAGCTTTTAGAAGTTGACCAAAGTTGGTCAAAAATGGTTGGAGGTCAATTTAAGTGCTATTCAGTGGACACCACAAAATGTATACTTATGGTTTCACTCCTAAAACGAATCGTTTGTGGATTAAGGGATGAGTAAAATTTGATGTTCTTTTTTATACATAATTATTGTAAAACTGACTGTTTTAGAATTTGTTGGCCCGTCAACCCAACTACTAGAAAACAAACGCAGTTTTAAATTATTGAATTTGCAAGTCAATACGGTTCCTTTATGAGCACCCAAAGTAGATGTCAGGTGCTGAATGTCATCTGCTACCAATGGAGAAATCCAACGCCATTAATACACACAACAATGTGAACATTTAAAGTGTGTTAAGATGTTGGTCTAGTTCACTTTTGCCAAATGACAACTTTGCTGAATTCTGTTCTGCCGCATTTCTTTGCAGATATATTTACCATAAATAGGTATATGGTGAGTTGGGGAAAGGTATATAATGGAGGTTGAGGGTACGGGTAGAAGGGGAGGGTGTGGGTCCCTGCCCTCGCGTTTGTAGTAAAATAAATCAGTGAAAGACATTCACAAAGTAGCCATTAGGCAAACAAATCTGGCAGTCATTCATTGATGAAAGATGGTTACTCTCTAAGGTCACTCTGTACGCACCCCTCATTATGTACATTCTGCACAATTCAAGTGTAGTTTTGTATACGAGTAACACTCGGTCAGTAGACTGCAACCATTGACTATTTATATATTTTGGACTAGAACTACCATCAGCTCTAGCCAGCATAGCCAACGTGATTATTTTTATCATTATTATCATTATTATCATTATTATTATTATTATTCTTATTATTATTAATATTATTTATTATTATTATTATTATTATTATTATTATTATTATTATTATTATTATTATTATTATTATTAATATTATTATTATTGTATTTAATTGAGTGCAGACCTAGCTTTGAGCAGCAACAGAGTGCTTTACACAGGTATACACCAACACAGATACATAAGGGAGCACTTTTCAGTGGTAACAACAGAACAGATATAGAGCGGGGGTTAGGATAGATAGGGGGTAGGGGAGGGGTAGAGCTGTACCGGGTGGCGAGCAGGAGAGGAGTGGGCATCATCTAGTGAGTTAGTTGGAGCGAGGGGCGATGAGATGGCCTAGGTGTTCAGGAGAAGTCACTCTTGAAGAGGTGGGTCTTGAGTTCTTTTCTGAATTGTAGGAGTGAGGGGGCAAGTTGGATGCCAACGGGGAGGAGGTTCCATAGTCTTGGGTCATAGAAAGAGAAGCCTTGTTTTCTGGTCATTTCCTTTTTGCAGCAGTGGATTTCCAGTCTGCTTGTGTCCTGAAGCGCTGTCCACTCGAGATGCAGAGTTTCTCTGTGAGGTATCTGGGGGAATTGAGGGTGACTGCCTTCTAGATGATGCAGCAAGACTTGAAGGTGATTTGAGCGTGCAGTGGGAGCCAGTAAAGGTCGATGAAGGCAGGGGTGATGTGGGTGTATCTGCGTAGACCCTTTGTGAGGCATGTGGTCTCGTGTAGGACACTTCTAAGGGGCACGAGGGGGAATGACAGGAGGTCTTTGAGGAGTGCATTGCCCCCATCCAGGTTGGATAATACTAGTGCTTCAAAGGTGGATCTAAAGCTGTCTAGAGGTACGAAAGTCATGACTTTTCACAGGAGGGAGAGCTGATAGCAAGCTGCCTTGTCGATGTGGAACCCGAGGGACTTGGAGCAGGAGGTGAGCTTGGGTGTGAAGCGCTCAGATTTCATGGTTGATAGCCTGGTCTGTATGTCTGGGTGTTCAGTGTTGTTGGTAAGGAGTAGGAATTTGTTCTTGGAAGGGTTGAGCTTCAAGTATGCACTGGACATCCAAGACTGGATAGGCGAGAGGCAGGTTTTGAGCCCATGGATGTCCTTAATGGACTCGATCTTGCGGTATAGCTGTGTGTCGTTGGCATATTGATGTATGTGGATGTTATATGAGTCTAGCAGGGCTCCCAGTGGCTCCATGTATAGATTAAAGATCGCTGTGCAGATGATGGAAGCCTGCGAGACTCCACAGGTGATGGGTAGAATTGGCGATTTAGAGGCGCCCATTTGAACAAACTGCTTGCGGTTGGTGAGGTAGGACTTGAACCAGCGTAGGACAAGGTTGCTGATCCCCATGCACCGATGTAGGGTTTTGGTTTGCGTCTGGTGGTCTACTGTGTCGAAAGACACTGAGAGATTGAGTAGAACCAGGAGGCAAGTCTGGCCATCATCAAGGATGGTGAGGACGTTATTGACCACCTGTATAGTTGCTGTCTCCATGCTGCATTTGGGTCTGAATATGGATAGGTAGGTTTGGAGTTGGAGGAGATTCTTGGTGTTGATGTGTTGCTGCAGTTGTGCGGCCACTGCTTTCTCACTGATCTTACCTCGGAAGGGTAGATGGGTTATGGGGCGATATTTACCTCATCTGTGTGCATCCAGAGTGGGTTTCTTTAGTAGAGAGATAATTTGTGCTGTTTTTAGGGTCAATGGGAAGGTGCCTTGAGTTACCCCTTTGCACCAATGAGCCCTTATTTATCCCCGGTCCACATCTGCCCACTTACTGCCACTGCTCACCTAATAGCATCACCTCTTCTCCACCGAGATCGACAAAGCCACTGCTCACAACCTCATCGCGTACCCTCCATCTACTATCATTCCTTCCTGGTCTGCACATCCCATGCCCAAAGTCTACTACTCCACCTAACCGCTGTGCTGTCTTGCGCAATAGTTGTGATCTTCCCACTACATCCACCAGAGCTGAGTGCATCCGAGAATATGCTCACTACCATAGCCTACATCTGCCAAACCACTAAAAGGCCACTGCATTCAGTCTCCAATGCACGCATCCTATTACCATCCTCGCCAGGTGTGCGCCTACCATCTTTGATATTATTATGATGCTGCACTTGACATAGCAACATACGGGCTAATTGAGCCACAACTGATATATATAATGTATGAATGTACCAGTATGCTGATATATCTGATGTATGTTGGTATTTTCCAACATTCTACCGCACCCCCATCTTGAAGCAATGACAAAGAAATGTGCCCAAATGTACCTACCATCTTTGTTATTATTGTGATGCCACTTTTGACATACTAGTATCCGGGCTAAGTGAGCCACAACTAATGTATCTAATGTATTTATGTACCAGTATGCTGATATAGTTAATGTATATCTTGAATCAATTACTAGGAAATGTTCCCAACTGTGCCTCCCATCCCAGTCCTCAAGATAACTCATACCCCACTGACACCACGCTATAGGTGAGTGCTGCTGCATTCCATTAACAAACTCTTGTCCTCATTGTGCACCTCGAAGTCAAACTACCACAACTACCACCACCTGTACTAACACCGAGGTGGTTGATATAGGCTTGTGCCACTCATCCAGCTACCACGCAACTTTATATTCTCTTGATACACACTCGGCTGATGCCAGCAGCCGTCTCACTAAAGGCCTCCATGGCCATTCTACTGACAATCCTTCTCACCATGGCCACTTTGTGCCCAGCAGCCAATATCAATGCACCTAGGGATATGCCTCCTCCTCTCGATCATAACCAGGCCTATAACTGTAGCCGGAGATTGCTATAACCTCACCCTCTCTCCTTCCCAGTTGATACTACGCTACACCACTAAGCCTACTCCCAACATACCATGCACTGTTGCACTTAGAAATGCCAGACTTTTTTCCCGGACTAACTTCCAGCACTTCTTGTCTGACAAGCTCCCACTCAGCAAATCTACCATCTGCCAATATTGAGCCCAGCAACACAAACTCCACAATGACCACACCATCGCCTAAGCTCGTCTAAACTCGTACCTATAGATCGGCCATCAGCATCAGCAGCTTCCTACATCAAAGAAGCTCTCATTAATGTCAGATCCTAAATGGCTCATGCTTTAGACATAGCAGACATCATCACCTCCAAAAAACGTGATTTCTTAACAGTCACAGAAACGTGCTACACCCTGCAGTAGGACCCTCACTCATGCTTGCTATTCTCGAAAAGTAGACAATCATCAGAGATGACAGAACAACTAGTAAAGGCGGCGGAGTCACATTCATTGCCAAAAACCAACTAGTTATCAGAGAATTCACCAATCAGCCTATCTCCTCTGTAGAACTCCCATCCGTCAAACTGCTGCTATCATCTCAGCGTACTTTACTTATCCACCTACTATACAGACCGCCCGGCCCTCTGTCCTCCATCGAGGAAGACATCACACACCTCCTCATCCACAATACAAAACCCAGCTCCCAAATTCTATTACTTGGTGATCTGAACGTAGGTTTCTATAACCCACAGGATACCAACGCAACAGCCTTAAAACACTCCCTGACAGAATTAGGCCACATACAGTTATCACTGATCCCACACACAACAAAGATAGAACCCTGGACTGGGTAGCCAATCTAAACTGCAACATGAAAATCCTCACAAACTCACGGTGCGCTTGGTTGGACCACTGCGTCACATCCTTTGAGATTCAGAATATCGGCCACCTATCACCTAGCGCTCCTCAAGTACCGCTGGTCATCACCAGAAATAACCGGTTGGTCACCCTTGCAAATATACTCAACCCATCACCAACCCTACAAGTTGCTAAACAAGGATCCTGCTAACCTGGTGGACCTATACAATCAAAACTTACTTCAAGCATTAGACCAAATAGATCTGCTCAAATCAAGAAAAGCCAAGGCTCCAGCACACTTAAACAAATGGTTCACATTAGAATTGAAAGCCTTACATAAGACCAAAAGATGTGCAGAAGCTAATTGGAAAAAAAATCCCACTGCCCATAACAAGAAAATATTCATCATTGCCTCTAACATCTATAAAGCAGACATTCAGAAAATCAAAAGCAAAACCTTCAACAATAGAATTGTAAATGCCAAGTCCAGCACCAAAGAGCTCTTCAGCATCTTGAAAGAACTGGAGTCACCTATTCCCCCACCGGTTTCGTGCAACAAAGCTGGCCTTTGGTGTGCCAGCATACAAAAAACTCTCTTATGTAATATCGCTCTATTACAAGCAAAAATCGTAGCTTCGCATCCAAAGCCAAAAACATCGAACTCCAGTCTTCTCCATCTAGTTCCTGTAACCCATTTGAATTCTGACAGTCACTACTAAAGAGGTTGACACCTTAATCACCAGCCTCAAACCGTCCACATTTCAAGGAAACATTTGCCCAGCCACCATCATAAAAGAAGGTGCCAAGGAATTTGCTCCTTTTATCGCATCCCTCTTCAATACCTCCTTCACTTCATGCTCAGTCCCAAAATACCTTAAAGATGCTTGGGTTTTGGCCCTAATCAAAACACCCACAGTAAACCCCAAAATCCCAACCATCTATGGATCAATCACAACCACCCCGTTTCTATTGAAAATATTGGATAAAGCAGCTTACCTCGAAATTCAAAACCATCTCAAAGCCAACAACCTGCTTGGCCTCAGGCAATCTGGATTCAGACCCAGACATGGTACAGAGACAATACTCTTGGACTTGAAAATCCAGATGGATGAAGCCAAAGAGAGTGGAAACCCTGCCTTACTCCTTCTACTTGACCTATCAGCTGCTTTTGACTTAATCAAACACAGCATTCTAGCTGCATATTTTAACACAGCAGCCTCCTTCTCACATAAATCTACGGCTTGGATCCAATTCTTCCTCTCAGACAGAACTATGAGGGTCTTTTCATCCTCAGCCTCTGCAACTCCATCTTCAATCACATGTGGAGTCCCACAAGGTTCTTGCGTCCCTCCACTCTGCAAAACATCTTCACGAAGTTGCTGTTTGACCAACTAGATGAGATGAACATCCCCTACACAAATTATATGGACGATACGCAAATACTCATTACTCTCTTGGGTTCCTATGAGAAAGACTCCACATACCTGAATGAAATAGACCTCAAAATCCATGCCTGGATGGCCAGGCACAGTCTCGATCTCAATGATGACAAGACCGAGCAATGCTTTAACAAGTTAGATCCCCAATACACCTCAGTCACTATTGATGGGAACAACATCAGAGTGGCCAAGGATGCCAAAACACTCATAGTCTATCTTGATTCCACACTCTCCCTCTCAAGACAAGTGAACACAACAGCATCAGCTACTGCTTACACCTTTAAACTAATAAATGCATGCTAACCATTCTTATCCACTGCCAGCTGCATCACTCTGGCTAGGGCGCTTATACTTTCAAACAGGACTATTGTAACACCTTATACGTAGGCACTAGCAAATGACACCTTACCAAGTTACAGGTGTTGCAAAATAATGCCCTGAGAGTGGTGATGAATATAGCTCATTCTAACCACATCTCACAAGTTAGATGTAACAACAACGCCTCCCTATACCAGACAGAATCATCTCCAGAACCCTAATGATCACACATAAATGTATGTCTAACTTGGCCCCCAAAGGCTGGATGATAAATGTACTAGAACAACTTCCACTAGACCTACCAGAGCTAACTACATACACTGCCTCAACATCCCCAAGTTCAAGTTGCAAAAAGCCGGTGGCTCCAGCTTCCCAGTGTTAGCAGCCAAGACGTGGAATTCACTGCCCCCTGCTCTAAGAGAGGAACCATCTTTTCCATCCTTCCGACACAAAGTTAAATCCTGGCTCTTCTCACCTCTCACCCACTGACATGTCCAGTATATCTGATCATACAAGGACCTTCCTGGTCAACTGCCTAGATCAGCAACATGTCCCCAACTGTACATATTCTCTGTATATTCCTGCTGTTCTTCTCCCAAATCACATGACTCTGGCCGTGCTCAGAACGCGTCAGCCCACCTTTTAAATTTTATGTAAATTGTACTTATTTTTTTCAATGCCTTTTCTAACATACTGTAACAAATGTTTTTCTTCTAAGTTAAAGCGCCTAGTTACCTTTGGGTTCAGTGCACTATATATGCAAATATACTAAACTAAAGTAAACTAAGCTGTTGATGAGCTCCAGGTAAGGACAGAAAGCTTCTGTGGGGAGGCTCGTGAGGATGGTTGAGGGAGGGTGTCATCTGTATATGATGTGTGTTTGATGGTGGCCAGGGTTTTTACCAGGTCCTCTGTTGAGAGTGTCTTGAATGTAGGCCAGCTTGTGGGGATTTCACAAGGAGGGCTGTGAGGTGGGTCTGTGGATGCAGAGCTGGCATCTATGTGCTGGCAAATCTTGCTGATTTTGTCGATGAAGAAGGTGTGGTATGCAGGGTTGGGTAGCGGGTTGACACACTACTTGACCACTTTGAAGAGGGCTCTGTTTTTGTTGTCGGCCTCTGCTATGGTATTCTGATTGTAGGATGCCTTGGCTGTGTTGATTAATTGTTAGTGGGTTGCTCAGAGTTTCTTGAGGAGCGCCAATTCAGATGCAGTCCTGGAGCGACACAAGGTTTTCTCTTGTTTCCTGATGACTCGTTTGCTGAAGTTGAGTTCTTGCATGTACCAGGGTGCTGATGCTTTTGGTTTGCAGGTGTGTTGTTTCAGAGGCGCGTGTTGGTCGATGGGGGCTGAGAGGGTGGCATTGAGTACTTCCGGTAGAGAGTCGCAGTTTGGTTGGGGGCGTTTGGTCCATGTAAGGTGTAGATTTGCATGGTCTTCTGTGAGGGCTTCCACTGAGAAGTTCTTGAAGGACCTGAAGGTTTGTCTGCTGGGTTTCCGCTGGGAGTGCTTGACTGGGGTGGAGTGCAGGATGTTGAAAGGCACAGCTAGGTGGTCAGACAAGTCAAGTGGGAGAGAAGAGCTGTAGTGGAGGGAAGAAAGTGCAGTGATGATTAGGTTGAGGATATTACCTTTCCCATGTGTTCGGTCTTTCATGTGTTGTGTGAGGCTGAGGATGTCGAGAAGGCTGAGGAGAGCTTCCTTCATCGGTTTGGGGGTGTTGTTGCCTGGGAGGTCGAAGTCTGCTTGGAAGATCTTGGTTGTGTGTGTGAGGGACATGGTGGTGACCAGGTTGGTGAAGCCTCTGATGAAGGTGGTGTTAGGTTTGGGTGGTCTGTAGATGAGAAGGAAGGTTACTGTATCCATCGGAGAGAGTGGGAAGTCACAGGAGGGGAATTTGAAGGAGCCAATGTTGTCGACGTCAAATCTGGTGCAGGTCCACAAGGTCTGCAAGACCTTTGCCTGTCTTGTTCGGCAGGTCTCTGTGTTGGATGCTCTAACTGTCAGGGACAATTACATCTATGATGTGGTCGGAGGTGGGTGTCAGCCAGGTCTCAGTGATGAAGATGACATCAAGGTCATGTGTAGAGATGAGGTCTGCGATGTCTGTGCACTCTGAATACCTAACTAATATATTGTAATTTGTGTTGTGCATCAAGCCTCACTAGAATTACTTGTGTCACACTTTGAAATCATTGAAGCGCTTTGAAACACATTATGTATGAATGTCTTTCAAACACATTGTGTATAGGCACTATATAAATAAACCATCATATCATATCATATTGCAACATGAGAAATCTCTCGCTTCTGAACTCTGCACTCAAATTGCAGAGGGAACTCTGCCAAAGGAACTACAGTTCCCAGAGACAACAGCTCATATAGAAACATCAGGCGCTTCAGCGCCGGCGCTTCAGAGCCTAGCTAGTCTTCGCCTGTCCCGCCGGCAGGTACTTAAACTACTTGCATTTTTCACGCCCTAGAAGGGTTTTATTGTGTATCATCTTCTACGTAATGTGAGGTTGCAAATGATGTTAGCATTCTGCTGCGCATTCCGCTCTGTATTATTATCGTAGAGCATTAGGAATTGAAAAATGAGCACTTCTGCTTAAATTAGGACCATCAGACGCAGTGCACTCACAAGCTGTGAATTTTTTAAAGCAGCCGTGTTATGGAAATGTGTGCACTCTGAATACCTAAATAATATATTGTAATTTGTGTTGTGCATCACGCCTCACTAGAATTACTTGTGTCACACTTTGAAATCGTTGTAACGCAAGAAATCTCTCGCTTCTGACCTCTGTACTCCAACTGCAGAGGGAACTCTGCCAAAAGTAACTACAGTTCCCAGAGACCACAGCTAGGTTCTTATTGAAACATCAGGTGCTTCAGCGCTGGCGCTTCATAGCCTAGCCGGTCTTCGCTGGTCCTTGCCAACATCAGCACTAGAGATATTGGCAGTTGTTTTCATCATCTATCAAGGCTGGTGTCCGCTTCTCTTACTGTTACAGAGGTAAGAAGGGGTGCTACTGATGAGGGGAGTATGTTGCTGAACCCACCCAGCATGGCCGTGGCTCAACAATTTGCTCAAAGGAGTATAGCAGATAAAAGAACACACTCGCAGGACAGAGAGCACACGTCTGCCCCATTGATAACCAAATGTCTGTTCACATTGTTAGAATACAAGGGAAACATTTAAAAAAAACAATAAAAGAAAGAAGGCGAGAAACTTAATCCCCAAAGCGAGTCCAGCCGATGAGTGGATTAAAGATATGTCTCCTGAACACCAGGTCAATGAACAAAAATGCTTGTTGCATACATGATCTCATCCTAAAGGATGACCTGGACATTCTGTGTCTTACAGAAACATGGCTCCAAGACCCTGTTGGCCCAACTAGTGCCAAGGCTGTACCGGAGGGTTACACCATTTATTACAAGAATAGAGAGGTTGGTATGCGAGGGAGGTGTGCAGTGATAGTGAGGGATTCCATTCACATGTTCCCTGCAACAACCACATACCACGGGTGTGAGGTTCTTCATTTAAAGTGAACTGAATAACCTCAGACCTTTAAAATGAGTAGCAATTACCCTGGAGATGGATGGGGATGCAGATTTTATTCATACATCAATAATCACAACGACTCAGGTAATTTGCAAAAAGGATAACTGTTTTATTATAAATTATCTAAACAAACATCAACGAATTTGCTCGATCCTCTTACTCAACTAGTTTCATAAAAAAACTGAGCCTATATATCAAAAATTCAACATCATTGACGTTGACCTACATTGCTACCAACGTCATCCTACGTGGCAAACTACAAAAACCTAGGAATAACTGTGATAGGTTTTTATTGAACATCTAATTATACAATTTATACTACCCAAAAAGTATGAAAATGTGATTGGTTTCTTATCATCAGGTGAGGCAACTAAGCCCTCCCCCTAAAATGACCACTATGAACGTCATAAAATACACAACGTCCCATTGGCTACTCAAACTATAGGACCCTTAATTACACTGCCCCTACAATCGGTTGGCACTCTAACCTTCGCCAGTACTTTTCCACCCATATCCCGCAGCACGGAGGCTGGCCTTTCAGGTGCTGGTGAGCTCGTCTTAACCATAGCTTCCCACCAATTAGCATATCAATCCATCATCACCTCAGCGGTCTGCTGACAATTAGGCTTTGAAGCTCGGCCTTAAGTTTGTTCTGAACTGTGGAGAAATCAGTGAAGTGAAGGCACACTCTGCACTTATACGTACGTGTGAGCATCTTGCTTGTCCAACTTCATCCTTCGACATAACTGAAGACCATGATTTCGAGCATTCACTGTTTTTAAAATACAGACCTCTGACGTCTTCCCCATTTGTTCATGTCTTTTTAACAGGAGGTTTGTTCTTTCCCACGACTTATATCCAATGTTAGTTAACTTCAGCCTGATAAGACCTTGGCTTCTTGATATGGCTTCATGGCTCATCCAACCTCGCCTTTCTGAGATTCACTTTGTTATTTCAATTTTTGTTAGATGCGACAAACTAGAAATGAGGCCTTCTTTCTAGAGTCAAGCACTGCTACAATACGCAGTGGAAACATCCAACCTTCACTTGTTCATATACATACATATACGTTGGCATCTGCCGCAATTTATTCACTATTAAGCTAGCCTCAAGATTATGTTGTCTGCTTGCGTTTCGTTTGCATCTGTGCATGTGTAAACTGATTTGATATCTTCATCCATTTTGTTGCATAAGCATCTTCACCTTGATCCCCAAGATGCCTTATATAGTGTCTGCATTCTCTAGTCTTGGCTCCTCCTCTACACTCCGTCCTCTGGGTGATTTATCGCCCACTCTCTCATCATCCTTCCCATCCAGACATCTTGGTCTGAAGAAGAGCTTCCTTGGGACCCATATCTTTATGACTCCCTTCAGGCATCCTGCAGATTTCACATGCTCATCTTTGTTCCATGTCATGAGCCTGCACTGCTTACTTGGACTGCAATAGACCCATTTTCCCACATACTTCTTATGATTCTTTGGATACAGGAACTTCGTCCCCTCAGGTGCATGGATACTGGCCTTCACAAAGTCTCTAATTTCTTCATCTGTCAAGTCTTTGGCCTTCCATCCTGGTTCAAAATTGATCATATTCTTCATCCCTATGCCTTTTTGGCTGTTTTCTTGCATTGGGAGATTATTATCTTGATCACACAGAATCCAAGCAATATCATTAGTATCAGAGCTCCAAGGAACTTAAAAATGTCTGCCGTCCATTGTGGAACCCAAGAGAAGAGTGATCCAAACCAGCTGCCATCAGTAATGTCTTCTACATCATCGATCATCTGGCCATGGAGCATTGTCAGCATACCTATGGCCTCCGAAAAGGTTCCATTCCTGTCATCATGAGAAGGTATGAATGTGCAACATGATTCTCCGATTTTTGCACAAACACCTCCATCCATTGCTGTGATCATGTCCAAGCCATTTATGTTCTGGAGAGTCATCAGTCTTATGGCTATCATCTCTTCTCTGATTGCATTTAATCCCTTTATGGTTGTATTGATTGTCCGTAGCAATTCCCATCTTGTAACATGCAGCCATTTGGTACTTGCCTGTCTGGCTAAATAGTCTGTGCTCATAGGGAATAGCATCAAAAGCTTCTATAGATTTTGCAGAGAAATGGTTCTCTCTCGTCCTTCTTATTATAAGCTCCAGAGATCTCTTCTTTCTCAGGTGAGCATCTGCCTTCAGAAAACTGTCAAGGTTTAAGTCACTTTTCGGAATCACTAATGCTGGAACATGAACATTCACTAATGAACATCGGCCTCCCCAATCCTTGGGTAGCCTCATGTATGCTCTGGATCCACAAGCCCAATAGTGATCCATGATTACTGTTGTTGTCACATTTAAACCTTCCTTCTGCTTAGGAAGATTCTCATGAGTCTTTGCTCCATATACATCTATCTAATAGGATGGGCGCACAGTGAGTGAAAGCAGTATTATTATGAACAGAATGCAAGTATAAATAACTCAGAGGTATGAGAACGTGCAGCATAGATTCTTTACACAACGTGGGCGTCTCTCTGGATCTGGCATGATGATATTTCTACTAATGCTGCCCATTTTTATTGTCTAATGAAGGAAAAACCGAAACTTTAATATGGCAACATTATGTACTGTTTCTGGAACCTGCTGATTCCACTCAAAAAACGTCTTTGATCAGCTGACTGCTTACTGAATGATGATAACAAAGTCCCAATGGATCCGACACCTACTCCAATACTTCCTCCAGACAGACCCTCACCAAAGTCCTCTTTGTCGTTCCTTCGCCAGATCTATGGATTCTTCATATAATCTCTATGCTCTGTCCCATCTCCTCCTCTCCCATTAATGGTGGCACTCGCTGGGAAGTTCTCATGGCTTCCTTCGACTCCTCTAAAGTCATCATTAATGTCTACCTAAATGGCACTGTCATGGTCCAAGGCCCTAAGGCCAATCTCCTCCTCTTTGATATGCACTTCCCTTGCCTCATCAATTTCCTCTCATCTCCTGCTGTCCCCTCCTCTCCCCCTTGGCTACCTTGCCCTCTCTCTCTGCCTCCTTT
Organism: Ambystoma mexicanum; assembly: GCF_040938575.1. Taxonomy (NCBI): domain Eukaryota; kingdom Metazoa; phylum Chordata; class Amphibia; order Caudata; family Ambystomatidae; genus Ambystoma; species Ambystoma mexicanum. The sequence goes on from NC_090941.1 coordinate 208,801,230, forward strand.
GCCCTGCATAGGGCTCTTTCTCGTCCCCAGGGTATACCTCTGATCCGTACCCCTCCCCTGAAGGTCTTTAAGACTGGCAACCTTCTTCATATTGCCACTCTTAACACTCGCTCTGCTGTCAAACACTCCTCTGACATCTGCCACCTCCTTGAAAAACTAAACCTTGATGTCCTTGGTCTTACTGAGACATGGTTCACGGCCAGCTCTGTCACAAGCTTTGACACTCTCCTCCCTGATGGCTACAAGATCCTCTCCGCACCCAGATCCTCCCGATCTGGTGCGGGGTAGCCCTGATCTTTCCTGAGTCGATTTCTTCCTCTATAATTCCCACTCAGACCTACTCCTCTTTTGAATGCCTTATCTGTAGGCTTTCTCTCTCTCCTACCCATTCTCTTACTGTGGCTACCATCTACCGGCTTCCTGGTCAAATCACCTCAATTCTCTCTGAGTGGGTGGACCTCTCCTCCTCCCTCCTGGCCTCTACCACTCAACTCCTCCTCCTTGGTGACCTCAATATCCATTTAGACTCTCCTTGTTCCTCCTCTGTACTGTTCTGTGTCCTCTGCGACTCCCTCTCCCTGACCATCCTCCCCTCTGGCCCGACTCACTGTGCAAGGCACACACTCGATGTCTTGATCTCCTCTGACGTCCCCCTCTCCATCCCTCTGACCACTCCTCATTCCCTCCTCTCCTCGCATCTCTCCCTCTCTTCCCCCAAGCCAAGCATACCCCAACACTGCCTCCTATCTTCTCAGACATCGGCCCATGAAGCGTGTGTCAGTTGAGGCTTACGCCACCACCTTCTCTCCCCCCTCCACTGCTAGCTGTCTCACATCCTGACACAGCCCTGCTTCTTCTCTTCTCTTCAATTTCTGATATTCTTGTTGCTCTTGCCCCTGTTATGAGGATCTGTTTGAAGTCCAAAGCCAAGTGCAATTCCTGAATTGACTCTGACCTAGCTACACTTAAACGTAAGTGTAGGGTGGCTGAGAGGAAATGGAGGGCTTCTTATTCATCCTCTGAAAAACTGGCATGTCGCCTGCTCCAATGGCAATACCAACTTGCTGTCCTCAACAAGAAGAGAGTCCATGTTAAAGCTTGTGTCTCTGCGGTATCTAACAAGTAGGCCAAACTTTTTAAAATCTGCAAGTAGCTGGCCAACCCTGCTGCAGTCTCTACCCCTCCTGTTGCCTACCAGGCTCTTTTCGATGCCCGCGCCTCTCACTTAATCTCAAAAACCCAGGACATCCTGTCCACCCGCTCCACCCCTCCCCCTGCTCTCCCCTCTCCGTCTGTGCAAGCTGACCCTCCTTCAGCCCCCCTACCCTCCTTCTCGTTCTTTCCTCTTTTCTCCCCTGATGAGGTCGCTAGACAAGTCCGATCTGTGAAATACTCCTCAAAACAGTTTCATCCCTGTTCCTCTAAAACCATCAAGGACCATATTGACACCCTCGCCCCGGCCCTTGCTGATTTTTGCAACCACTCCTTTGCCTCTGGATCCTTCCTGTCACCTCTGCAGTACTCCCTTGTGCATCCTCTTCTCAAGAAACCAACAGATGATCTTTCTTGTCTGGCTAACTATTGCTCAATTTCCATTACTCCCTTTCTAAGCATACATCTGAAAAAGCTGGCCATCTCTCAGCTTAACCTTCATTCCAATTCTGTTGGCTGTCTCCATGAGAACTAGTCTGGCTTCAGAGCTGCCAGAAGCATGGAAACTGTCCTCCTGAACATTGTGAAGATCTGCTCTCCAACCTTGACTCTAACATTTCTTCTGTCTTCATCCTACTCGATCTCTCTTCTGCCTTCGGCGCGGTCAACCATACCATCTGCTCAACCGTCTACATGATAACCTGTGTATCACTGATCAGGCTCTGGAGTGGCTGACCTCTTTCCTCTCTGATTTACCCTCCCAGGTCCTACTTGGGTCCTTCCTATCATCTATCTTCCTCTCTACCTGTGGTGTTCCCTAGGGGTCTAACCTCTCGCCCTGGCTTTTCAACCAATACCTGGCAAGTCTTGCCCACTGCATTGCTATTTTCTGCTCAAATTTCCACTGCTATGCTGACACTCAACTCATTTTCAGGCTGCCCTTGGCCGCCTCCTCTCCCTCTCTCATCTCTGATTGCCTAACTGCCATTCAAGATTGTTGTGCCGCCAATGATCCTTGTCTGAATGCCAGCAAGATGCAGATCCTCCTCATCTGCACACCTTTACATTATTTCCCATCACTCTCTGGCTGGCCTCCCTTGGCCTTCCCCCCACCGACGAGGCTAAGAACCTCTGGGTCCTTTTTAACTCCACACTTTCCTTCTCCACCCACATCTCTGATGTCTCTAAAAAAATCAAACTTCCTACTGCACCTCCTCAGAGGATCTCTGCCTTTATTTACTCTCCTTCCCCCAGAAGCTCACTGTCTCCCAAGCTCTGGTTCTTTCCAGACTGAATTACCGAAACAGCCTCTTTCTAAATCTACCTGCCTCCACTCTCCGCCCTCTACAACTAATCCAGAACAGTACTGCGAGACTTGTCCTTGGCCTCAAGCACTGGGTTCATATCTCACCAGCCTTGGAATCCATTCATTGGCTCCCAGTGGATGCAAGGAATACATGTAAAACCTTTGCATTGTCCACAAGGCTTTCTAAAGCCTGGGTCCAAAATACCTTCAGCTATCCCTCAGCAAATACCTCCCCTCTCGAGCTCTTCGCTCCTCTACCTCTAACTCCCTCAGGGTCAGTTGTTTTTCAAAGAAACAAGCTGGGAGTAGATCTCTCTTTGGCTGGGGCCTCCCTCTGGAAAAGCCTCCCTGCTACTCTAAAACTTGAGGATAACCATCTACGGTTCTGGAAGCACCTCAAGACCTTCCTCTTTGCTTCAGCCTGCATCCCCCCTCTCACCTGCTGATATGTTCTCTCTTGGCACTGTGAACCTGGTCACCCTCTGTCCTCTGGGCCAAGGTATCTGCTCACCCTGCTACCCTTTTGCACTGCCTCCGGGCGGTGTCCAGTCATTTGGTCGACTGAAAACTGGTCGAATGACATTTGGTCGACGCAATTTGGTCAAAAACCAAATGGTCGATTTTTTTTTTAAAATTTATATATTTATTGTTTGGGTTTTCGGTTTTAAAAAAAAGGGGTTTTTAGAGAAAAAAAGGGGGCTGGGGGGGACCCCCCAAAAAAATAAAAAAAGGGGTGAAAATAAAAAAAATAAAAAATTCGACCATTTGGTTTTCGACCAAATTGGTTCGACCATTTGTCTGGTCGACCAATTTTTTTCGACCAAATGTCTGGTAACCCCTCCGGGCCACCCCTTGCACTGGGGTCTGTATCTGTACCCATACAGTCCCGCCCTTTTTTTCTTCCTGCACTTATCAGACCTACCCTGTCTGCTGCCTTAAACCCAGCACTTGCCATTTCCTGGCTAAACTACCACTATTTGTTGCCTTTATTGTTTATTTATGTATTATTCTTTTTCTGTTTCTCCTTCGCTCTGCACGTTCCACTTCTGCACTTTCCTCTTCTCCCCCGTCCATGCACTTTTCCCCTCCCCCTCTCCCATGCACTTGCTCGTTCTCAATGTCACTGGGCCTAGTAAGATTGTTGTTTTGTTCTCCCCTGTTCCCCTGCCTTGGCTTGTCGCGCTCTGAAACACTTGTGTACGAAAGCGATAGAAATAAAATATCAATATCAATATCCTACGAATAAGCATTTCACCAGACAACATGATCATTTCCTTTCAAAATGAGACAAGAGTTCTTTTTAGCCAGTAATGCCTCGATCTGTCCCTCGTCGGAAAGCTTCACTCTGATCTTAGAGTTCTCTTGGAATAAGTATGTATTTGTACAATAATGTCTCTCGAAATCTCATTCAATGCTTCATTATTCCTCGGGTTCCTTGGGATAGTGCAGACTTTGTATATTAAAATACCGTGGGCATTCTTCAATCAAGTAGTAAAAAACTAGACTGACCAGTCTGTGCTTGTTATCAGCTGATAGGGGCATTTGCACTTTCCCCACTATATTCAGGACGCTGCAGAACTTGCTCAATATTCGCTGTCAGCAATCTCCTTATGATCAGACCATTTTTAGGATCTTGCAGTAAAACGTAAACGCTAGTAGTTCTCCCCACAATTGCAGGATATGTGCACAACACAAAAAGAAAATATTTTCTGTGAAATGTTGTCATTGGGTACCACCATGGGCAAATCCAAACAGGAACTCAGTGAGAAATGAATCAGGGTACTGTACCATTTTCCAGTTGTCGAAAACAAAATCAAGATCTGGCATATTTTTCTTCTTATCAAGGCTTAAGCATGCCTCAGTCCAATGTCACAAACTCCTGTGGCTCAGAAATGAATATCTTCCCATGGCTCTTTCCCAAAAGACTGAAAGGAGTGTTCGAAATAAGCCACAGTCCAATACATTCTTTGTATTTACTCGACAGCTTCTGCGTCCTTCTTCCTCGTCATAGACCTAGTCTGCATGTGCTGAGGTTTTTCCCTGATGCTTGCTTCCGGAGGGTGCGGGGGTGAAGGGGTCTCTCCAGCATAGAGCTTTACATCTCTCAGAAAAGTCCAAGCACATCTGCCATGCACTTTGACTGCAGCCGGCGTGACGTCCTCTATGATAAAAAGCAGGGCTCGTCCCTCTTCTTCCACGTAAAGTTGTGGATTAGGACTGCATCTTCAGGGAACACTTTAGGAATTCAAAGTTCTTGAAATCCACTTGTTGAAGGATCTCCTTCTGTGTTCTGTAATGCCCCACACCATTTTCGCTGTAGCTGGTCTGAAATGACAGAGGTACTTGAAGTCCTACAAGTAAGGTACTCACATAACTCCATTCGTAACAATTCGGATGTTGGCTGGGCATCACCTCTAACTCTGGATGGAGGTGTGAGGGTTGTCCTTATTCACCTCCCTGTCACTATTCCATGGGGGATGGTGGTCCTAACCTTGTTGGTTCCTCAATGCATGTAATGCCAGTGGTAGGCAATGCAACTACCCTTTCTTCAAGGTAAGCTTCAACTTGGCTATTCTTTCTTTAAGCAAGCCATTGAGCCTCTCGCAGATCCCATTTCCTTGTGGATGATAAGCCGAAGAAAAGGTGTGCTTTATACCAAGCAACAAGCTAATCTGTTCAAATATTTTATTCACAAAATACTTCACATATTCCCCATATAGGAAATACTTCTCACACTAATAATTTTGCTGCACAGGTGGAGTCTGGGTGTGCACACAGACCAGCTTCAATAAATCGTGAGAAGGGACAGACTACTTCAATTATGTATCTATATCCATTACATACATGCAGCACATCGACATAGTCGATATGCAAATGCTGAAAGGGGCCATTAGGTCTTGGGATAACTCCTCTAATTGTGCACAGTGTATGCCCAGCTGTGAATTTTTGACAAATGATGCAATTCACTACATGGAAAGCAATGTGTTCTAACAAATTTGGTACAAACCACTCCTCTGCAATAGTTGCAGCAAGGTTTTCTCTAGTTGTATGCGCAAGGTAGTGTAGCTGTTCCAGCACCACCCTTAATAAGGCTAAACACATTACTTGTTTACCAGTGTTGTCCTAGCACCATAAAGCTTCAGAGGGGTTTTAAGAACACCCTCTCCGTGTCCATAGATCCTTCTCATCTTGAGGTGCTTCTCCCTGGACCACTATTGATTATGTCTTCGAAAAGTTACCATAGGATTCAGACACACTCATCATTACCACCATTTTTTCATTTACATTAGGCGTATCAAATGACATGATAATTTCTGAACAAGCAGCACATTTGGCTTCATCATCTGCTGCTTGATTTCCATGTGAAATAAAGTCTGTCTTTTAAGTGTGAGCTGCACATTTAACGACTGCGATGGCTACTGGGAGTTGTAGTGCCTTAATAAGCCTATCCAATAAAGGTGCATGCTGTACTGTAGTGCCATCCACTCAGAGGTAGCCCCCCCTTTTCCAATGTAGTAATCCTGCATGTACCGTCAACCTCACATAGGCGGAGTCACTGTACACCATTATTACCTGGTCTGCATGAGTCTTGAGCACGACTATCAGCGCCACTAATTCTGCAGCCTGTGCTGAATAGTGAGACGGTAGTCATGCACCTACCAATGTTTGAAACTCCCCATTGGCCATGTGTTTCACCACAGTGGCACCTGTATATCTCTGTCCATTATTTTGATCGATCCTTGAAGAACTGTCAATAAAAACAATGTCTCCCCCTGCCAAAAAATGTTCTTTTATCCTAGGGATTTCATCATATAACTCTACATAGTTTGAACAGTCATGAGCTTTGTCACCCTCTGCCAGTGGTTCAGCTACAAACATGGCAGGATTCACTAGTTTGCATCAAACTATTACAACCACCGGATTTGATATGATTAACTTGTAGGCAGAAGCCCTTTGAGAGGTCAATGTCCCTTTCGGTTTCTCCAAGATGGCAAATAATGCATGCTCAACTAACAACGTCATAGAGCATCCCATCACTATACCTGTAGCCTTTTCAATGGTGAACGCAGCAGCTGTCAAAGATTGTTCGTACAGAAAATGACCCCTCATTACTGGGTCCAAAATCCCACTGTAATATGCAAGGGGCTTTCACCCCAATGTGGTTCCCTGTGTGAGGACTATTGTCATAACGGTACCATCCGTATGTGAGAATAAAAAAAATTCTTCAGCATAAACAGAAATCGCTAAAATTGGAGCTGTACAAATTGCCTTTTTCAATCCATCAAACCCTTCTTCCATCTTTTTAGTCCAAACAATGTTCTCTTTTGTTACCTGTGCTTTCTTTAGAGCTGGTAATACAGGCCTTATATGAGCTGTAATCAAATACCCATGCTCTGACATAGTTACATAGTCCCAAAAATCTTTACATGTGCTTTATTGTGTGTGGCTTCATGGTTTTCAAGATAGCCTCAGTTCTTTCAGGAGTTATCTTTTTTCCTTCTTGCGAAATCAACTGGCCTATATACAACACTTCTTCTTGACAATACTGTAGCTTCTCCTTGTCAACTTTATATCCTTTATCAGCGAGTGTAATCATCAACTGAATAGAATCACATCTGCAGCCTTCCTCTGAAGTGCTGCAAACTAAAATGTCATCTACGTATTGCAACACAACACTTTCCAGATTAATATTACTTAAATCCATCTGGAGAATTCTATTGAAAATTGAGGGAGACTCACACTACCCTTGAGGTAATCTTGTGTTTTTTTAACTTTGTCTGTAGGAACGTAAATGACATCAGATCCTGTGAGTCTTTGTGTAAGGGGTTTGAGAAAAAAACATTTTTTCAAATCAATCACAGTAAAATATAGTGCTTCAACAGGTATGTTACATAATATTGTAGCAGGGTTAGGAACTAGAGGGAACTCGGCCTCTACAATCTGGCTAATTGGGCAAAGGCCTTGAATTAGCCTCCATGTCCCCCCCTTAGATTTCTTGACATATTGCACAGTGACTCTGACGTCACTAAGAGATGCCTTGATCCATCATGGCGGGAATTGTCTTAAAAATACCTTCATCCGGCTCTCGAGACATAGGATACTGTCGTGCTTGAGGTAAAATTGCTCGTGGATTCAATTTAATCTTTACTTCTCCAACCCCCTTCAATAGGCCTACGTCATAAGGGCCTGTAGTCCATAATGAGACTGGCACTTTTGCCATGTCTTCATCAAAATATTCGGGACACTTTTGTGCTATCATCATTCTTTGAGGAACCTCTTGTTTAATGGCTCATACCCAATAAGTAATGCTCATTTCAAACATTACTTCATCATCAGACGGGTGATCTCCAAACAGATCTTCATCAGTGACGTCAGTTAATCTGTATCCCTCCCTGATGGCGATTACTGTGTACCATTGTCTTCCTTCATAATCATTTCGATCAAGCAACGCCATTTCTCTGCGCACTAAGGCTGCTTGTAGTTCTAAAGGAAAGATGTACCCTTCCTCTTCATCCATAGGTATCTTTGGCCTGAGTATAAACTCATCAGGTATTCTCACAGTTCTGCCTACTAGGCATGCTAGCCATGTCAACTAAATGCGTACCCCATATTAAAAAACGTCAGGTTCCAACGGAACTGCTTGTATGGTCACTTGTCCTGCAAACACCATAAAAAATTCACTCACGTTTAAATAATGCATTCCTGGTATAGAACACACTATACCTTCATCAGTAAACGAGATGGTCATATTCAACTTGGTCATCAAATCTCAACCTAATATATTGACAAGTGTCTGCCTTGAATACAACAATGGCACCAACATGTCACATTCTCCCATATAGACTGGTAATTCTTCAGTAAAAGGAACTCTGTTTGTAGCTCCTGTGAAACCTTGAGTATTCATGGCATTGTCAGTCATTGAAAATGTTCCTTCTTTAATACACAAGCATGTTGCACCCATGTCTACTAAAAAACAAGAAACATTTGCCTCCTATACTGACATCTACCCTCGGTTCCTTGTGAGGATTTGGCATCATGGATAGTATTGAACACATCAAGTCTCCCAGTGAGCTGTCCTATTGTGGATACAGCCTCATTCCTGTACCAGTAAAAGGATTCATTCCCTCTACAGGGACACACCCTACCATAGGAGTCATTAACTGCCCAGTGCTTGTACTTTGCTGTATCTGCATAGGTGAATGCTGCAACGGTCCTTGTGGCGGATTCACTGCTGCTTGCTCCGTTTGCAAACCTTGCTGCATTCTCAGTGCTTGTGCCTGTTGCACTGTTTGACTTTCAGCAAACCCATCTCCACTCTGCTGTGAATACGCAGGCGGGTTTGAAGTACCCCCTCTTGAAAATTCACCATTCTGCACAAACCCTTGACTTCAACACACACAAGCAAAATGCCCTTTCATTCCACATGCCCAACATATTGGATGCAGAAATTTCCTATTCTGCCCATCCTTCATATCTTGATTGTCATTCTGCATATTTTGAAACCTACCTTGATTGCTCTGCCAATTCCCTTGATTATATTGAAAATGTCTACCTCGAATTCCTACTCCTCCTCTTGGAGGAATTCCATTATTGCCCTGATCAAACTGCCTTTGATTATTCATCTGTGGCATGTTTGTTACCTGCTGTGAATTTGATCCATCTCCACTAGTTATCATCGCCATTCAATAGCGTACTTAGATAACTTCTTTTGCACTAACTTCACCTCTTCGACTTTCCTGATATCTTTTTTGCAATTATTTTCATGCAAGAGTCTGCAATAATGTGTGATGGTCAGCTGAATTTCTGACCACGGTTTTGCCCCCATACCCACAAACTTCTTGAGCTGTTTCTGTACCGGGTCTGGCAGCCCATGGCATAATATATGATAGAACACAGGTATAGATTTCCCCCAAGCGTTGTGTGTCTCCAAGGCCCATTGCTCTTGGAAATTCTGAATGTAAACAAGCGGGTCTATCCTTTCCTGCATATTTTTTGTCATGATAGCTCCAATATCGGACGTATCTGGATACAGTACTCTAAGCGCTTTTCAGAGTGCCGCTCTGCAGTTATTGAACGGTGCTCCGTCAAAAGCAGTGTTAACCATAGTAACACCAGCATACCCTGCTCTGGACCAAACGTCATCAGCTCTCTCTCCAAGAATGGCAATCAGGAGACCCTTAATGTCCCATATAGCCAATGTATTTCCTCCTGTCATCTTTTTAATTCATGTATCCATTTCCCAATGCCAGAAGTTAACCTCCTAAATTTACATCTTAAAGTATCCTTGTCCTTCTGGGGCCACGTTATATACCATGGTCTAGCTCCCCCTTTCTCTACAAGGGAAACTGTGAAACCCCAAACTCACTCTCATCGCCCATCATCGGTCTATTCAAGGCAGGGACAATATTTCTGCACCGTCTTCTTCCTGGCAGCGATCTTAATCTGCTCACATAAGGTGGCAACTTCCCCTCTCACCATGGGTTTGCCTTTTAAGTTGGCCTGACTGCGTCAATAATTTTCTGGGCTCTCATGTCATGATAAACTTTATCAATCGCTTCCCCAATGCTTCTAGTGCCAAACCCGTCCTCTAAATCGGCCTGGTAATGGCTTGTATTCCTAGAGGAACTTCTATGTCCTCCCATGCTACTTCTGGATCAGGATTTCTTCCCTCCTTCTCCAGGCGATAGAGATTGCGTGCTCTTTGCCTTCTTTTTCATTCTATGTCATTATCAAGCTCTCTACACTTTCTTGCTTCCTCCCTCACTCTGTCGTCCTCTTTTTTCTTCATATCCCTTCTTTCGTTTGCCCTTCGTATCTCCTCATCCCTTTGTCTTTGTATTCTCGTATCCCTTAACTTCTGTTCCTCCTCTTCTATTCTTTTTTCTTTCTAGCCTTTGCCGCTCATCAATTGCCCTTTATCTGTTATCTTGTTTTCTTTGTTCCCCTACTATTTCCTGCTTCTTCAATTGCTCATCTTGCTATAACTGCTCCCGTCTTTGTCTATCTTTCCTTTTTGCCTCTTCTTCTTTCGATCGTTCCTCCCTTTCTCTATCCTTTTTATCTTGCCCATCTTGATCTTCTCTTTTTCTAACATCCTCAATGCCTTTACCATCCGGTTTGAGCAAAATCTGTCCACCCATCCATTTGTTCTGTAGAAGTGCTAACTCATTAGCTTTATCCCTTTCTCCCATGCATCTCTTTATTTCTCTTCCTATATCTAAAGATGTGCTTGCTCTATCACTCCTCACCTTGTTGCGTCTCTCCTTGTCCCTCGGGACCTTAGGGATTACATCTTTCTCAGTATTTTTTCTGAGCCCTCGTCATTGCTTTGCACAGGCGACTCATTGCCGCGTTGCTATACCCTGTTCCTGCCCCACTCTCCCTCAATGGGTAAAACCCATCGTCTTTCTTGTTTTCGCTGTCAATTTCAGGTGGGGTGGGGGGAGCAGAAGGCTCCTCACCCCCCTCTTTCCATATATTAAGGATCCAATTTATAGGAGGCGGCACCATCAACTTGAATTTGTACAAACAATTAAATATTCCAACCTTGTGTTTCTTCTTTTTTCATCAATCACTTTTGACTATTGCGTCATCACCAACACATACATACATAACACAAAACAGACAGACATACTCGACCAGTCACATATATCTCTTATCTCTTACTATCTTTTCTCTATGACTGGTCTATCCCTTTAAATCAATACTCCTACGGAGTTTAAATCAACCTCTTTAAATTACGTCTTTAACCGAACTCGTCTACTACGTCATCTGCTATGAGATTTTAGGATCAGATTTCTTCTGTTATGTTCTTTAAAATGCAAGCACAGGGCTTATTCTATTATCGTGGTATTCTGTTCACGATACCTCTTAATTGCATGGCCTCTCACAAGTCAATTTCTACTCAATATTTAACACTCTTATTCTCAAGCTATGTTTACCCCACCTCCCTCCGTTACACTTTTTTCCCTTATCACTTCTTGTCACTCACTGCCCATTCACAGTTTTGCCATCTTGCACAGTTTTTACTCACCATTCGCACGTTCATCTTCTGACTCTCAGGATCGTACGCCTCTTTTACCGCCTCTTCAACTTCCCGTTCATTCAGCTTCTTGTAGACCGTGGGAGGAGATTCTGTCTGAAACCGTAGGGATCCGTCACACCCTACTTGCAAGAGTTTATCAATTTAAACCAAACCACTATCTACGGGGAGCTTCACGTCCTGTTAGTCCAATGGCAGAGGTTGTGCGATATTGCCGGGACTCCAAAGTTTACTTATGTCGATGGATTTTTCAAACCATCCTCTCTGCTACCAAGTGAACTGAATAACCTCAGCCTTTTAAGATGAGTAGCAATTACTCTGGAGATGGATTGGGATTCAGATTTTATTCATACATCAATAATCGAGACGACTCAGGTAGTTGGCAAAAAGGATAACTGTTTTATTATCAATGATCTAAAACAGAGAGTACAACAAACATCAATGAGTTTACTTGATCCTCTTACTCAACTAGTTTCATAAAAAACTGAGCTTATATATCAAAAACTTGTCATTAACGTTAACCTATGTTACTACCAATGTCATCCTACGTGGCAAACTACAAAAACCTACAAGTAACTGTGAAAGGCTTCTAGTGAACATCTAAGTATACACTCTATACTACCCTATAAAGTATGAATATGTGATTGGTTACTTATCATCAGGTGAGGCAACTAAGCCCTCGCCCTAAAATTACCACTATGAAAGTCACTAAATACACAACATCCCATTGGCTACAAAAACCATATGACCCTTAATTACGCGGTGCCCTACAATTGGTTGGCACTCTAACCTTTGTCAGTACTTTTCCACCCACGTCTAGGAGCACGCAGACTGGCCTTTCTGGTGCTGGTGAGTTTGTCTTAACCATAGCTTCCCACCAATTAGCATATCAACCATCATCACCTCAGTGGTTTGCTGACAATTAGGCTTTGAAGCTCGGCCTTGAGTTTGTTCTGAACTGTGTAGAATTCAGGGGAGTGAAGGCACACTCTGCCCTCATGCGTAGGTGCGAGCATCTTGCTCGTCCAACTTAATCCTTCCACGTGACTGAAGACCAGCTTTCACTGTCTTTAAAATACTATTTTTTAATAGATCTCTGACGTCTTGCTCGTTTGTTCGTGTCTTTTTAACAGGAGGTTTGTTCAATCCCACGATTGTCTAATGTTAACTTCAGCCTGATAAAACCTTGGCTTCCTGACTTGGCTTCATGGCTCATCCAACCTTGCCTTACTGAGATTCACTTTGTTATTTCAATTTTTGTTAGCTGCGACACACTAGAAATGGGCCTTCTTTTAGAGTGCAGCACTGCTACAATACGTAGTGGAAACATCCATCATTCACTTGCTCATATACATATGTATGTGTTGATGCTTGCCACAATGTATTAACTATTAAGGATTACTTTGTCTGCTTATGTTTTTTTTGCATCTGTACACGTGTAAACTGACTTGATATCTTCATCCATTTTGTAGCATAAGCTTCTTCACATTGATCCCAAGATGCCTTATAGAATATCTGCATTCTCTAGTCTCTGCATCTTTTCCATGCACATCAGCTCAGTTCTGTGTAACATCACCATTCGTCCTTGCCATTTGTTTGCTCCGCTTCTTCAGGATTTCATTCAAATGGCCGTCATATTTTCTTGTATGCAGGTACGTTTTCTCAATGGGAACCTTGCCTCCAGGATTCTCCTACGTATCAGTATACCCACTGGTACTGCACGGTTTTTGCATTTGGGCTTCCAACATAAAGGCAATATGGGTGATGTGGTTGAGGTGGGGGTACTTGGCTCCTCCTCTACAAAAGCTTTCCCCAATGAACAATAGCTGCAGTAATCTGATTGTGGCCTATAGACCTCCAGCATTAACAAAAGACTTCAATTAAGAAATTACACAGCAATTGAATAATCATAAATGCGCCAACATAGCCACCTTAATATTGGGAGATCTGAACAGATGGAGGGGAATCCCTATGGGTAAAGAGGATATTAATTTGGAAAAAGTCCTGAATAACATGGACTATACGGTAATTAATATAGAGCCCACTGCTGCAAAAGGCAACTAATTAGATAGGATTATTACACACAATTTGGAAGCACATATGAAGGAGCTTACTCAATGCATCTGGTGGCATCACTTCAAAGTGTCCTTCGCAGTACACATTAAAGCTCCACATTTGAAGAGCAGTAATGGGCATAAAAAAACCAAAACAGGAACTACAAGAAAATAGGGCTGGCCCAACTACAACAATGCATAAATAAGATCCTGGGGGACATTAAAGAAGGAGATACCTACAAGGAAATCACTCACACATACCTCTCATATGCACAAGCACTAGTGGATCAACTAGAACCCATTAAGACCAAACTGGTGAGAGAACACAAAAACCACCAAAAGTGGTTTAGCCTAGAGCTCGAAGAACTAAAAAGAGAAAAGAGGTAAAGAGAGAGTAGATGGCTAAATTAACCATCACCAGTCAATAAGGAACACTGGAAGGTGTCAGAGAGATGCTATAAAAAGTGTATTCTTGAAGCAAAAAAAAACACTTGAATGTCCAGATCACAGCAGTGGCCAATTCTTTTAGCAAGCTGTTCAAAATTCTTAAATCAATGGAAACACTAATGGCCATATCCCCTTCCCCTTCATCCATCCCAAGAGAACTTTGACAGGGTGCAGGAGGCTTTTGCTAACAAAATAAAGATTGCAAGAGAGTTAATAACAACATCGCAGACCACTCCCAAACACGAGTCTGACCCGGTAACCTGGGTAAACCACAGATACATCTCAAAAAAATTTAATTCCACCAAATTACCGTAGAGGATATGGCAACATTTCTGACAGCTAACAGACCTACCTCCTGTGCAGAAAATATCCCCCCCTAAAAATAATATTGGACGACAAAGAAATATTTTCACCACTGCTGGTGAGGATTGTAAATGCATCTTTCAGAGACAGCATCACCCCAGAAAGTACCAAGACAGTTACCATCACGCCTCTAGTGAAACCAGGCCTGGACCAAAAGGATCCCTGCAACAAGCACCCCACAACTACCTGTAACTTAATTCTTAAAATTTTGCAAAAAGTGCCAATAGCACAGCTGCAAACATACGATTATGCAAATTACATCTTGCACACTAGGCAGTCAGGTTTTAGTGCGGCCCATAGCACAGAGACAGCTATGCTGGACTTGCAAACACACATGTGAAGCATCATGGACAAAGGAAAAACCAGACTACTCATGCAACTAGATCTCAGCGTGGCTTTCAATCTCCTGGACCATCAACAACTCCAACAGGCTCTGGAGGAGGTGGCAAACTGTTCTAAAGAGGCCACTGAATGGGTGACCTCATTCCTAGCATTTAGAAAGTCCAAAATCCATTGGGGAGAATAATTATCTGAAGAAACCCCAATTTACTGTGCGGTACCACAGGGTGCTAGTCTGTCTCCACTTCTTTTTAATATCTACCTGCGGTGTATCTGCATAGTGCTCAATAACATTGGAGCCTTTTTCACGAACTATGTAGAGCTAGTGGTGGAATTGAGTGGCTGTTACATCAATGACAGCACCAGGGTGGCAGCGCTATACAATATCATTGAAGGTTGAATGGAAAAAAAAACAGGATGTGTCTTAATGGAAGCAAAACAGAGAGGATGATCTTTGGATTTCATCTTGCCAGAGCTGATCTAAGTCCGGAATACAAATCATTTA
Source organism: Ambystoma mexicanum (assembly GCF_040938575.1). Classification (NCBI taxonomy): domain Eukaryota; kingdom Metazoa; phylum Chordata; class Amphibia; order Caudata; family Ambystomatidae; genus Ambystoma; species Ambystoma mexicanum. The sequence continues at coordinate 208,816,439 of NC_090941.1, forward strand.
AAAATAAAGAATCTGTCATTTCCGTAGCGGCGAAGGTGAAAACACTGGGCCTGATTCTGGAAGCTTCCATGGGGACTGAAGTACAGGTTATGTACTTAAATAAAAACTGCTCGTACTATATACGGCTCCTCAAGGCCATCCAATCATAACTGAGCAAAAAAAATTGTGCTGCTATCGCAATGGCTACCCTCTTATTTCGGCTGGACTATGGCAATGCCCTACTGCTAGGAGCAAACAAAGGATGCATAACAAAATAACAAACAGCACAGTTAGAATAGTAATGAGAAAATCAAAACGAGAACATATCACAGCAGACCGAGTGACTCTTCACTGGCTTTCCGTGGAGGACAGGATCCAGTTTAAAACCATGACTATAGTACATAGATGTTTCTATGGGAAAGCCCATGCTTACCTTAAAGATTGGATTAGTCATTATGTACCTAGGCTATTTCTCAGATCGGAAAATCTTGGGTCAGATCACAGGCCAGCCATTTAAGTTTTCAAATTAGTTAGTAGGGCGTTTTTGGTGTCACCCTACCATTAAGGCTCAGACTGGAACCCAATTACATGTTTTTCAGAAAGAAACTTGAAGACACTATTATTCAAGTAAAAGTAATGAACCTGCCTCTGGCCAAGTAGTACCCAGTTTTGGTACTCCCGGGAGGATAGCTCAGCGGCAACGTGATCGCCTTGGAAGCAAGATGACACGAAACAACACAGGTTCAATCCCAGGTCCGTGCTTAGAAACCTCTGGGTATTTAAGCACATTATAAATATGCAGCTAAGCAAAAAAAAACAATTATGCAGAAAAAAAAACAATTCCTCCAACAGCACCTCTATGCCCACGGCCTTGTGAGCGCTTTAAAAAAGCAAAAATAATAAATACATTAATTTAAATCATGTATGTGTTTTTGTGTTGTGTTCTTCGTTTCATGTTTGCGCCCCGATTCCTGCGGCCTTTCGGCGCATTACAAACCAATGAATAAATAAATAAACAATTTCCCTGTTGTGGACTGTGAGGGGATGTTGATGGGCTTGATGCTGATGTGGGTGAGTTAGGAAGGTGGCTGTGGCTTAGGCTAGGTGACCTAGATCCACTTGCACCTGCTCACCAACTGCAAAGGAAAGAGGCTCCATGGTGAGCACTAATGGGATTCATAGTCCAAAACATCTGGATAGCCACAGGTTGCAAGGAAATATTTTGAAATAACTTTTTCAGCAGGGCAATGTTTGTCTTAGAGTTAAGGCCATACACTATAAGCACTATAGCAACCACTGCTCTTCCCTCCAGAAATATGAATTGAAAATATAACTTTGAACTAGTGATAAAAATGTTCTTAAGTGCACTTGCAACAGTGCAACATTTCTGTAATGGGGCTCTATATCAATCTAAAGGTATGCCTTTTCTTTGCTAAAGAAATCCTATAGTCGTTAAAAATCGTGATGACTGCTCCCAGCTTTTGATGCTTGATGTAGCTATAGATTTCACAAATATGGATTTACTTATTCAAACAAAATATCCAACACAGCCAAATAACCAAAAATCATGGAGCTGTAATGGATTTTGTTTCTGCGTAAACAGCATTTGCGTGTGCAATTGGTAGTTTAAGTGAATTTCGTATGTCAAAATATCAATTGCGCATGCAAAAACACATTTTTAGTAATTCTGCTGCAGTTTCAACATTATGACTAATTGCACATGGATCATTTTGGATTACATATGGTAAATAGGCATTAGCACAAACACACCATCATTGTTTTAGTGAGAATGCCGTTTGCCTGTGCACAATTGGCATTCACATGTGCAAACTGTAAATTTGCTGTACATTTTCTATTATGCCACATATTATGATTCTATCTAGCCCATACTTCCCAAAGCCTTAACAGCGCATGTACTTCTAGCATGGCGCCTTAAGTTGATAACTCGTCTTACACTATAATGTACTGCATTGACAAAGCACAGTATTTCCAGCACTGCTTACAAAACCTTTAACATCATGGGTCCGTTTAACAGCTACTTCAATATATCGCACATTTAAAGCACACAATATTTGCGAATTATAGCTAATCCGTTTTATTACTTGTCCTCCTTAATTTTAACTCTTTGTAACTCCGGTCAACATTCCCTGAATAATTCTGGAATTTCATTCATTAACATCATTCTGTTACTTGAAAGCATCCACTAATTTGCATTCATTCCTATTTAATTTTATGAATATATCTTGTCAAATTCCCATGATCATCAATGGCTTCCCTTCAAATTCTTTGAACAGAGCTCTTTTTGCTGAAACCACTGCTTACACTGTGGCATAAACCTTTCTCTCGTTGTGTGTGCCCCAATTTGGAACCCACAAAGGGGATGCAGGCACATACCTCATGCTGTAGATTTGATTTCTGGTTAATAATATGATTATAAGGTATTACCTGACAAATATAGTATACAATCATTTTAGTTCAGATTTAATCAATGGACATTTGAGGATTAGTTGCACATCATTATGTTTACAATGTCGTGTATGTCCAGCAAAGTAGGCTCTGAAGCAGTAGCTAGAATTTTGCTATCTGCATTATTTATAATTAAAATATATTATTTGAGCACATTCATTTGCACACATCGCAATGCATTGCACTGTTTTAACTAAAATAACATCCTTTAGATGTATCTGTTTTTGTTATTATGATTATTGTAATTGTACTAACATGCATCCATATGCCACACATTTCCATGCCTGTAACAATCCTTAAATGTAAATGTTAACCTGAGAAAACGCAACAGCCATAAAACAACTCCATCCTTTCACTATAACAACTTCAACTTGGTATTAGGGAACCCACCTTTTAATACAGGCCTATACTACACAAGTTGGTAGAGTGACTGAACAGCCAGGCTTATCTTAAGAGGGGTAGTGTGAGCTGTAGAGCTGTACAATGAAATGAGTAAATGCAGGCGAAGAGGAAGTGCCAAGTATCATTCGCACTCCAGCCCCCTGCTTTGAAGTGCCTCGAACGGTCACGCCAAAATATGTGACGTAAGAGAACAGATAACTCAGCAGAGAGCCGCAGTTGGGCTCTGCCTAGCGCCTATCAGAATAACAGCACCTATTGAAGTACCGACACTAAGAAAAAAGGTACCTATTGAGAAACCCATATCTACAAGCAATACAAAATGACGGTTGTCAGAATGTGGTACCCGAAGAAGTCAAGAAGATACTAAAGGAAGATGAATGGTGACATCATAAGAAATCCGACTGCCGCGCATATAGAAGATATAACGACCTGAGACTAATGAAAAGGAGACAAAATACCATGGATAAGTGACATCTTGAACCCAAGATAAAGAAACTTATACCACAAACAAGATGAAGATATTCAGTCAGTTTAAACGTGCACATATGCAAAGTAACTGCAAGAAGCAAAGAAATTGTGAAGCTTGCTTATGCTGAGTAGTGAAATAGATTGCGACAAGCGCCACCTATACATATATATACTTCAAGAAGCACGTTATAAAGGTCTCAAGAGGAGAGTGCTGCAGCAAACAAACCAAGAATTAAGACGGAGAGAAACCCAGCTGAATGTAATCATGCCAAGAAGCCAAGGTTGTATCTGTTGGAATAGGCCAACAGTGGATACAATGAAAGAGAAAAAGAACAGAGTACCCTGTCCTGAAAGGTCAAGATAAGCCACAGATGGTAGATGACAGGCAGAATTAAATCAAACACATGAAACTGAATGAAGAAGAGGCCAATATCACAGTGTCTGAATAACGTGACCAGGCTGGCAGAAGAGGATGAGACTTTCACACCTACACTTGGATCCTTGCCATACCCATACTCCTTAACTTTCCCAGACCAAGAAGCAGACTCAAGGCAAAACTGCAAGTAAATAATTGACACATGACCACTGAGGTGATGATTGATTGCAACATAATTGAAGGAGGCTGGGGTGCAGACTAACTCTCTGCACCTGGTTTGTTATTCTGCATGCTGCTAAGTGCAAGTGGAATAGTATGAGTGGGGTTGATGCCACCCCAATCATAGTGGATCACGTAATCTATGGTCCTATAGTTAGTAGAACCAATGAGACATCGTACTTTTAGTGACATTTACAGTAGCCATTTTGAAGGAAGGGCCTAGTTGCCCCACATGACATTGATTATCCAATCCCCTCTCCCTGTTACCATATACAGATGTAGTACCTATATTAAAATTACCTTCCTAGAACCAATCATGTTGCATGATAAAATTTTAAGAATTACACATCAGGGATGACACATTTTTTGTATAAATATTATGTTTTTTCTGAAATTAATTGGAGTTTAAGCAAGAAGGGAGATTGAGCGGAAGCTGATGTTCATTCAACTCCCTGTTTTTTGTACTTGTCATTAAACAGACTCCCTTTGCCAAACCATTGAGTTTTCATTATTATTTGGTGCAAGAGTGCAAATCTGCATCCCCATCTATCTCGAGGGTGCTGCTGCTCGTCTTAAAGGGCTGTTTGGAGTCCTATTGGCCGGCTGGGGTCCATCCAGCTCACTTGGTAGCAGAGATTAGATGCTTTTGATTAGATAAGACACCCATTGACCGTCGACATAAGTAACTTCGGGTCCTCAGCAATATCCCGAGTCCTTTGCCATCCGGCTGATAGAACGAGAAGCTCCCTGTAGATAGTGGCCAGTGTAATTAAAAACCCTGCAGGTTAGGTCTGAAGGAACCTTTGCTTTCTCCCAAAAATCCGTTCCCACTTCTACGAGCAGCCGATCGGGCGAGCGGCACAGAAAGGCGGTAATGAATACGGTGATCCCGAGCGTCCAGATAGGAAAAATATGCAAGCAGTGAGTGAAAAAGACTGAATACTTTCACAAAAAAAGCATGCCTTAGAACAAGTAAAGGGAAGGTAACGGAGGGAGGTGGGACAAAAATAGCGTTAGGATAAGATTATAATGTATATGTAAATGAATGAAATTGACTCAAGGATGGTCGAGCAATCAATAGAGATACCGGGAGTGACCGAGGTAAGAGTATACGCCCATTTATCTAGGCTTTAAAGAGCGCTAGAAGAGCCTTCATTTAAGGTCCTGAATTGATAGGATGACATAGGAGACCAGAATCGATCAAAGATGATCTGAAAGAAATGGGCTTAGATTCCATGTCGGAATAATGAATAGGGGTAGAATGCAACTGAGGAAGCAGATGGCATGAGATTTATGTAGCTGGCCAGAGTCTGTCTTGTCTGTTTCATGTTATGCTTTTATGACGTCAGAGAAAAAAATAACTTTTTTGAAATAGCATGAAAATTTCGCGATTGAATAGATAAAATACTGCATGGCATGGATTGATGAGTGTTGTTTGTAAAAGTAAACGTGAAATTATTGTTGAAAAAATGGGATTGGAGCTTGCGACGACTGGTGCTCGCTCATGTCGTTGATCTTGTTGTAAAACATAAAGCATAACAAAGTGTTATATAAGGAGAGGATATAACAGGTTAAGCATGGAAGACTTTACCCCATTGATACACATGTGCAAACAGCTGCCGATACATGCACCTAAGCTTAAACAGTACAGTGCAGAATGGGTTAAAGGGACCGCAAACAAAATGTTTATGCCATGGCCACAAAGGAGGGTCGCTATCTGAAACGGTCCTGCAGCACATGACAACATATTACATGCCACATATAAGGGCAAAAAGTTAGACAAATGCCTAGCCAGTTTAGAGGTTTGGAAAATGTACCAACAAGAAAAGGAGGAGGAGCCACCGTTAGATTGGATACTGAATATATGCACAGAGGGGGGTGAAGAGCCTTCTGCATCACCTGCCCCGTCTGAAACGAAAAGAAAAGCTAGTAAAGACGAAGGATTATACCCGTTGAGGGATCTTAAAGCAGCCACGGGATATAGCAACCCGGCATATGAGTCACCTACGCAAAGTGGTGAAGAAAGCCCAGAGAAAGACAGAGAAAGAGATATTTCCTCCAATGTCCAGAGGGACAAGGAGAGACGCGAAAAGGTAAAAGGAGACCAAGCACAAGCAAATACCTCTCTAGATACAGGTAGAGAGGGAAAGAGATGTAAAGGAGATGAGGACAGAACTGATGAGGCGCATTCGCACAGAACGAATGGATGGGATGTCAGATTTTATTGAAACTCGATGGTAAAGGCATTGAGGATATGTGACAAAAGGGAAAGCAAGATGAATTAAAAAGGAAAAGGAGGAAAATAAAAACCGATTGAGAGACGAAGGGGCTAAAAAAAAGAATAGACAGATACGGGAGCCGTTATAGCATGATGAGCAAGTCAGAAAACAGGAAAAGGAAGAAGAGCAATGAAAACTCGATCATAAGCAGAGAACAGCTAATGATGAAGATAGACAAGAACGAAGGAGAATAGAAGAAGAAGAACAAAAGATATGGGAGAAGAGAATAAAAAAAACAAAGAGATGAAATGCGAAGGGCAAATGAACATAGATATGCGAGGAAACAAGAAGAAGATACGAAGCGAGGAAGCGTAGAGAGTTTGTTAACGACATAGAACACACGCGAAGACAGAGAGCACGGGATCTTGAATATCTGGAAAGAGAGGTTATAAAACCTGATCCAGTAATAGACTGGGAAGACATAAAAGAATTCTTCCCTGAGTACGATCCAGCACCAGGCACATCTAGGTCAAATATCGAAGATGACTTTGGCACCAGAAGCATCGGAGAGACGATCGATAGAATATATGATGAGATGGGGCTAGAACAGGTACCCCAAGGGAAAGTAGAGGACGAGCGTCTTGAGAGCACTCATTCAGGGACGTCATTTGGGGGTCGCCAGAGGTCGCAAGTGCGACCCCTGAGGTCTCCCTTGCGACCTCTGAGGTCTCCCTTGCGACCTCTGTGGTTTTCCATGTAACCCAAAAAAAAAAGTTTTTTTTTTCTTTTTTTTTTTTTTGCAATGCAAGTTCCTGGGCTGTGGCCAGCACCATGTGTCTCTTTAATTCTGGAGTGGCTAGCTTTCTTGTTCAGGCCCCTTAAAAAAGAAGAAAAATAAGAAAATGAGGCCACAAGTCTAACACTTTCAGCACTGAACCTAAATAAGAAAGAATAGGAATGGCAAAAAATGTGTCTTTCTGGAATTCTATACAATAATTGCTAGCCTCATTAAAGGTTTATTTCAGGCACACTTCAGTCACTGATTTAGTCTGTTCTCAAACGCCTCAACTCAGCTTTTCATCCTTCTTTGGTCGATAAATGGGTACCAACACAGGTTGGGTGATAGTGGGTTTATATGTCTTCTATGTAAAGCGCTTAAGCATAAGTGCTATATAATAACACATCATTATCATTTTGCCTTGAACGTCTGCTTGCAATCACAGTAATTTGGTAATATGGGCCTATACACACTGATCTTAACGATACATATGGCGATCCATTCAGGAATGAAATGTACATCACAGTGATATAGTGATATTGTAACCACATTTTTCCTAGTGTACAATGCTATGCGATGCCACTTCCTGGTTTGTCAACGGGTGAAAGGTTGTGTTCCATCGCTTCCCACAATATCACTTTGGGGAGGGGTCAAATGACATCACTTCCTGTGATGTCATCAGGGGGTCAAGGGTCATGTGATGTCACTTCCGCTACCCCTGGCATTTTGATGAAATGACGTCCCTGCACTCATTTGTACGATACTGAGGCCTCCAACCAAAGTAGCAGAAATAGAGAGCTGTAATTAGACAGGCTGATATCTAACCAGAAAGGAGGAGGATGAGAGAAGTTGCACGAGTTGGGCACAGACAATATCGGATGCAGAAAGAGAAGAATGTGAAGAGAGAGAAGAAGAGAGAATACGCGAAAAACGCATCTCGAGGGTAAAGGGAATACGATGGTCAGATTGTAGTGGGTCTGTACCTAAGACATCAGAGTCAGCCACACAATCAGATCGGAATGAAAGAATATCATATGGTCAGAGAGGGTGTCTCCACCACTCTATGTGAGCAGACTAAGGGCATTGCCAGGTAGACGGCGATGTGGGAATATTACCCCTACGGTGCACAGGAAAATTATGAGAGAGGAAAAGGAGTGCCATCGGTCGCAGTTCAAATTACTAGAAAAAGGAGGAACGAGGCCACAATATATACCCTGGCCACACATGGATAGAGAAAACCTAAAAAATAAACTCCCAATGTTGACATTGGGAGCTGGAAAATGGATACATGAGTTCGAAAAAATGACAGGAGGGAACACATTAGCTATTGGGGATATTAAGGGTCTTTTAATCGCCATACTTGGTGATAGAGCTGATGATGTGTGGACACGCGCAGGTTACCAAGGAGTGAATACAGGTAATACTGCACACGATGGAGCGCTGTTTAACAATTGCAGAACCGCGATATGTGAAGTGCTTAGTGTGCTATACCCGGACACTTCTGATATGGGAGCTAAAATGGCACGTAAAATGAAGGAGTCAGATGATCCTTTGCTTTACATCCAGAATTTCCAAGACGCCTTGGTGCTAGAAACTCATGAATTTTGGGTGAAATCCATACCCGTGTTTTACCATATATTATGACAAGGGCTGCCAGAACAGGTACAGAAGCAGCTCAAGAAATTGGTAGGGATTGAGGCTAAGCCATGGTCTGAGATACAGTTGACCCTCGCGCTCTATTGCAGGCTGCTACAAGAAAAGAATCACAAAATGAATGCTGCACGTAAAGGCAAAGAGGCTAAATTGGTGCAGTAAAAATTATCAAAGCATGCCATTGAGGGGGCAATGATCACTAACACAGACCGATCAAATACACAGCAGATAAATAATCAAAGGTAGTTTGATCAAGGCAATAACGGGTTTTACCCAATGGGAAGAGGCTTTCGAGGAAGAGGATGGCAGAGTAATCAGGGAGGTTTTCAAAACAATCAGGGAGGTTTTCAAAACATGCAAAATGGCAACCAGGATAAGCAGAATGGGCAAATAATCAGACCACCGCCACTATGTTGGACCTGTGGGATGACAGGGCATCTAGCACGCACATGCAGAAGTCAAGGCATGGTGCAAAATGACCAAGGTACAAGGGGAGGGATGGTGAATCCGCCTGCATTCTCTCAGCAGGGTAGAAATGGAGTTGCACAAAATCACACAGTGCAGTAGCAAGCGCCCGGGAGTACAGCAAAGTTTGCAACCACAGAATGGGACACATTTTCCACAGGGACAGTCTCAACAGTCGCCAATGCAACTGTTACAAACAACAAGCACAGGACAGGTACTGAATTCTGGAATAAGAAATGACACTGGTGATGGAGGAAGTTCATTCACTCAATATGGGACAAAATTAAATATGGACTAGGACAGCTCACTGGGAGACCTAATATGTTCTATCCTATCAGTGACACCGAACCCTCACAAGGAACCAAGGGGATAAAGAGTATTTGTTCTTAGTTGACATGGGTGCGACATGCTTGTGTATAACTAAAGGCAAGTTTTCTTTGACTGGCGATGCCATAAATACTCAGGGTTTTGCAGGAGTGATGAGTCATGTTCCTTTCACAAAAGAACTTCCAGTTTCCATAGGAGAATGTGACATGACGGTGCCACTGCTATATTCAAGGCAAACACTGGTGAATATATTGGGACAAGACCTAATGACAAAGTTAAACATGACAATCTCGTTCACGGAGAAGGGCATAGTACGTTCAACTCCAGGAATGCATTATTTGAATGTATGCAAAATGATTAGAGCGTACGCAGGACAAATGACCATGCAAGCTATTCCATTGGAACCAGAAATATTTGCGTATGGAGTGCATATATTAATGTCATGGCTACCAGGCCTTGCAGACAAGACAATGAGAACCCCAGATGAATTTCGCTTTAGGCAAAGAATACCTAGGCATGAGGAAAAGGGATGAGTGTTTCCCTTGACAATAAAAGCAGCCATAGTGCTAGGAATGATGGTGTTGCTTGATGGTTGTGATGACAAAGGCAGACAATGGTGTGCAGTGATCGCCACTGGGGAAGGATACAGGTTGACTGACGTCACTGATGACGATCTGTTTGAGGAGCAAATTGGTGGAGATGAGATGACAGTTGAGGTTAATCTCATTTATTGGGTGAAAATGATTAAAATAGAGGTGCCACAGAGAATGATGCTGGTACAAAAACGTCCTGACTATTTTGATGACAACATGGCAAAGGGGCCTGTCTCAGTATGGACTACAGGCCCTTATGATGTAGGCTTACTGAAAGGAGTCAGAGAAGTAAAGATTAAAAAAGGCACGCCAATATCCCATGTCTACAGAAGCAGATGAAGGGATTTTTAAAACAATTTTTGCTATGATGGAGCAGGGCATCTTAGTGACGTCAGAGTCATCATGCAATACTGCAATTTATCTGATTAAAAATCAAATGAAGTGTCTTGGCATTTAATCCAGGATTTAAGGCCAATAAATGACATTGTAGAAGCTGAGTTCCCTCTAGTCCCTAACTCACCCACAATCCTATGTAACATACCCGTATAGGTGTGATATTTCACTGTGATTGACTTTAAAAATGCATTTTTCTCAATACCATTGCAGAAAGACCCACAAGATCTGACATCATTCACGTTCAGACAAGTTTGTCTGAAAAGCACAAGGCTGCCTCAGGGGTACTGCGAGTCTACTTCGATTTCCAACAGAGTCCTGCAGATGGACTTAAGCAATATTGCATTAGAAAGTGTCTTACAATACATGGATGACATTCTAATTTGCAGCACGACAGAGGAAAAGTGCAGACATGATTCCATTCAGCTATTGACTATACTGGATGAGAAAGGATATACAGTTGACAAAGAGAAGTTACAGTATTGTCAACATGAATTGCTGTACATAGGTCAGCGGATCTCACAAGATGGGATAAAGGTCACCCCTGAAAGGGCTGAAGAATCCTTGAAAACAGCCAAGCCACACATGATAAAACAAATGCAGAGTTTTCTAGGATTATGTAATTATGTTAGGGTATGGGTCATTGACTGCAGCTCCTATACTAAGCCCTCGTTACAAGCCTTAAGGAGAGCACAGGCAACGAAAGAAAGAATTGTGTGGAACGAGACAATGGAAGAAGGGTTTGTTGAACTTAAAAAGGCCATTTGAATGGCACCAGTTTTAGGGATTTCCAATTATGCAGAGGAATTTTACCTGCTTTCACACACAAATGGCAGTGTTATGATGGCAGTACTAACACAGAAAACCATGCTGGGGTACAAGCCCCTGGCATACTATAGTGGGAATATAGACCCAGTGATGAGGGGTCACTTTCCGTGTGAACAAAGTTTAGCTGCTGCAGCGTTCACCATAGAAAAGGCTACAACCATTGCAATGGGATGTCCAATGACATTGTTCATCGAACATGCATTATTTGCCATTTTAGAGAAACCAAAGGCACATTGACATCTCCGAGAGCTATCAAATCCATCAATTAAAATAATTTGATGCAAAATAGTGAACCCAGCTATGTTTATAGCAGAGCCAGTTGCTGAAGGAGAGCCAATACATGACTATGAAAAATTTTATAATGAGATTCCCAGAGTGAGAGAAAATACATTGGCAGAAGGAGAAATCATCTTTGTTGATGATTCTTTGAGGATCGATCAAAACAATGGACATAGATATACAGGCGCTTCTGTGATGAAACACACAGCAAATGGGCAATTTCTAGTACTAATTAGTGCACGATTACCCTCACATTATTCGGCACAAGCTGCAGAATTATTGGTGTTGATACTCGCTGTCGAGAATGACGCAGACAAGGAAGTGATGGTGTACAGTGACTCCGCCTATGTGACATCGACAGTGCACGCAGGCCTAGCATGCTGGAAAAAGAAGGGCTACCTCCTAGCGGACAGCACACCAGTGCAGTATGCAGCCCTATTTAACAGGCTGATTAAGGCACTACAACTCCCAGTGGGCATAGCGGTTGTGAAATGCGCCACCCACACGAAAGGGGCAGATTTTATTTCATGAGGAAATCACGCAGCAGACACTGAAGCCAAGCGAGTGGCAACCAAAGAAGAAATAATTTTGAATGTGGAAATAACTGATGTGTATGAGAGAATGATTGTAGTTCAAAATGAGCCTGAAGGATGTAGTAATATGGGGAAAACTCAGTTAATGGAGCTCCAAGGGGAGGTACCACAAAAGGAAAATAACCTGTGGAAGCAAAGAGGGTGTTCTTTAAAACCCTCCAAGAGCTTGTGGTGACAAGACAGCAGTGGTAAACCTGTGATGCCTATAGCCTTAATAAAAATAGCAATGGAACAGTTACATTATCCAGAGAACATGACAAAGGAGACTCTAGCAGCAACAATTGCCGAAGACTGGTTCATACCGAACTTGGCAGAACACGTTGCATTTTTCATGGTAAACTGTATAATCTGTAAGCAGTTCACGGCTGGGCATACACTACCTGTGATGAGAGGAGTTATCCCAAGGCCTAATCAGCCTTTTCAGCACTTTCATATTGATTACTTCGATATGATTCAAGTATGTTAGGGGTACAGATAACTCATTGTTGTGGTGTGTCCATTCTCTAGGTGGATAGAAGCAGGTCCATGTACAAACCCAGACTCTTCCTGTGCAGTTAAATTTCTGGTGAGGGATGTGTTTCCTAGATGGGAAGTGTGTGAAGCCGTGAGGTGAGACAATGGACCCCACTTTGTTAATGCAGTATTTGAACAGATCAACTTGTTTCTTGGTATCAAGCACAAGTTCTCATTGGCGTATCATCCTCAAGGGAATGGGATATGCGAGAAGCTCAATGGCTTGTTAAAGGAAATAATAGCCAAGTTGAAGCTTACTCTGAAGAAGGGATGTCTACACTGTCTTTCACTGGCACTGTATGCACTCAGAAGCCAGCCTGGTTCTGACCATCATCTCATGCTGCACGAGATTGTGACGGGCAGAAGAATGCACACACCATTAACACCTCGAAATAGAGCTAGATGTGATGCTCAGCCAAGAGGAGAAGTTTTAGGAGCAGAAATGCAAAATTACTAGAATTGCATGACATCTTGTTTTACTGTAATTTCAGGACAGCTGCAGCGACGACAAACAGGGTATGGGGCAGCACAGAACACAGAAGGAGATTCTACAACAGAACAAATTACGGATTTATGTGTTCCACCAATTTTCCCTGCGTACACTGTACTGGTGAGAAATCACACAAGAAAAAAGTGGGACACACCAAGGTTCAGCGGTCCCTTTAGAGTGGAGGATGTTACAACCTCTGCAGTCAAGTTACAGGGAAGAAGAGCTTGGATCTTTCTGGGTGACACCAAGCCATACCCTCTGCCCGCACCCCACCACGTAGAGACTACAGACAATGAGGAAGAACCACTGCACGTGCAGACGAGATTCATGACAAGGAAGAATGACATATGACCAGCAAAGCAAAGACAAAGAACTTTTGTGCAAAGCTGTGGCTTAAATTTGGACACTTGCTTTTAGCAAAAATAAGGGGCGAATGACATAAAAAACACGGACACTCTGTGCATCCAAGTTACAGGGTGAAGAAGTAAATTGCACGTATAAGCCACAACATAATTTGTCGACTTTGAACTTTGGACTGAGGCACACTGAAGCCTTGATAAGAAAAGATATGCCAAATTTTGATCGAGGATACATAAATTGGAAGAGAATACAGTATCCTGACTCTTTCGACACAGAAGCCTAATTTGGACTTACTTATGGTGTCACACAATAGTGACCTCACCAAGGACATTCTGATCTATTTCGAGTTAGTACTGAGGTCATATCCGTCGGTGGTGGGAAGGCTCACAAACATTACAGAATTTCTTCAAAATCCTGAAAACGGAAAGACAATAAGAAGGCTGCTCACAGTGATTGCAGAGCAGTTTCTTTTGCTCCCGGATACAGCGAGGACAAAACAAATGTCTTTGTCACAAGAAGATAGCAGGCTAGCGAGTACTGTATTTTTTCGCTTGATTAAAGACTTTGCAGAACTTGTGGGGAAACCTGCCAGTGTTGATGTCCTCACTTTCATCTGAGACACAGCAAACGCTCCACAGATGAGTTTGTTCCTGCATGGAATCGTGATGCAGGTCAAACTTTCTAATCATCATCAGAATCACCAGATAAGATTGTGAACTTTAATTCGAGGTACAGATCGTGAAGGTGTTGCTAAGGTCTCCACTTTTGGTTGTGCTAACATAGAAGCAACATGTTGGCCCTCATTACGACCCTGGCGGAAAGGGTTTTACGCCAGCGTAATGCATGGCGTACCTTTCCGCCTTACTACGAGTTCCCGTAGCGCCATGGTGGTTTTTTCGCCAGGTTTTTCCGGGCGGAAAAATCCATGGCGCTACGGGACCTGTTGTTAATTATGCCACCGTAATTTATGGTGGCGTAATTAACTCCTTCCCCACTCCCATTATACCCTATGGGGCAAAAATGGGAATGGGGAAGGGTAAATGGGGATTGGGGACTTACCGCCCCGCCAAGGTCGGAATGGGGCGGTAAGTCCGCCAACCCCCATGGCGGAGTTGGCAGCTCTGCGCCATGGACCATGGTGCAAATTGCACCATGGTCCTCCTCCAGGGTCGTAATGAGGGCCGTTGTCTGGAGTAAAACAGATAAGAGCCATTGACTGGGAACTGGTCTATATTGAACAAACAAATTAAAGACTTGCTGAACTTATAGCCTCATTTGAAACTTTTGTGTATGGAAAAGAGACAGTCTATTGTTCAGACAAGAAAGATAATCGTTCAAGCACCTGTGACCCGTAAACAGAGACAGCAGAATCTAGATATAACACTGTTGAGCATGCATTAAGGAGTTTGTTTTATTTCGTAAAATGATCGAGATGGGCAACCAGAACAGTAACGTTGTCCTCCCTCAGGAGGAGAGACGCTCATATTGGCCCAGGAATAAATGTTGTAAGTTAACTTACAGATGCATCATTTACACATGCATAGTATTCATCATCATATTACTTCACTGATGATTCGAACTGCATTTTTTATTGGTACACAAAGCATTCAGATTCCTGTGCACCCACCTAGTGATGTACGCATGAAACCTACAAGGGTGCCCAGACCTTATATAGTCATCCCAGTAACTAGAAGGAATGATAGAGTGACTGAAATTAAGATGGATGTGATTGGCAACGACACAAACACACTTGTGGTAACAAATGGATTGAAACGCCGGAGACAGGGTCTGCAAGGTCAATCGAGAAGGGGTTGATGAAAAGTACACGTACACAAATGATGAGTACATACACACCTGGTCTAGTGTCAATAACTAAAGAATCACATTCCAGAGTAGGGGGAAGTTTGGACAACCAATGATGAGAAGCTCCACACTAAGAGAAATTGAGAGACAAATAGAGAAAGCCACACTTTTAAAGAGACAAAAGGCGATAGAGAATAAACGAAAAGAGACAGCATCAAAGAGCATGCCTGGTCCAGTAATGAAAGGGTCAAATTTGAGTCCTGCAATACAGTCACATGCAGAGACATTTGCAGAATCAGTATGGACATTCATAAGCAGAGCTAAAAAGATACAAGAGGACAAGAAAAGAATTACCAGACTTTCTCCTACTCAAATAATACAGATGGAAACGCCCGGGTCATTGATGGAAATACCTGAGATCATCCAGCAAGAAGAAGTTACATGGATGTGTTCAAGGATGTGGATTTAGCAAACTACAGGAAGACCCTAAGGATTAAAATAAACACACAAGAAGACAATAACATATTGAACGATTACCTGGACAGCACAGCACATATGGTACCAACATATGAAGGAAGTTGGAAGACGAACGTCAGAGAAGGAATGCTTTGTTTCAGCACTCCTGCCCTACAGCATGGGGAAGTCAAAAATCTTTGTAGCTGTTGAACTAGATGTGAAGACAGCGCACTGCCTATCACATGTAGCAATGTGCAAGACCAGAGGCCAGTTCATGGGAAGTGATGCTTCACTCAAATGGTGAACTGAAGCAATTGATCCAAATGAAGATGATTATGTCCAAGACATAAAGACGAGAAACAATGGCAAAACAAAGAACATTATGATCCAATATGAGAAACCTGGAGTCAAAGGAGCAAAGATCAGAAGAGAAACAAACAAAAAGCTGAATGTTCAAGGAAAAACTCCAGAAGAAGCTTTAGGTTGGAAGAACATAAGTCAAATGCAAATCTGGGGAACAGTGCTTTCACCAGAAGGATGGGAGAAAGGAGTAGTGATCTGCAGAGCATGGATGATCATCGGATACTACAAGGAAACCATTGAAAATGCACAGATGATATGCAAGCCATCATGGCCGAGACTTGCAAGACTGATAACAGGGGTTGAAGACAAAGGAGGACACCTACAGATAGTGCCATTGGAGAATTCCAAACTGTGCTTCAGAAACAATGTTACAAGAACAATGGGAGAGAATCCGAACTGTGGCCGAGTCTTTGACGCTCCAGGAATGGTACACGGTACAGCAGTAATCATGGATCATTATTGGGCATGTGGATCTAAAGCACATATCAGATTGCCGAAGAACTGGGGCAGTATATGTACATTGGTGAATGTCCATGTTCCAGCGCTGGTGATTCCAAAAAGTGATCTGATTATTGACAGCTTCCCGAAAGCAGATGGTCATATGAGGAAGAAGAGATCTGTGGAACTGATGAGCCAAATGAAGAGAGAGAATTACTTCTTTGTCAACTCAGAAGAAGCCTTTCATGCAATCCCATTTGTACATAGGTTATTCAGCTTAACCTCATCAGTGTTCATGACAATCCTGATGCCAAGAGTTCAGATTGGAGCTAATACTATATGGTTGCAGATAACCAGATGGGAGTTACTGCAGACCATCGCCACAACCATAAAAGGATTCAATGCAATCAAGGAAGAGCCAAGAGCGATTTGACTAATGACTCTCCAGAACAGATATGTCCTAGACGTGATCACAGCTATGGATGGAGGTGTTTGTGCAAAAATCAGAGAATCATGTTGCACATTTATACCTTCACCCGATGACGAGAATGGAACGTTAACCGAAGCTATAGGTATGCTGACACAATTTCAGAATCAAATGATAGATGAAGTTGATGAAGTCGACAATGACAGTTGGTTTGGATCATTGTTTTCATGGGTTCCACAATGGATGGCAGATGCAGTGAAGTTCCTAGGAGCCCTGGTGGTGATGATATTGCTTGGATTCTGTGTTATCAAGCTAATAATCTCTCAGTGCAAGAAAACTTCAAAAAAGGCCATAGGGATGAAAATCATGATTGATGTCGAGTCAGGATGGAAGCCCAAGGTTTTGACTGATGAAGAAATAAGAGACTTTGTGAAAGCCAGCATTTATGCACCAGAAGGAACAAAGTTTCGATATCCGAACAAACATAGAAAATATGTGGGAAAATGGATCTATTGCAATCCAAGTGGAGAATGTCAACTAATGACATGGAACAAGGATGAACATGTGAGAACAGCAAAAAGCTTGAATGGAGCCATAAAGATATGGACCCCAAAGAGGCATCTCTTCAGACCCAGATGCCTGGATTTAGAAAACGAAGAAAACATGGATGCAAAGAAAGAGGTGAGAGTGATCAATGAATCGCCCAGAGGATGAGTGAAGAGGAAGTGCCAAGTATCATTCGCATTCCAGCCCCCCACTTTCAAGTGCCAGGAACGTTCACGCCTAAATATGTGATGTATGGAGAACTGATAAATCAGCAGAGAGCCGCAGTTGGGCTCTGCCCAGTGCCTATCAGAATAATAGCACCTATTGAAGTACTGACACCTAAGAAAACCTGGACGTAAGGTACCCATTGAGAAAACCATATCTACAAGCGAGACAAAATGATGGTTGTCAGAATGTGGTACCCGAAGAAGCCAAGAAGATACTAAAGGAAGATGAATGGTGATGTCATAGGAAATTGGGCATATAGAAGATATAACGACCTGAGAATAATGACAAGGAGACGAAATACCATGGATAAGTGACATCTTGAACCCGAGATAACGAAACTTATACCACGAACAAGATGAAGGTATTCAGTCAGTTTAAACATGTACATATGCAAAATAATTGCAAGAAGCAAAGAAATTGTGAAGCTTGCTTATGCTGAGTAGTGAAATAGATTGCGGCAAGCTCCACCTATACATATATCGACCTCAAGAAGCACATTATAGATGAGCATAAATCCACTACACACATGAGCAGAATTGAACAGAGGTTACTAAAGGTCTCAAGAGGAGAGTGCTGCAGCAAACAAATCAAGAATTAAGACAGAGAGAAACCCAGCTGAAGATAACCAGGCCAAGAAGCCAAGGTCATATCAGCTGGAATAAACCAACAGTGGATACAATTAAAGAGAAGTTTTAAGAATTACACGTCAGGGATGACACATTTTTGTATAAATATTATGTTTTTTCTGAAATTAATTGGAGTTTAAACGAGAAGGAAGATCATGCGGAATCTGATGTTCATTGAACTCCCCTTTTTTGTACTTGTCATTAAACGGACTCCCTTTGCCAAACCATTGAGTTTTCATTATTATTTTGGTGCAAGAGTTCGAATCTGCATCCCCATCTATCTCAAGGGTGCTGCTGCTCATCTTAAAGAGCTGTTTAGAGACCCCCAGTCCTATGGGCCGGCTGGGGTCCATCCGGCTCACAGGTATCCAAGTAAACACTTATATACTTAAAGGGATAGCATACACATTTATTTATAAATACAAAAGGATAATTAAACAATCTTCAAAAAGCAGCAACTAATAGTAACATTAATCCCAAAGTTAGGATTCAGTTCAACAGGAGGAATTAAGTAGGTGAGTAAAGTTTTCATATGCTAAACATATTCCAGCACACTGATTGACGTCATTTGAGGTCAGTATTAGCACTTATTTGTGATCACCATTACAATATTGTGTTTCCAGAGGTGACAAGTTAAAGTTAGATCATAACATACGTCTTAAGTAGTAAAACAGTTAAATTCTCCCAGAGAGATGCAGGAAGTCTTTTATACAAGCAATAATAGTGTTCAACCATTAAAACCTGTAAGGGAACAAGCACTGCCATAGCCAATAGATTCAGCAGGGGGGCTTCAGGGAGATAGGACAGCCAAAGTCAGTGTGCCAGTTCAAAGTTCTGATGCTCTCTTCTTAGAATGTTTTTTCAAATTGTCAGTAGTTCAGTAGAAAATCTCAGATCTCAAGAGGAGCCACCTTGAAGAATCACATGCTGGGAGGCCAGTGCAGGTCAAATCAAAAGGGTTTCAAATAGTACTCCCAAGCTAGGACCTACCACATTTGGCAAAAGGTAGATGCACCCCAAGCCCCACAGTGCCTCAGAATTGAAGAATTGGTTCCAGATGGATGCCTTACTGTTGCAGTGTAGCAGACCATTGTTCTTGGTCGTGGTGACAAAAGTGGAGGACGTCTGGCGGGCATCTGCAGCAGCATTCGACAGAGAGACTCTGCAGCAATGGATTTTCAGTGATTTAGTGTCCTTTTGAGGTTTTGGCACCTTTTTCTCAGTGCCAAAGAAGAACAAACAGCTCCAAATGGAAGTTGCTTGATCCTTCAGTCCTGGACTCTGGTGAGGGGACTCTGGATGAAGTTGTCCTGCTTCTGTAGGGTCCTCTGAATGCCCACTAAGATTTGTTAGGATTCACATTTTCGAAGACAATGCAATTGAAGATGGTCAGCGGTCCCAGGACATTGGGATTCTGCATCCTTGGAAAGTCACACAAAGTCAGGGTTTGCATCAAAATGAAGCTTGTCTTGTGTCTAGTTGGTCTCACTAGCCCAAGGGAGGAATTTGTCCCTTGTGGGTCTTCCCAGTCGAAATGAAAACCCCTGCTTGGTCATTGGAATGCAACAGAGATTGTCAGAAGCAGCGGTTAGACTGAGACCGAGATTCTGAGTTTGAACGGAGTGGCTTGAGGATCAGACGTACTGAGACTGAGATGCGTTTTGACACACTGAGAGGTTCTTCCTCTAACTCTCTCGAGTAGAGCATAGCGGAGTTCAGTGGAGTGCGTAGCGGGTCAAATCAGGGCAAATCAGACTGGGCCAGGGTTCCAGGAGTCATCACCATATTGCCTCGCTGCTGTACTGCCTTACCACACCGCTGCTTCAGTGACACGTTGCTGATGCAGTGCTGCTGCCTCATTGCCACCCAGCCATATTACTGCATTACCACATTGCTGCCAAGCCGTACCATATAGGTGAGAGGGAGCTCGAAATGGGCAATTGCGGTAAGGCTTGTAAGGGTGTCATATCAGCTCATGAAGACGTTTTTTTGCCTAAGGATGTGGAAACAAGGGGATTAGGGAGTATGGCAATGAACAAAAGGAATGGCTGCCCCTTGGAGGTTCAGGTGAAAGTGAGGGCATCCACTGCTTCAGCCCAGATCATGTTGGCCATAGAGCCTCTGACTGCCACTAGTGAGTCAGGCACATGCAACCCTATCTGCAGTGAGAATAGGTCGCAGCCTCCAGAACTAGACCCCACTAATCCGCCCTTGGTTTCTGACTGCGAATTGTTACATTCAGACCTTGATGTGATGAGTGGTAATATAGCGGTCCCCTGCGAGGATAGGGCACCAAACTCAACAGTGTTCACGTTTGGCATTTCTCAGAACACCATGCCCCTAAAACTAGACAATATCGCGAAGCATCCCTAAAAGCAGTGTGGCACCCGAATAGCCTGGCAACAGGCCCCCTTTCAAAGCAAATATGTTTTTATTAAAAAATCATCAAAGCTAGGGGCACTGGAAGGCGAAACAAGTCAAAACTTAAACAGGGTACGAAGGTTATCCTCGGCCAACCAGTCTCTGGATAATCGGCTGCCTATTTTGGATCCTGCCCAGATACCCAAGAATCCGGACCGGGATTCTTCTTCTATTAATAACCAACATTTGAAAGAGTATGGCCAGGAGGAATGTACTGCAGAAAGGAGTTTTATTCTAGGAGCGAAACATTCCGACGAGCCATGTATCTTCCAGAGCATTGGAAAAAAACATGCCCATTGCAAGACCCGACGGCTTGGAGAGGGTCTTGGATCACTCTAAGAAGAGACCCGCCCAATGCATTTTGAAACAACTCAAATTGGGTTGGGTAAGAAGGCAAAAATCACCTCTAATACACCGAACATAACAACTCAAGGGCAAACCCAACGGCTCGGGAGTATAGGGGGCAAAACTCATACTCGGAGAAACAGTAGCCTGTAATTACCTCTACTTTAACACAGGATGATTTACTGTTGGATTTGGCTGCTGCACAGATGGAGCAGAATCAGGATGCAGACTACTTACTAATACTGGAATAAATGCTAGCACCATTGCAGCAATCACTCTCTCTATGATTCCGTTCACTAAGCTTTATGAATCCCTCAATGATTCATTAAAGGATCAGACAAGATTCATTAAAGGATCAGACAACAGTTATAGCATTGCTTCATTCAAAGCTAATATTTTTGGAGGGCTTTGTAACGGCCCTGCTATCCAATTTGGATAATAATACTGCCAAGATTACTCAGATTCTACATTCAATAATAGAACCCATCATGTAGGACAGAAGGAAACATAGAAAAGAACGTACTCAGAGTACATTGGATACGATTACCATTGCAGATGAACCCCCTTCGATCATTTGTTTGGACAATTATACAAATTTGACAAATGACGCTCTGGCCCAGAAGTCGACGGACGTGCCTCAAGGAAAAGAATTTTAATCTGTCCAGACGATGCGTAAGGGGGCATACTGTCAGGTTAGTTAAACCTCTCACCCATTGGACGTTCCCCAACAGTCGCTTGTTGCCGGGCTGGCTGTGGCAACCATAGTTGACCTGGCATTATGGGTCCAACCTCTCCTCTGATCCTGCACTTGTGTCATCTCTCTCAGCCATGTATGTGGCTTCTTACTTTTCTTCCAAGGTCGCCTTCTTACATGTTGCTATTACACCCTCATCTTCTAGTTCAATTATTGCTCCTTCTTCTCCCTCCTTCTCCATATTATCCCTGATACTGACACCGCCCTTACTCTTTCTAGAGCTCATCCTACCTCGTCACCTTCGCATCCTATTCAGTCCCTGCTCATTGCTAAAATCTAACCTTGCCTATTGCACTGTTTAATGTTACTCTGCAAATCTCGTCCTTTATGTCCTCTTTTAAACACGCCACCATTCTTCCTATCCTCAAAAAGTCTCTCTTGACCCCTCTTTCGCTTCCAAGCTCCATCCGATACCACTTCACCCGTATCTTTCCAAACTCTTGGAACATCTTGCCTACTAGCGTGTGACTCACATTCTCTCAGCATGTCACGCAAAACATTCTACCCTCTTGATTATTTTTTACTTGTGCACTGCCTTCAACACTGTATATCACTCTCTCCTTGGACTCTCTGGGCCTGTTCTTCATTGGCTCCAGTCCTACCTGTTTGACCGCACTTATTCTGTTTCTTGTGCTAGTACATCTCTTCATTATCCCCCTTGACCACTGTGTCCCCCAAGGTTCGGTCTTAGATCCACTTCTTTTCTCGCTCTACACGTCCTCCTTTGCCTCTATTATTTCTTCCTTTGGTTTATCTCACCATCTCTATGCTGACAATACTCAGCTCTTTTTATCCTTCTCTGCTTTCTCCCATTATGTTGATACACTCTGACTTCTTGCCTTCTGACTACCCGATGTTGGATGTTAGGCCACAACCTTGTCCTTAACTCTTCGAAAACTGATATACTATTAATTCCTGCCTCATCCATCCCCCTCCACTGTCTCCTGCCGCCATTTCTTTTCCACCTTCCTTACTTCCTGTTTCTCATTCTGCAAGCAACCTTGGCGTGCACTTTGATTCCGCTTGTACATTCTCCCCCCATATTTAATTCCTGCAGGTTTCATCCATTTATCGTAAAACCCCAACCTTTTCTCAACTTCGATTACTCTGGACTGTTAATCTCATCTCTTCTATTTTCCTATCTTTTCTGTCCCTCTTGCCTTCTTTTCTGACTTCCTAATTCTTGCCTGTGTCTGCTCAGATCTATGTATCTTCTTTTCTCACTTGCCCCACGTGACTCTATGGTTACAGCTCTTTCTTCCCTTCATTGGCTTACCTTTCATCCTCGCCTTAAATTCAACTTCATCTGTCTTGTCTTTAAGTCTCTTCACAATCGTTCTCCTCCATATCTTTCTTCTCTTCTCTTTTGGTACTGCCCTGCTCGATCTCTTCATTCCCAGTCTCAATTCATCTATCGGTTCTTTGTCCTCCTTGAGCCCAATCACGTTTTCACTACTTCTCTCTTCTGGCACCTCATCACTGGAACACACTTCCCCTCTTTCTTCACTCTCTTTCATCCTATTCTCTCTTTTGCTCTGCCCTTAAGGCCAATTTACTTTCATTTTTCCTTTTTGGTTCTCTGGTTCTTTTATCATTATTCTTGTACAGCACTATGACCTTGTAGTTACGCACTTTGGCATGAATCCCTCTCTAAATTAAAATGAAATACAAAAATACAAATTGGGAAGTTGAGACAAAGGAACCCCTAAACCCAATTTAAAGGTGTCTGTCTGTAGCATGAAGCATTTTGAGAAGTCTGACCTTTTTTAATAGAGGTAGTTTGGAACGACTCACTTTCAGATGATCAAAGGTATCTCATCTTACTTTATTTGGGTAGTTGTTCTTGAGCTTCTCAGTGAGTGGGAAGTAAGTGGGAGCCTTTGAAGTTATATCAATATGACCTTCAGATCTATTTTGTTTGGGGCAGACTGGTGTTATTTACAGCTTCCACTTTTTTAACTTAAGTTATGATTATTCCATGACTCCCAAAATATCTCAAGTGTTTAACCACATTCAGGGCCAGGTGATATTTGGCCTGGTTGGCCGCTACTTCTTCCTCTCTGAGTGATTGGGTGATTTTTGGACGGATGGAACATATGTTATGGTTAGTTGTTATAAATAATATTATAGTCCAGGTATGCGCCAGTAAAGATAAGATCGATAGGCCTCTGAAATGTGGGGTGCAACTCATGCAGATGTAATGGCACCATAGTGAATTGGAAATGTCCATCAGGGTGTTTTCCATATCCCTGGGGCGAACGAGACCTGCTAGTCTGTATTTGTTAGATTTAGAGTCAGGATGTATTTGGCAATCCCTAGCCATTCCACCTACCTACGGATTTGAGATATGAGGTGCTCATCGAAAGCCAATATTTTGTAGACCTTTCTGAGATCAATACAGAAATACGAACTCCTGTCAAGCATCTTCATTAGGACCTCTGGGGAGGACCATTGGCTTTGTGATGGTTCCAATCACCATAAGTAACTGCATTTTATGTACCTCTAAAAGTATGGCCTATCGCTAGGCTTCTGGTACGCTGTATAGGTTTAAACAAACTAATTGCCACAGAGGAGTATGGATGCAGTGAAGAATTGAACTAGCCTGGATATTCAGAAAACTAATTTGGGAATTGGTCTATAAAGACTTGTAGGTCTTGGTGCATCTGACTATCAAGATTAATCAGTGTGAGATCTGCTGTCTTACAGGACATATTAAATCTGATTCAGTTGGTATGGGTATATCCAGGTCCTTGCACTCTTTATTTAGATTGTTGTGATAGGTATGCTTTTTTAATGTTCTATTTTGTTAGTGTACTAGGTAGTTTAGGTGGCTTACCACCTCTTTAACTACACATGCCCATGCCATGTGGCTAGCAGGTCATTATTAGTGGTTGGATAGATTACTAATGCATGATACACACATTTAAACTTTCCCAGTCTGGGCGTTTGATTATGAAGTGCCTGTTGTTTTTATTATGCTTTATGTAAATGGGTGGTCACTAATTCCTGGATGACTGTCATTCTGACCTGAGTGTCCTGGGTGAATGGTGCCCTTTTCTCAGATTGGTTTTCCTGCCTTTCTCAATTTTCCTTTAACATGTCTAAGATGTCATGTAGTTCTTGCATGGGCAGTCTAATGTGATGAGTGAAACCCTTCTTGAGCTCTGGGGAGTTTTCCAAATGGCAAAAGGGGCTCCCTGTATTAATAGGTCCGAGTTCATTCCATTTTCCTGCCCAAACCAACTCAAGCTTTTCAAGGTTTTACTACATTTCACTACTGTACTATCCATCTAGGGATGGACTACAGATGTGCATAGGGATTATATTCCCAAAACTCCTTCATCTGCATCCTTAGTCAGGACATGAATGTACCCCCTGTGCCCATTAGAATATATTCCAGGCATCCCATGCTCAAGAAGAAAAGTAATAGTTGTTTTCAAATCAGTTGTTCTGTGTTAGTTCTCAAAGTGAACACTTCAGTCTTCTGGGTCCAGTAATCGAAATAACTAGATTATGTTTGTCCCCTGCTTTCAATGTTCAGAGTGCCCATAATGGCCGTACTGACTCAAGAAAATGGCACCTCTATTGGCAGAAGCATACTTTCGATACTGAATGTTGAGATGTTTTTTAACAGGTCTCACATATGTCAACATATGTATTTATATTCTTAAATGCTTGCTATATTAGAATAGTCACTCAAATGCGCCAGCTCCTTAAATCATCAAGTGAATGGTTAATTGTTCAGTGAGTCAAAGTCAGTGGATCAAATCAAATTTATTGGCATAGAGTTATTTTCACACTAATACATCTGTAGTTATAACTCTTGTTTTCAAAAATTCACTCAGTTCAAAAAGTGAATGTTGTTATTCTTACAGTTGCAAAAAGTCTCACTCTTGTTTTAAAAAATTCACTCAGGTCAAGAAATAAATGTTGTTATTCTTACAGTTGCAAAAGTCTCAGAAATAAATGTTGTTATCCTCAAGACGTGTTTCCCCATTGCTAGTTGCAATGGTTCATCAGGGGAAAAATAAGTAGTATTCAGTCTGTAAAAAGAAAAATAGAAAAAGGAAAAGGAAAAAGGGAAACAGGTTTAAGATTAGTGTTTCCCTTATCTACAATTATATAATAAAATAACAAAGTGCTAGTCTCTTGGTTAGTTTAGGTTGTTTAGGAATGATGGTGACTCACCTATTAAATGTAACCATTTGCTTTTGGTTCTCTTAGATTAACATCTGAGATCAGAGGTATATATGCGGATCCCTGCTGTTATATCAGGCTTCAATATTATGTCCTTAACATGAAGCTGCAGGGAAGAGAAAAAGGAAAGGGAAAAAAAGGGGGAAAAAGAAAAAAAGTATTCAAAAATGTTGAACAGTCACCATCATTCCTAAACAACCTAAACTAACCTCCAGACCCACATCGTCTATGAAGAGTTCATCCTTCAAACCTATACATATTCACCCACTGCTATAATAGGTGCAAACCTGCGTCCTCACCCATCACACTCTACGTTTGAGAAAATGCCATATCCATGGTAAGCACATACAGTTCTTCAGTTTGAAAACATGCCAATGGGCAATGCCCTCTCTTGGGGATACTGACGCCATGTGACCCCCACTCCATTGTCCGTGGTGTGAGCGCCGCACTGAGGGTCCGTGTCGGGTGCTCCCGACACACACAGGGGCCTGCCCGGTGATCCGAGTCAGGCCCCCAACAGTCCTGTGTGGAGCCTCCGAAAGGGTAATTTGAATATTGCCAGCAAAATTTTGTAATCACTGGAGATGGTCTAATGCTGCTTCAGTTTTCAAGCGGAAAATACCACCTATCGCTGTGAACCACTGTGCCACGCTACGTCTTCATTGCCAGGGACAGTCTCATTTAAAGTTCAACATGATGCTCAGAAATAGTGGTCGACGCCACTCAACCTAAGCTCACCTTGGTGCTGGTCTTAAAACTGGCTGAGAAGTTGCTGCCACCTGAAACGAAATGTAGCTATGGGCATCGCACTGAAGTATTCAAAAATAATTTGTGTTTGCATTTGTGTTTGCTGCATGTTTTCAAAATGTTGACAGCAACATGAAATGGAGTGATCCGACTGTTTTATTGTAGTGTATGCCATTCTCTGAAAACCACCATAAAAATGTATGTTTCTAAATTCTGCATTCCCCTACTGTGATGTCACACCAATGGACAATGAACATTGTTTGGCAAGGCTTTGACGTCATTGCAGAGGAATACCCAATTTCCTCTGCTATGCATCTCTCCAATGAATTATGGAAGCAGGCATATCTTAGCGGTCAATCAACGAGCACAGCACTAATGTTTTGTGGCAGCGCGGCAGCATCGTGTATACAACAGAAGACACATTTTGTATGTATTTGCTACATGGCTGGGCAGCATGGCAACAGATACTGGTATCACACTATGGTGGGGCACAAAGGATGAACAAAAGAGGCACACAGGAGGGAGGAGATGGTGGTGGTATGGGCTATAATGATTTGCTTTGTGGGTGGTGAGGGGCAAACATAGGGCAAATATGAAACATATTGCTACTATCCTCCCCCCTCCCCAATGTTTCTCCCCTTACCATTTCCCTCCTCCTCGCCCCCTTCCTACGACCAGCGCCTTGATGCCTGTGGGTTTTTGTGTGCTTTGTAAATGTATAAATAAATAAATACATAAATACATAGATGGGGGTTGGAAGGGTGGCAAGAGGAGTCCTACATTGTTAAAATGATGACAATTATCCGTGGTTCCCTCGTGCTTCTCCTCGCCAACCGCTGTAATGCTGATTAATGGGAAAAGTGCAGACGGTGGGATCGGGATCGCTGAGGAAACATAGCCTACAATTAACACGTTTCAATTTGAGCATTGCTATCTGTTCTAGCTTGGTTGTCAACTGACATTAAAGATACATTGTGTATCTCTCTGATTGTCTTTCAGATGCTACTCAGGATCCCTCGTTGTAATTTAACACTGTTGCCATTCTATGGTTGCCTTTAATAACCATCAGCAGTATTGCATTTCTAAAACGCTGCTCTGATTACTGACCAGTAATGAGGAATTCCCATTGAAGTGCTCATTTAAAATGTGCACCAGTCTTTCCATAATGATGCCCAGGCATAATAAAATCCCGTGAGCGATGTTGAGTGTTTTTTTCTTTCTTACTGAAGCAATCAATACATTTCATACAAAATGAATCTCACAGCATTTTTTCTGATCAATTCTCTGTTGTATCACCTTATCAGGACGACAACTAGCAGATGCCTTTCATGGAATGCAATGACCGATCTAAGAAGATAGTTCAATGGCATGCTGATGTAAAATGGCAGCAGGGCAGGCAGATTCTTGGGTCAAGGACCACAGAAGCACGCTTTGTGTCTACGCATACCTCTCCCAGTGCAAGGAGACATGTAACTGGAATGGGTTCCGTATTTCAAGGGATTAACTTGAGGTGCCCCTGAAGAATAGGCTAAATATAGAATAGTCCCCATTTCTAGAGCAGTCTGAAAGACAATTCTCGGAATTGCAAGTTGTAGAGTGTTCTATTCAGAAGCCTTCCAGGTGTTCAGAATCCATGGCTAGCCTGAATCTGTCAACATTATTTTTCTAACTGGAAGTGTTTAGTGTATCATTTTTTGTAAGGCTGCATCTTGAGATGGCAGTGAAGTAATGCACGCCCGTGCTAGAGATAATTAATCACTTTGGGGATTTAAGTCATCATTATTCTGCACATAATTCAAGCCATATCCTTTGTAAATATATTTCTTAGATCACATGTATGAGTTTTATAAGAACCTCATTCCGAATTAATGATGTGCCCTAGTTGTATCATTTGAATAGATTATAGCACACGCACATTCTCTGTGTTGCTAATTGAAATGTGCAGTTTTTAGGAAGTCATTAATGCATGACTACATGTTACCGGACAGTTTAAGTGCTCGAAAAGGGATAGCCATAATTAATTCAGGGTTCATGTTTCCTTGAACAAAACGGAGCTCATTGTGCTCCTCATCATATATTGCCCGGAGGGGACCGCTAACGTTTGCACTTACGTGCTAACAGGTCCCATCTGGCAATGTTTGTCATTTGCACTGAGGAGTGTAAAGAGAAGGCAGCAGCCTCTTTACACTTCTCTATTGGCACTCTGCAGTGCAAATATAGTAAACTGCCTGCCATGTATGCATGGCAGGCATCCTTCACAATGATTTCCTGTGGTAAATACCTTCCCCTGGAACATGAGTGAAGGCATTAAGTGGGCATGACTGCCAGTCGCTAGGCCCTCCCTTTAATTAATTAACATTCTTAATACAGGGGACACGTTTCTGTAGGACCGAGATTAGAATCCCTGCTGTTCTGCATTGTGTTGCTTCCAAGACAAACACGTTGCCCCTGAGCTGTCCTCCTGGCTCATTTTGCACTCCAAAATGAACCCCACTGAGCCTAATTTACAAACAAAATGCAAAAAAGCGTAAAACCTTAGTGGTACTGCTAAGATTGTGCAATGCAAAACTAATGCACGGTGAGCTGATTAAGAGAACACAGTATGCACAAAATCCAACGTCACAAAGGGAAAACTGTCATGTCCACAGCACATCTCCAGTGCAGTACCATATTGCACTTTGTGCCGCCTTGTGCCACAACCGTAGCACTAAACAGGTGATTGTAGCTATTGCATGGCACAATCATACAGGTTAGCTCAAAGAGTGGTCCGATTACTTTCCGGTAATCTTCATTTCACGTACTCCTACTCTTCCTCGTCACAGTACGCACTCTATGAAGGTGCACCGCCTTCCAACAGAACCCCTTCCAAAAATGTAATTTTTTCTTTTTTCTCCTCCCTCCGCTCATAGGCTGGGGTATAATGCATCAGACCAATCCCATGAACTACCTATCAATATAAAAGGAACAAAGGCACTCTCACTATTGGAGAGGGAGCAGGGAGTGTCAGTACTGTGATGAATAAGAGCTGGACTAGCAGTAATGAAGTTAGAGACAATGCAAGGGCAGAAAAGTCTAGAGGAGGAGCCAAATGCCTCTGCAGGAAGTCCCGCCCCCTCTACCACCTGTATGCTGGAAGCCTGAAATTGTGCCATCTTTGACACCAGCAGTTGTGACCATTCTGTGGCGAATATTCAAGAAAAGGTATCCACTCAGAAAACCCTATCAAATGTATTCACAAAGAGATAACAATGTAATGGAGGAGTGCCCCGAAGGAATATTAAAAAGAGTGAAAGAGGAGCTGGTGAAATCACAAAAGACGAGTGTGACGCCCAGAGAAGACTGGCTAAAGAAGAGAACGTATGGACCATATAGAAACTGACGACGTAGTAAAAAAATCAAGTAAACTTTCATTTATTCATGTATTTATGTTGTCATGTATATAGTGCACATAACCCAGAGGCATCTAGGCACTTTTTTCTTAAAAAGTTGGTTACAATGGTTATTTACAGAGTGAGAAAGTTGCAGTCATTGCCTGAGTAG
The DNA here is from genome assembly GCF_040938575.1 of Ambystoma mexicanum. Lineage (NCBI taxonomy): Eukaryota > Metazoa > Chordata > Amphibia > Caudata > Ambystomatidae > Ambystoma > Ambystoma mexicanum. Next base: position 208,846,731 of record NC_090941.1, read on the forward strand.
ATTGCAGCATACATTACATGATTTGCCCGCAAGAGAAAAATAAATGATTACAGAGTACAGTGGTGGCTTACCTAGGTTACAGATCGCAAGCAGTGGTAGTAGGTTACAGACATTGCATAATTCGTTCACATGAGTAATGGGATGCAGAGATTGCTTCTAAAAGTAACAGACAGGTTTACATAGGTTTCTGCTTTTAGTAACAGCCAACCTTAAGTTCTGTGTGGTCTTGGGCGAAGAGCCAGGTTTTGAGACCTCTGCGCAAGCACCACAGTGACGGGTCTCTTCTCAAGGCCAGTGACATGGAGTTCCATTGTTTGGCCGCAATCACTGGGAAGTTGGAGCCACTGGCTTTTTGTCATCTAAACCTAGGGATGGCAACATGGCCCGCATAGGTTGAGCGGGTGGGTCTGTTGGACTGGACTTTAGAGATTTGTTTTTCTAGGTAGACTGGAGCACTATTGGAGAGGCATTTGTGGGTTAGAGAGAGGGTTTTGAATTTGTTATGATCTCAGACCGGAAGACAGTGGATCTTGCGCCAGGCTGAAGAGATGTATTCATTTTTGGGGATGTTGAGGGCAGCTCTGATAGCATTGTTTTGAACTATTTTGTTTGTTTATGTTTTGGGCGTTGGAACCAGCAAAGAGGGAGTTACATTACTTAATCCTTAATAGGATAAATTCTCTGGCCAGGGTGATTCAGTTGTCTGTGGAGAAGAATGGTCTGCTCGCTCTGATCAGTTTGGAGGTGTAGGCTTCTGAGGAGGCTATGGCATTAATTTGACTTGCTAGAGAGAGTGATCAGTCAATGTAGACTCCTAATGTTTTTACCTCCTTTTACATCCATCAATCGTGAATGATTTGTAAGGTTGGGGTAGGTTATTTAGCTTAGATTGGCTACCAATGATGACTAGTTCAATTGTATCATCATTGAGACAGAGTTCATGTTGTGCCTTCCATGCTTGGATTGTCAGGTAGGTTTTGTTCAGGGAGTTGGAGTCAGTGTCATAGATTCTGGTGATTGGTAGGTGTATTTGGGTGTCATCTGCATAGTTCGTGTATGTGACACCCAATTTTTCAAGGAGGTCAAATAATGGTTTGGTAAACATATTGTATAGCGTTGGCGAGACACATGAGCCTTGGGGCACTCCACAGGAGACAGGGACTGGAACGGCTGCTGCTGAAGTGGAGAACACTCGCATTTGTGGGTTGGAGACACATTATTTAATCCACCCTATGGCCTTGGTTAAGAAATGTGCAGCTAGGGCGAGGTGTTGACAGAGTATATTGTGGCACTGCAGAGAAGTCAAGTAGAAGGAGAATGGCTAGGTCAACCTTTATCTTTTATTTGGTCCATTTGGATTTTGAGGTCTAGAAGTGCTGTTTCAGTTCCGTGGCCATGGAGGAACCCTGACTGACGGAGGGCTAGGAGATTGTTGGATTCTCTGAATTTTTGTATCTGTATGTAGGCTACTCTGTCGAGTATTTTCAGGAGGAATGGGACCATGGAGATAGGGAAGTAATTGGTTGGAACATTTGGGACCAGTGTAGGCATATTTAGGAGAGGGAGTACCCAGGCTTCTTTAAGGTTTTCTGGCACTTTGCTGGAGGTGGAGTTATTGATCAAGGTTATGATGAATGGCACGGCTCATTAACACAGTGTGGTGTACAAACATCCAAAATTCCCTCTCTGACAAAATAAGCCTTCTCCAAAACAAAATCAAAGCCAAAAAAGCAATACTCACCTTAGACACCCAACCACACCGATACACTCCCCACGTCAAAAAGGTTGTGATGAATGGCGCAAGCTCATTGATGCAGTCTTTAATGAGAGTGGCTGGGCAGATGTCTGTTTGCCATCTTGAAGGCTTCAGTCCCTTAATTAATTTCCTAGTTTCAGCGATGGGGACAGGGGTGAATTTGAATCTAGGAGTGGTAGTTATTGACGTGGGGTGTATCAGGTGGTTGGGTGTCTAAGGTGAGTTTATCTTTTTTGGCTTTGATTTTGTTTTGGAGAAGGGTGATTTTGTCAGAGAGGGCATTTTGGATGTTTTTAAACCAGGGCTGATCCTTGATGCAGTGGTCAGGTATTGGAGCGGGTGATTCCAGCTCTCATAGTATGGAGAAAAGCTCCCTTGTGCCCGATAGAGCATTTTCAATTCTCTGATTGTATGAATTGCCCTTGGCTTGGATGTGGCTTCCTTATATTTCGTGGCTATGGTATTGAAGTGTAGCTTATTTGTGTTGGAGGGTGCTTTTTTCATGTTCACTCGGCTGTTCTTTTAGCAGAGCACAGGGTTTTGAGGCCCATGATGAACCAGGAGTTTGCATAAGCTATAAGTTTCACTTTCCGGTTGCCCAAGGGAGCAACTTTGTTGATGGCGGCTTGGACGCTTTTGTTGTAGATGGTCACCAAGGAGGTGGGGAAATATGTAGTGTGTGAGTAGCTAGTTATTGGTAGTGGCATAAGGAGCATGTGGTCAGGATTGATGTTCCTATGGCTTCTAGATAGTGTTGCTGAGGGGAGTTGAGACAGTATTTTGGGCTTGGTTAATGCAGCGATAAAAAATAGAATGATATTATGGTCGGACCATGGGCATCAGCTATTGACTAGTATGCTGGTGACACAGTATATGTCGGCTAACCCGTCCAGTATACGTCCTTTGTCATGTGTGGGGTGGGAGACGCGATGGGTGAAGCCTTGAGCTTCAATAGTGTTGGCAAGAAGACATGGTTGAGTGTTGGCTGGGTCATTAAGGCCTAAATTGAAGTCTCCCAGAATGATTATTTTAGATCGGGGTTTGGTATTAGTTGCAAGGAAGGAGGCAATGTGTTCTTTGAATGAGGACACAGGGCCTGGTGGTCTGTAGAAAAGGTGGAGCGTGAGGGTGGATGTAGCAGAAAGAGAGATTTTGAGTGAAATCACTTCTTTTGAAGGGAAGGTTTGGTTAGTAGATTCTCTCTAGGGGTGTACCGAACTTCTGCTTCGAGTAAGTATTCGGCCGAATTCCGGACGAAAAAAAGCTTTTCGGCTCTGGCCGAATAGTTTCTTGCTATTCGGCTCTTGCCGAACACTTTGACATTCTCATTTGCATACAATGCAACATGAACTCAGAAAGGCAAATATAGACTTCAGTTTGCAAAACTGAATTGAATTAGACCAGACAAATGGCTATCACACAGCTGAAAAATATCTTATTTTGTTATCTGCTCTTTAGGGCATGTTTTGTTACAGATTCTTAGACAAAAAAGGTGCTCATCTTTTATACTTAGCCTGCAATAATATAGGAACATCTGTTCTTTTGGCGAATGTTTATATGCAATGTGCACTTTTTTCAGTTGTAAAAAACAAACTGAAAGAAATGTCAATACTTTCAGTTCCTATCATGTCACTTCCCATTGCGTACGTCATAGTCCCCCCTTTCCTTTTTTTAAGGACTTGAGTGCTGAGTTTAACATTATCTGATATTTTATCAGGAAATTATAAGTTGCATATGTTTGTGTATTGGTGAGAAAAAGTGGCTAGGATAAGTGAAAAGTGAGCATTATTTGTTTCGGTGGGGTGAATAGTTGTGAGATGGAGTTTACGCATTTCAGATTTCTTCTTGACTTGTGTCCTGTATGAGCCGACATGAACCATTTTATACATTTCTATGTAAGCTGCAAAGAAGTTTCGAAACTCGATCACATCGACTTTGCAACTGGATAGAGAATGCAATGCATCTAATTCACAAAGGTAGTCTTTTTGCACTTGTGAAACCTCCTACTTTAACTGGCACTGAATATGCAACAATCTTCTGTACATTTGGTCCCTTCAATTTGGTTAAATCTTCCTTATTTCTGGCTTTTATACATTAAATAAAGATGCTACATTAATTACAATGAAGAGAAATAAAAGTATAGAATCCATTTAAAATGGTGCTTTGTTTGGTTTTGTAATAAGTGCGTTTTTTGAAGTTTGGAACATGATTTACTAAATAAAGCAACTATTTGGCTTCATATTGGGCTTTGGCTGAATAGTTGACAAACTATTCGGTATTCGGCCGAATACTAAATATGCTATTCGGTACAGCCCTAATTCTCTCAGACTAATTTTATTCTTGGCGATGAGCGCCACTCTGCCTCCTTTGGAGATTGTTCTATCTTTCCTGATGATGGTGTACCCATCAGGGAAAGCCAAGGAAAGGACGGGCGGGCTGCTGGGTGCAGCCAGGTTTCAGTGATCTTGCGTATGTCTAAGTCATTAGTCTTAATAAGGTCTGCTATCTCCAGAGCGTGTGCTAGAAGGGGTCTTGCATTGATGAGGGCTCCCTTGATGTGTATTGTGGTGACTGTATTGGCAGTATCCGCCGAGATAGTTCTCAAGGAATAAATTGTTTACGCTAATCTTTATTATGTGGGGGTGGGTCAGAATGGGAAGAAGCAATCCAGGGTAAGCTAGTGCCTGTAGATGCGTGTTGATGCTTAATGGAGGTGCATGTCTGCATTCTGTAGGTGAGAGATTCCTTTCTCTGTGCAAGGAAAGGGTGGAGGTGGTAGAGTTATTTGTGGTAGAGTTTGTGCGAGAGGCTAGGCATTTGTTTCTGTGAGCGAGGGAGCATGGAGTCAATTGGGATGGGGTACCAGGAATGGGAGGAGAAGATTTATTCCAAAGCTCTCTGTGGTTGGGAGTATTCATATGGGGGGAGGAAGTATAGGTGAATGGATGCACTTTCGGCAGGAAATAAGTGGTGGGATCTTGTATGAGTGAGGGAGCATATGTGCCATTTGCAACAGATGTGGGCTAAGGGAGCGGTTCATCAATCCGACTATTTGGACCTGAGCATCACGAGGTTGCAGTGTGGGAGTCATGGGGGGATCGGTGCTAGTCATGGTAATTAGTCTGCTATCATGTTTAATGTCACACCTAGATCTGAGTCTAGGCCTATGACATGCTAAAGTATCATATATAGATGTGAATCACTGATGGTAGAAAGTGGAGGGCAGAGGCATTTAGGACATTAAAGAGCACATCTTAAAGTTGAGTGCAAGCCTAATGTCAAAAATATCTTGCATATTGTATGGATATTTGGGTGCTGATTCATGCAAATAACAGCACATGTGTACAGATTCCAAGGGAAGCAAAATCAGTGTTTATTGGCAGTGTTTAAAAGTAGCCATTTCGAAATGTGTGCAAATGGCAGGTTTGATGCATGTTAATTTTAAAAACACTCAGCAAAATGATTCCAGCTTTTCTCAGTTTGCAGTCATTTAAATGGATGTTCATTTTTAAAATACTCAAGCAAACTGATTTGTTTTTTTATTTTATTTTTTAGTTTGCAGCCAGCAAGATGGGTATTTATTTTCATAAGCATTCAGCAAAATGTGCAGTCATTCTTAAAATGCACATGGGCACATGTGAGGACAATGTAAGGGCACAGCTTAGTAGAGCAATGAGGCTAACCTGAAGGTAGGAAAGAGATGGGAAGTTACATGAAGCAGGTTAAATGCCAAATTAGGCTTTACATAAAAAGAAAACAGAATGCAGAAAAAGACAGGGTCAATGTGCATATATACAAATTAGGTATTTCTATCGGTGACAAACTGCATTGTGGAGATAACCTATATATAACAGAATATATTAACCAAAAGCCCTGTAACCAACTAATTGCAATGCAAATGGTAAACACAGCTTAAAATCCATTCGGTTTTACCACTTTTCTATGGAGAAGAGAAAATATGCAAAGTAGGAAACTAGATGAATAGCTGACTTTTTGTACAACGAAAGATCCATTGTTCTGGCAGGAAATAAGTTGTTACATGAAGGCTCTTGTAATCTGATTGGTAGAGGTCTGGGGTGTTAGAACCACGTCAGGGAAGGCTGGTTTAATTTGTGATGGACAGACAGAGGAAATTTAATCAGCTGGAAAGGGGGGTGTGAGTAGTCAGTCAGAGATTCTGTTCCTATCAGCACACTGTGAGATGGTGTGCTCCGGGGGCTGCAGCTGGAAGAACGCCTGAAGACAGGGCAGAGAGAGAGTGTCGTCCTGGCTTCAGCGTGAATGAAATTCCAAAGGCTGTGTCCGTGAACTGTGTGGGGTTCACACAGATAAGATCCGACAGCACGAGATTCAGACCTTGCATACTCTGGTGAGTTTGGTCTTAAATGAGGAATGTGAGAATGTATGGATTGCATTGTATTTACTGGCAGACAGTGTAGTGAGTTAGGCTTGAAAATAAAAGTGTTATTTTTTTTTTCTCTGCATTTCTGCACTGGGTAAAAAGAGCTGCACACCACGTTCAAAATATTTTCCATGTTGCGATGTGTTTGTTTTATCTTATTTTTTAGAGGCATGAAGCTGTATACACTGTTGGTAAGAGCATGTCGTGGTAATATCATGTAATGTCATATTAATATTTTTGGTTGTGTAATCCAGGATGTAAGGTAAATAATAACAGCATTTGAAATCACAGAAATAGACTGGGCTGTTTACTTGTGTGCCTTATTTCATGTTTCTGTCGGTCACTGTTTCAAGGGGAAAGAATAACTGGGAGGTGCTGAAGTTTACATCATGGTAATAAAATCTTTACCACTTTTGATTACTGCCAAAGGTACATTTAGGAAACAAGGTAAAATATACGTATATGTAAACTAGAAAGTTGTGTATGTGTGTGTGTGAATGGGCTTTATCAGAATACTGATGAGAAAGTGGTGCCCTCTAAGGCACGTAGGTTACTGATGTACATAAATCAGTAACATGAGCTACAGGCAATAAGTTGCATTGTGTATAATCTTACTGGGTTCCCTAAAAGTGTGCTAAATCCAGGGTTTGTTTATTGTCAGCCCAAGGTCTATCATAATTATAAAGAGTGAATGTCTGTCTTATTATGGGCAGTATTGTAGAAAATCAGATACCACTAAAAATTACCACTATGCCACAAAAATAAGATACCACTAAACATTACCACCAAGGTAGTCTAACGCCAAATTACCACCGAAATAAGATAGTCATCAAAAATAGGATAATACTGAATTACCACCAAATGAGGTAAGGCCAAATTACTGCCAGAATACCACAGTGCTAAAATACCAGCAAATCTGGTATATGCCCCAAAGACAAAATCTTCAACAGTAAAATGGTGCGTTGGCCATGTGGGAACAGATGGTAGAGCAATTACTGGGCATGGCAAATGTGTTCCACACTGCCATGTGTGTATTAAAGGGAACTCATTTTGTGAGAGTAGTGTAACGCTGTAAATTGAAGTCCATGATGTCTCAAATTGAAGCCACATTCCCAGAATTGGTAAAGTACTTAGAGGCAAAATTATATGCACATGGAATATGGTTGCAGATAATGCCATACAGTGGCACGACCACCTGTGTGGGGAAATTCAGAAAGAACCACTGGACAGCATTTTTGAAGAGGTCAACATAATCCAGGTCTGTCTTCTGAGATTATTTAATGCTGCTGACAAAAATTTGGGGAGAGACTGATTGATACGGCTCTGTTCCAAAACGTGGTTAATTTTAAATAGGTCTCTGCGAATACAAGAAAAGGATGCTAAACTAATTAGCAGACTAAAAATTGAACTAGATGGAGCTAATGAACAGAATAAAATGTTAAAAGCAGAACTAGAGTTATGTCAAAAATACATGCAATCAAAATGCAGTGAATTTGACACCCAATTGTCTCAAAGAAGAAAACAAATTGAAGACACTGAGCAAGAGTTGAAACACCTAAAAGGGTTGGTAAGCCACATTAGACAAGACAAAGAGGATGTTATCTTAGAGATGCAAGCTTTACAAAGAGAGAACCTAGACAAAAAAAGGTGAACTCCAAGCCATTGAGCAAGAAATTGCTAAATTGTTTCAGGAAAGAGACAAAAGGGACAAATAATTTGATCAATGCCAAATGAAAATAAGTCAGATGCAGGATGTGATTAATAAAATGGGTGATGAGAATACTTATTTGGGTCAGGAGAGAGACCGGCTCCTTAAAAAGTGAAAAGATTTGGAACAGCAGCTATGCAATTTCAGGTCTCAGGACAAACGACAAGGCACCACATTCAATGGGATTGAGGTTAACTCAATTTCTAGAAGAGGAAGTAATGTCCCGGTGGCTGTGGCTGTGCCTGTGTCTGGGCCTGGTTGCAACACCTTTGGGGGATTTGACTCACTCATTGGGGGTTGCCACCAATCCCACACATCTGAAAAAAGGGTTGAACCACAGAATAATACAACTCCAAACATAGCATCAAGAATATTAAATCAATAAAGGCCCTAATTAAATTGTTCAAGAAAGGAGGGGAGAGCAGTATAGAAGATCATCTAGAAGCATTGAATGATATATTTAAAGCCTTAGATATACCCAAGGAACAATATAGACAATACTTTATTTAACTCTTGATGCTGCCACAGCAAGTTTTATCAGAGGTTTGAATGAACAAGAAAAGGAAGTTAGGCACCATTTTTCTCCATATCAGTCATTGCAGGAGGGAAAGAAAGCTGCATTCACAATGCCAGCTGGGCCAAATGTGTCACCTCGACAATTTCTCCAAGAGTTGAAGAGAGTTTTCTCTCGCTTCTATGTATCTTTTAGTCATAACTCGATTGTGTTTAAGACTGCTTATTTCTATGGCTTGCAAAAAGATATTATATTGCAATTGATTTGCGAATTTGATCGCGAGAAACCCCTTGAATGGATTGTAGACCAAGGTACTAAACTATATGGGGTGCTCTACTGCCAGTGTGGAAAAGGAGATAATGTAAAAGAAACAAGATCAAAATCTAAAGATTCCTCAGCAACACAGGTGGAGATAAGGTCTGCCAAAATGTAGCTTGAATCAGCCCAGACTCCAACCAGAAATAATGTGGCATCCGATCCGAGGGGTGCACCACAAAGGCTGCCACCACAGGAACCAATTGTTCAATCACATGATCCACGCAATAGAGAGAGTTACATTAGTCCTAGGTACATGGGAGACAGACCCCGGGTGGGATACCGGCCTGATATGTCAGGCAGAAATTACAGTCAGAGACAAAATCAGGATCAAACAAATAATAGTCTCTACCAGACATGGGGGCACAGAGCAGATTTGACCCCAATACTATGGTGTATGGCAACCAGGATAGACCGCGATATGTGGATAGGTTCATTGAAAATGGAAACCAGCATAGGGGACAGTACTCAAAAAAGGAAACACAAAATGTGGACTATGCCCAGCACCACTATAATCAATCACCACCACCAATGGATCATAACCAAAGAATGAGCACGCCACGTTCCCCACCATCCATGAATCAAGAGTTCAGAAACAATCCAAATAGAAATCAGTCTCCTGCGAGATACCAGAACAGATTTAACCAGTGTGAAAATAACCAATACCGGTCTAGGCCACAAAGAGAAGATTCTAGAGAAATGGTCAGATTTCAATGTCTTGAGGCCAGGAACAGATAGGGAAGCTCTGTACAGTTCAAAAACAGTCATCAAATGAAGGGGCAGAAAGTCACAGAATTGGCCTGGGGGCCTATGATAATAAGTGACTAAATGCTAATGGCACCTGCAATGATAATAATACAGGACCCCATAGACCAGTGTTGTGTAATGGTAATTAATTGCTTACTGATTTGAACATGAAGATGCCCACAAATGAGAATGAGCCAGTTATTGCAACCACACCTAAAAAAGAGGTTTGGTTTAATGTATCATTGAATCAGACTATGGAAGTCTGTGCAAATAGAAAAGAGAAAGGAGAAAATAAACATGACGTTCCAAAAGTGACAGATTAAAAAAAAGACATCACATGCACTGATAAAATAACTGATGGAGGTGTAAGTGTAATGGCTAAAATATCCTCCTTAGATGATACAAATGCCTATAAAATGCAAAACAGGAAAAATAAGTACTAAAAAGGGGGGCATGTCCCAGTCACCTGAAGAGTTTTTTGAGCCACATATATTTAAGAAATCAAAAAGGCTGAACCTGTGCCAGGCACCAATAGGTGCTCAGAATTACAAAGTGACAATTTACCACGTGATCTTTATGAGCATATTCAGTTGAAGAATTGCAGTGTAAACACTGATACTCACTGGGCAGAGGGGAGAACAGTGGCTACACCCCAGATTACTTCTGAACGTGACAAGACAGACCAAGATTCCCGAAATGAGATGGGCAAAAAGGAGGGAAAAATATCATTTCATTTGCCCCTGTGCATGGCAAAAAGTAAGAAGGGCCTGCGAAAAGTGAGTCCTGAAATCAGTAGAAATTCACACTTTTTGTGTGTATTAGAAGAAGTTGAGGACAGGTATTATGCTCCCATTACTGTGGAAGAAAAGTGCAATACATGTGCAATGATTGACACAGGTGCACAGGCCATGACTATGTCCAAATAGTTGGTAAAAAGTATCAATGAAGAAAGATCCCCACAAAATCAGATCAAAGTGAGACAAAATGGAGGGCCAGTACATAATGTTAATGGTGAAGAAGTACCTATCGAAGGTGTCACTGACTTTGACATAAAGATAGGAAATCACAGAATGAGACAGGAGGTATTGATCACATCTATCAGTGAAATTCCATTCCTGATGGGAACAGATTGCCTGAAAAGGTTGTCACCCCTCATTGATGGAGTGAATGGAGTCCTGTGGTCTCTGACAAAGAAACCATTAAGGCCTAAGAAAATAAAGTCACAAAACATCAGTGTAAACGAATGCCATACTGTTGCCAAATAAAATGATGCAGTAGATGTATATCTTCAAAATGGCTGTGTACCTAGTGTGACCATCAATCTGATGTGTCACCGCGAAAAGCAAAGTGAAAATGAAAAACAATCCATGCAGATTTATTTGGATCCTAGGAAAGAATGGGAGACTGAAATAGATGAAAATATACTACGGTTTTACCTAAATGAAGAGAAGTGCAAGCAAAATACTATCCCTGAAGTAGCTACAGAAAAACATATTGCAACCCTTTCTGAAATACACATGGAAGATGAGCAGCCATGGATTCATGTTTGTATAAATGGCCATTCTGAAAAGATAAAAGCCATTTTAGCATTTGAACAAGAAAGAAGTTTTATTAGTGAGAGGTTACTTCAGAAAATAATGGAAAGGGAGGAGATCACAAAATTCAGAATGAAAAACCAACACATCACTCGATTGGACAATCCAGATTTTGAAAACAGAATTGCCGGAAGGTGTATGTTAAAAATAACTGTTGGTCAGAAAACCATATACCACAATGTGCGGATAGTGAGTGGAACACAAAGTGATTTTTATTTGGGAAATGACATTATGCACAGAATGTGTATGGTGTTGGATTTCCTTAACCAAATAGCATGGTCCCGGCTACGCAGGCCTGCGTCTGAATTTGAAGACAAAAGAAAGGCGTATCATTGCGCACAGCCAGAGATTGAAGTGGGCGGGAGTGGTCGGGAACGGTGCTCCTATACTTTTTATTTTTCAGTTTTACTGTTCCTATACTTTTATTTTAAAAAGAAACCGTTCCGGAACAGTTTAGTTTTAAAATAAAAGTGTAGGAAGAAGTTGAAGCTTTCACTTCAGTGCACTGCACTGAACGTTCCCTTAAATAATAGGTGTGTTTGTTTGGGGGTTTGTACTGTGTGTGGGAGGGGGCGGAGCAATGGGGTTTGTGAAGAGTGTGGCAGACTGTCAGGGAACATAGCTCCACTACTTCTTTTCGTACACTTCGACCACTGTGCACAGCTGGTGCCAAATGCATTTGAGCTACAGGTGAAGAAGGATATTACCATTCCTGCGTTCACTAGAGAGGTTGCTATAACATTTTAAGCATAGAAGTGGACAGCAAATGAAGGATCTGATGCATTTGTGTGTTTAAATGAATCCATGAAGCAACAAGGGCTGGAATGTGAATATACACCATTGGTAGAGATTGGGGATGTACCCATCAAAATCATGGTGGATAACAAAGGGTGTCAAGACATTTATTTAGAGGTGAATTCTACATTAGGAATGGCAATACAACAATCACATGACACTGCAGATTTCAATAATACAGTGATTGGGAACATCCCTCAGAGGTAGGCAGATGCACAAGGCGTGCTAACAGAATCTCTGGATCCTCAGTCCAAATGGATATTTAGGATTAAATCGGTGTATCCTTATAATTCGAATGAGATGATATGCCGCCACCAAAAGAATTGTATATTATCTGATTCAAGTGAAAATGAAACAGAAAATCTGCCTATTGAAGTGGAGGATGATGTTCCAAAATATTTAAAAGTGGCAACTCTGCAACAAGATACAGTCACCCAGTTAGAAGAGAGCACAGAGGTTCCTCCATTAGAGGATTTTCCAGAATTTTCAAAAATGGTAGAGGAGCAGATTCTGTTAGCAGATGCCTGTGATAGTGAAGAGGACAGGAATTAATGATGAAAATATTTATGGAATTTAAGGTAGTGTTTGCCAAGGATGCATATGATTTTGGCCTAACTGATGTACATGTTGCCACATTACCAGAGGGATGTGGTAGAAATCTGTTTTTTGTCTGCCAATATCGGTTGCCACTGGCATGCTTGGAATCATTAGCAAAGATAATTAAGAATTTAGAATCCAGAGGCATTATCAGGCCAATTTACAGTACCTCGAACACTCCCATTTTGGGTGTGTTAAATCCAAATGGTCAGTGGCGTCTGTGTGCAGACTTGAGAGAACTAAATAGAAGGGATGGCCAATTACATTCATTGATCAATGCCTTGCTCAGGTGCATGGGTCAAAGGTGTTTACCACGTTAGATCTTACATCTGGGTATTGGTGTGTGCTATTGGCAGAAGACTTTTAGAATTTTTTCGCATTTTCATTTGATGAAACGCAATACGCTTGGTCCAGAATGCCATTTGGGTATGTCAATAGTGGGAGGGAGTTTGGCATATTTTTGAGAAAAGCACTTCCAGATGCGGCAGAAAGAGGGGCCATAGTTTATGTAGATGATGTACTGATAAAAAATGAAAGCCTAAAAAGTAATTTTGATGAGATTAGACATGTGCTTGACCAATTGCAAAAGGGCAAAAGGCGGGTTCCAAAGTATCTCTGCAGAAAGTCAAATGATGCAAAAAGAGAGTACATTTCTTAGGCCATGAAGTAACTGAACACAGGTTAAAGCCACAAAAGAAAAAGGTGGAGACGATACAGAAATTGAAAAATCCTAAAAATATGAAAGGATTAAAACGTCTATTAAGGATGACAGGATATAACAGGAAATCTACTGAACATTACGCTGAAATCACTCAACCCTTGACTAAATTGTTGAAGCAGAATGTGCCCTGGAAATGGGAAAAATAGCAGTCTGAGGCAGTTTCTAAATTGAAGCAATGGCTCATGAGGGCGCCATGCTTGGCCTATCTCATAAATAATAAATATTTCTTTGTAGAAATAGGATTCAGCAGTGTATGTCAGCTGTGTTATCTCAAAAACTTGATTTGAATTATAAAACTATCACCTATGCACGCAAGGTATTTTCTCAGGTTGAAACTAAATTCAATGAATGTGAAAAAGCCCTTCTGACCATGTATGGGCATTACAACATTTCCGTCCCATTATTCAAGGAAAACATATAATTATTGAGACAAATCATCAACCGTTGCAATTCTTACATAGTAAAAGAATTAGAGCAGGCAACCTAGCACAGTCCAGGATTACTTCCTGGATGTTGGCGTTGCAGGGATTCCTGTAGAAGTAAGATATGAACAGAACAAAAATAACCTGATTGCTCAAGGGATAGCAGATATGCAAGACTGTGCAGCTGAATGTGGTTCAGGTGAAATAGAAGTAGAGATCAGTTTAAATGAATTTGAACAATCACCACACAGAGCTTTTAATGAAAATGTATGCAACGATTTGCCAACCGTGTATGTAGATGGGTGTGCTCATCACATTGAAAACGATAGCAATAAACAGCTGGTGTCAGGGATAGGAAATGTCTGGAGAAAGTGTGAAGGTATTCCTGACATGGGGATGAGAATTGGTGCCAGGAGTAGCCAAGTAGCAGAGTTAGCTGCCATTTATCAAGCAATTAATACTGCAGTCGATAACAGGTTCAAGGAAATTGCTTTGGTAACTGATTCTGATGCTACACGAAATAGCTTTGTAGGTGGGGTGGCCATTTTGAAATGGTGTTTCTTAGCACACCAGTACGGCACAAAAGTGGATGTGGCTGCACTGTTGTTCAAGGTAATGAAACCACAAAGAACAGAATGAGTGGTGCATGTTGCACACTGCGAGTAGAAAAATGCGCAGCTTGATCTGCATTCGGCCCGGACTGGGATTAGCTTTGGTGGGTTATTGGAGCGGCATGCAGAACAGCTGATGTGGTGGGTGGGGATGCACTGCCGCAGGCAGCTCATCTTCAATGAGGCTGTGCAGGGGAAAATGGAGGATAAGGGAACGGGGCCTGAGCGAGGGCCTATGCTGGGGGCAGGCACTTAGCTTATCCGCCTCCAACCCCCTCATGGTCAGTCGCTACTTCAAGCAGCAAGTTGGTGCTAGATCTCTTTATTCTGCTGGGGCCGCTCTCTGGAATAGCCTCCCTGCCTCTCTGAAACTTGAGGAGAACCATCTCCGGTTCTGAAGGCACCTCAAGACCTTCCTCTTTGCTTCTGCTTTCTCTCCTCCTCCCCCCTGCTGATCTCCTGGCTGAACCTGAAACTGCACTGGTTACTTGACTACCCTCTGATCTAGGGCCCAGGTCCCCTCCTTGCCAGTTGCACACCTGCACACCTGCACTGCCCTTCTGGCAATCCTTGCACTCAGGGACTGTTTCTGTAGCCTTCCAGCCCCTACTAGCACTTGACACCTGATGTCTGCACTTTTATTTATTGTCTTTATTTATTTGACTGTTATGCTATGTACTGCACTTTCCCCTCCCTGTTCCCCCTGCACCTTTTCCCTTCCTCTCTCCCCTGCACTTGCGCGATCTTAATGTCACCTGGCCTAGTATGATTGTTGTCTCTGTCTTCCCTCTATTCCACCTTCGTTGCCTCGTCGTGCCTTGAAACACTTGTGTATAGGGGCGTTATAAATGCAATATAATATCATAAAGCAACCAGAGCAAGAGCAAATGAATCAACTGTAAGGGCAATTGCAACAAGACCCCATGCAGACACTTCAGCATGCAAACACAGGACATGTGCTGACACCCAGAACAGGAGGTGTCACTGTGGTACGAGGAAATCCTTTCACAGGAGCAGGGATGAGCCTCTACCCACAATAGGACAGCTCACAGGGTGACTTGATATGTTCAGTACTATCTGTGACACCATACCCCCAAGAGCAACCAAGGGTCGATGTGACATTAGGAGGCAAATGTTTTTCACTTTTAGTAAACACTGGGACTACTCGTTCATGCATAGGAGAGGGAAAATATCCAATATCGGGAAATGCCATTAATGCTCAAGGGTTCTCTGGAGCTACAAGTAAAGTTATTTTTACTAATGAATTAGCAGTCTCTATAGTAGAATGTGACATGTATGTTCCTTTGTTGTATTCATGACAGACACCAGTTAATGTTTTGGGAAAAGGTTTGATGACAAAACTTAACATGACGATTTCATTCATTGATCAAGGAATAGTGTGTTCCACTCCAGGAATACACTATTTAAATGTGAGCAAATTTATACTGGTGTTCACAGGGCAGGTGGCTCTGTGACTCATTCCAATAGAGCCAGAGGTTTTCCTGTATGTGGTGAGAATTCTACTGACATGGCTACCTGGCTTAGTGTGAAAAATTGTGAAGATACCTGATTAGTTCTTGTTTAGACCGCAGATACCTATGGACGAAGAGGGGGGAAAACTATCCCTATAGAATTAGAAGCAGCCATAGTATGAAGGGAAATGGTGATGAGCGAAGGATTGGATGATGGGGGTAGACGATGGAGGACAGTAAATAGATCTCAAAGAAGGGTACATATTGACCGACATAACTGATGATGACATGTTTATAGAAGACTGAACAGATGATGAAGTGGTGTTTTTTATGAACAGCACATACTGGATAAGAATAGAGAAGAGGGAAGACCCACAGCAAATGACAATAATGTGGCAGCATCCAGCATTTTTTCATGAACACTTGGATAAGGTGCCAAGTGTGCTTTGGACTACAGGCCCCTATAACGTAGGTTTATTAAAGGGGATAGGGTTGTCATAATAAAGCTGAAGCCAGAAGCAATTTTACCTCGAGCAAGACAGTACCCCATCTCTCGAGAGTTATGTTATGTAATGATATGTTATGTTATGTTATGTGTGTGCTTATATAGCACTGGCAGCCTGCAGGCACCAGGGCGCTAATATCATATGACAAATGATGGGCAAACATGGGACACCTTAAGTGATCCCTCTGGACTCTCTATTTTCTGATAAGGGTACATTAATGTTATCAATGTTATCCTGCTAGCAACCATAATTGTAACCACTCGTTACCTACAGCTTTTGTGCAGCTAGATTGTTTGTTCTGCTCTCTTAGTGCTACATTCCTCTTGCCCGCCACCTCCCCTTTGCACTCAGACTAGCACTGCAAGTACTGTCACTCTCGTGAACCGGCCCCCTGACTAATGTACTCACAAGCCAGCCCTCCCCCTCATGCTATTCCTGCTCCCCCGACATCAGCTGCTTGCTGTGGCCTCAAGTACTCTCACTACACCATGCTCACCTCCACTCCACACACTCTGATAGCCATCCCAACTCAGATCACACACCGCCCCACAATAAACACACCCTCCACGCCTTTCGTGCCTTCCTTCTTCTGTGCCTCGCCAGCCCCACACTGCCTGAAGTCAACCTACTCCGGCCCACAGGCCCACCCAGTTAGCATACCAGCAATGGTACAGGGCTGCTCAGTTCCCCTCCCCCCACACAGATGCTCAGCACAATTCCCAGGCCTACCCACATTAGAAATCTACTCCTTGGTGCCCGCTCCAACTGCAGGGCAGACGCCGTCAAACCTAAGCCATAAACTCCCACGCCCCTACCAGATACACTGAGGCCCAATGCTCCACCTAAAGTGAACACGATCATCCCCCCATTACCCCCTATTAAGAACCATATCTCACCGTCAACTCAACTTAAATGTGCTCTGATTAATGTACTCTCACTTCCAGCCCATGCCACCGAGATTCATGACCTACTTACCGATCTGGACCTTGATCTCCTCAACCTCACTGAAAATTGGCTCCATGAAACTTCTGGCCCCGCCATCGGTCTAGCCCTCCCATCTGGCTATTCCATATATCATTAAGACAAACCCCTAAACAAAGGAGGGGGTGTGGCCCTAATTACCAAAGGCCCCCTTACCATCAGAAAATCCAACTCCTCCCCTGATGCACACTCTGAGGTCTTATCGGTCAAACTCTCCACATCACCCAACCATACCATAACCACCCACATCATATACCGCGCCGAAGGACATCTTCTAGATTTCCAAGCCAATCTCCTTCAACAGCTAGCCGACAACCTCAAAAACAACTCCAAAACTATCCTTCTTGGTGGCTTTAACCTTGGTCTCAAAGACTCAAAAGACAAACAAAGCAAAACCATCGCTAAAGCCTTACATGACATAGGCTTCATCCAAAGAGTCACTGCCCCTAAACATGAGAAAGGGCATATATTGGACGGGATAGCTGACCACAACTGCAATATTGACATCAGCTCCAGCAGCCCCCGCCCATGGACCGACCACTACCTCCTCATCCCCATCAGTAGCATTTCCAAACCAATTGAAACTATTCCCCTGCTCTGGTCAGGTCCTCACGCAGTGGCCTAACACAAGATGTGGGGGCCCCCCTGCGAGCCATGCTGAGGGGGCCCCCCAACTCAGCAACAAATCAAGGGTCGCCTAGATTATCATACTTGCGTAATACGCACAAACATGCTGCTGAACGGATATGCCGCACACTGCATTAGGAGAAAGATATACATATGTGTTTTAATATAACATATAGCACACTGTCTGAGAAAAATTGGCTAAAAAGCCAGAGTGTTTGCAATTGTTTTGTAGGGTAACACCAATCCAATAGATGCAAGTCACCAACAGAGCACAGGAACATTCAAGTTTTGCTATTAAAAATGCCATGCCACAATGAAAACATGTCCAACTGGCTGCACAAGGTATACCAGTGTCGACATGTAATAACAATATAGTAAAGCTTGCCAGGCCACATTTAGACATATCTAGACTGGTTGCACCAAAATGGCAGTCGAAGCAATAACACTCATCAAGAATAGAACACACATTCAAGCCTGTTTCTCTGTGGCCTCTAACAACACGGCCAAACTCTTTAAAATCTGAAAAGAACTGGTCAATCCTGTTGAGGTCTTTACATCTCCTGTTCCCTCCCAGGCCCTCTGTATGGCTCTGTCATCTCACTTCTACGCTAAAACTCAGGACATCCTGTCCTCCATCTCCTCTTCCTCTCCCTCTTCCTCTCTCGGCCCCCCTTTGGCCATCTCTACCTCTCTTCCTCCTTTCTCCTCTTTCTCTCTGACAACACCTGATGAGGTTTCTAGACAAGTCCGATCTATGAAATTGTCATCCAAACAGGTGCTCTCCTGCTCCACCAGAACCATCAAGAACCATATTGACACCCTCGCTCCAGCCTTGACTGATTTCTGTAATCACTCTTTCCCCTCTCCTGTTATGCACTCCCTTATGCACCCACTCCTCAAGAAGCTTTCTGCCGATCCTGCCTGCCCATCAAACTATCGCCCAATCTCCATCACCCCTTTCCTGGGCAAACTGTTAAAAAAGCTGGCCATCTCCCAGCTTACTCTCCACACGGAATCTGTTGGTTGTCTCCATGACCATCAGTCTGGCTTCAGTGCCAGAAACACGGAAACTTCTGTCCTGAACACCTGTGAAGTTCTGCTTTCTAACCTTGATTCCAGCATTCCTTCTGTCCTCATTCTCCTTGATCTTTCCTGTGCTTTCGACACGGTCAACCATGCCACCCTGATCAATCCTGATCAATCGACTCCATGAGAACCTGGGCATCACGGATCAGGCCCTTGAGTGGCTGACCTCCTTCCTCTTGGACTGCCCCTCCCAGGTTCAACTTGGTCCCTTTCTCCCACTCCATCCTCTCACTCTGGTTTTTCAAACTCTATGTGGCCCCTTTGACCCACCTGATCTCTACATTCTCCTCTAACTTTCAGCGTTATGCGGATGACACTCCACTTTCCTTCAGGCTCCCCTCAGACTCCTCTCATCTCTCGCTCATTCCCGACTGTCTATCTGCGATTCAGGATTGGTGTGCCTCCAACTATCTCTGCCTTAATGTCAGTAAAATGGAGATCCTTCTCATTTAGACTCCTGCCCCTGCTTTCCCTCTCTCACTCTGGCCACCGGCCTTGGGCCCTCTTTGTTCACCTTCCTGTGAGGCAAACAACACTGGTGTCATCTTTGACTCCACTCTCTTTCTCTCCTCTCATCTCAGATGTTGCCAAGAAGTCCCACTATCAAGTGCTCCTCCTCAAAGGGACTCTTCCCTTTCTCACTTTACCCCAGAAGCTCACTGTCTGCAGAGCCCTGGTTCTCTCTAGGCTGGACTACTGCGACAGCCTCTTTCTCAATCTGCCTTTCTCTACTATCCAGCCCCTGCAACTAATCCAGAAAAGGACTGCAAGACTTATCCTTGGCTTCAAGCACAGGGATCATATCTCTCCAGCCCTGAAATCTCGCCACTGGCCCCCAGTTGCTGCAAGTATCAAATTCAAGACCCTTTGCATTGTCCACAAGGCTTTCTGGGCCCGGGGCCCGCACTACATCCAACGCTCTCTTCCAAAATATCTTACTTCTCAAGCCCTTCGCTCAGCTACCTACAACTCTCTAAGGGTTAGACGCTTCTCCAGAAAGAGAGTGGGGGGTAGATCTCTCTCCTCTACAGGTGCCTCCCTCTGTAATAGCCCCCCTGCCCCTCTCAAGCTTTAGCAGACCACCTGAAGTTCTGGAAGCAGCTCAAAACTTTCCTCTTCTCCTCTGCTTTCTCTCTCTCCCTCCCCTGCTGGCCTACCTGACCTACCTGTCTGCTGTACCGACTGGTTGCTTGGCTACCCTCAGAGTCTCACTGAGTCGAGACTCTTCTTAATCAGTCACACTTGCACTGCCTCTGGTCCTACCATGCACTTAGGGGCTGTAACTGTAACCCTACAGTCCCTTGTTTTCCTTGCACTACCCAGAGCTGTGCTGCCCTGACAGCACTTACTCAGAGCATAGCTGTCCTGTTTTTCCCCTGCCCTCTCCCTTGCACTTCCCCCATCCCTTTCCCCTTGTGCTTCTCATTATCGTACTTGCACGATCTGAATGACACAAGGCCGAGTAAGATCGTTTGTCTTGTCCTCCCTCTATCTTCCATCCCTTGTCTTGTCGCGCCTAGAAACACTTGTGTGCAGGTGTGTTATAAATGACTTATATCATATCATTTGACCACAGATGCCCAGAAAAATATACAATGTTGCAGTAAGAAACGGCTGACTGGCAGCACCCATATGGCAGTCTAGCCAGGTAATTCACTTAGCAGGACTGCTTTATCATAAATGCCCCATTAAAAAAAAAAGTCATTCCAAACTGAGGAATGACTAGACTGGCTGCACCAAAATGCCTCTCTAGCCACTAATACTACATATCATGCCTGCTTAGCTTGGACATGGACAGCCATTATAATTTGTCGTATAATCCTGCCCCCCACATATTCCCTCTACCTCCCACCCCAACCTCCAAAATCAGCTCCTTGGCCCAGAATTACCTCAACGTCCCTCTTCCTTGCCCCAGAGTTTACGGTTGAGGCTCCTTGCCTCATAGGTAAGTACTGGGATGAGGAAGAGTGGAACTAGGAGTAATGAAGATTACAGGTAGCTAAATCAAGCATTACTTCCATGTACCTCTACCTCATCCCAGTACTTGTGTATGAGGCAGAGTTCCTTATACACAAGTACTGTCTCACACACACTGGGACAAGGAAGAATAGGGCTAGGAGTAATGAAGATTACCAATACGTAATCCTGGCATTAAACACAAGCATTGGTGCAACACCATTGAGTTGACTGGGATTCAGCACTCCCCCCCCCCCCGATATGTTGGGCTATGTTGACCAGACCTGGCTGACCTTCAGAGCAGTTGCCAGACAGAAAAGGACACAGATGTTAAACGGCACCTGGGGTTCTCTGTTAACAAGAACCCACCAATTACTAACATAAAGCAATTCACTGTTAGTACCTGCATTCAAATGCCAAATTTTTTAGGCAATTGAAATCGTGATGTGGGTTTAATACTTGCATGCCAGGGGAGTGATTGGAAGGGTAGAGAGGGAACAGGAGACCACTCATTCTCACAGCAGTCTATAAGTGGGTGCTTTAAACCTTAAAGGAGAGAGTTAACTGCTTGTAACATTGAAGCTGCACTAGAATAGTCTCATAAAAATGCATAAAGAAATTAGATGACCCAAACAAATAAGTTTGCCCCTCCCCCACCGCCCATGAAGTTGGCACGTCTCCCAACATTTGAAGGGTTAGCCCCCGAAATGTAGGTTTATTTGCACCCCTGAACGCACGCACACACACCATTCACCATATACACACATGCACACCCAGCCATCCATACATTTAAGTGTGCATTCTTTCACCATACTGGCACACCCAGGCAGCCATCCATACATTTAAGTGTGCACCCTTTCACCATACAGGCACACGCAGGCAGCCACCCATAAAATTACGTGTGCACCCTTTCACCATACAGGCACACACACCCAGGCACCCACCCATACATTTAAGTGTGCACCCTTTCACCATACACTCACACAGGCAGCCACCTATACATTTAAGTGTGCACCCTTTCACCATACAGGCACACCCAGGCAGCCACCCGTATATTAAAGTGTGCACCCTTTCACCATACACTCATAGAGGCAGCCACCTATACATTTAAGTGTGAACCCTTTCAACATACATTCACACACGCACACATCATGGGGTTGAGGGGAGCCCTAACACTTAAAAAAGAAATTGGGTCTCATTACAACTATGCCGGACTGTAAACAACGGTGCTGGTAAGCTCACCGGCACTGTTGTTTCTGGGCTGGCATATTACATCTCTGCGGGCAGTTGCCTTCCTGCCCGGCAAGTCAGATCTGCCGGGCAGAACGGCACCCACCCGCATAGTTTTCACGGAAGCACTGGCACCGTTATAAACTTCTATGGTCCCCATTCCCATAGAGTCCGATAGGACTTATCATTTGCCGGCGCCTGACTTCCCAGACCGCCAGGGTTGTAATCCCCCGGTGTTACCGGGAAGTCGTGCACCGGTAAATCATTGCGGGTCTGGCGGCAACCTGCTGGTAGCAATGGCACGGTTGCCCGCCAAACCCGTAATGAGGTCCATCATTTCTTTTTGAAGTCACTGTGACTTCATAAAGAAATTATTTCTGTTACAGAAATAATTTCTTTATAAATGCAGAGGGAATTCAAAAAGAAATCAAAATATTTGTTTTTTTTTGCAAAAAAAAAAATATTTTTTTTTCTACAAGTGGGGGCCCCTCCCAGGACATGTGCTGGTGGGGCCCCCCGCACCGCGGGGGCTACGGGGGCCCCTGTTACGCCAGTGTCCTCAAGGCTCCTCACCAAAGAAAGGATCATTCCACTCTTAGAGGCATCCTCACCCTTCAAGGCCACCTTCTCTAAAGATTGAGTAGCTTTAATAGATCTGTACAACGCCACCATCAGGACAACAGTAGATGCCATTGCACCACTGATGAGAAAAAAAGCCAAATCCAAAAAACACTCCAACTCCTGGTTTACCCAAGAACTATCAGAACTCAGATCCCTGAAGCGATCAGTGCTCACCATTTGGCACAAACGCCCCACAGACTCCACACTAGAGGCCTACAAAGCACTCACCACAAAATATAAAAGAGAAATTACCCTAGCCAAAGCTGCATCCTACAATGCAAGAATCTCCTATGCAAAATCTGAGTCTAAAGAAATGTTCGCAATCTTCAAGGAACTCACCACCACACCAAACAACACCCAGCAAACCGTGAAAGACGAAGCCTGATGCAATAATATTCAAACGGCCATGCAGAAAAAAATAAACACTCTCCAAGATAAAATAAACTCCCACCTTAACACCCTGCCTATAGCCAACCCACCTACGACCACAGAGCTCCACAAAGGTATGATGTCCTTCTCCTTCAGAGAAGTAAAAGAAATGGAAGTCATAACCATAATGGAACATATCAAGTCCACCTCATACAAGGGTGATATCTGCCCCGCTGCCCATATAAAAGACTCCATGGAGGTAATGGCCCCATTCCTCACAGCCTTTATAAATGCCTCACTCACCTCAGGCATCGTACCCCCTGCCCTCAAAGAGGCCCGGGTTTGTCCCCTACTCAAGAAACTATCCCTTGAGCCAGACTCACCCCTCAACTACAGACACATTACTACCGTTCTGTTCTTGCTCAATATTTTAGACAAAGCAGCATACATACAAATCCAACACTTTCTGGAAGAAAACAACATCTTGGGTAAGAGGCAAACAGGTTTCCGACCACGTCATGGGACCGAGACCGTCCTTCTCGACCTGAAAATCCAACTTGAGGAAACAATGGACAAAGGGAAGCCCTCAATGCTCCTGTTCCTAGAGGTTTCTGCAGCTTTTGATATTGTCGATCACAAGACCCTCTGCAGACACCTGCGAGATGTGGCACACTTCTCCCAGGAATCCACTACCTGGATTAACTCCTTCTTCAAAGGGAGAACAATGAGAGTATTCTCAGACCAGGCCTTTGCTACCCCCACGCCCATCCACTACAGAGTACCACAAGGCTTATGCACCTCGCCCACACTGTACAACATCTTTACGCTACCACTCTTCAATGACTTCGACAATCACGGCATAGCATATACCAACTACGCTGATGATATGCAAGTTCTACTCCGCTTCACCGGCTCCTATGAACAGGACACCACCACACTCAATGAAATCTACGCCATCATCGAGGCCTGGATGGCGGCAAACGCTCTATGTCTCAATGGAAACAAAACCAAAATCCTACTGGTATGCTGCAAACCAATCCTTAACAAACTCAACAACAAACAGAGATCCTTCATCATTTACAAAACCATAATCACCACATCAGCTGCCACTAAACACCCGGGGTATACCTAGATTCCACCCTGTCCATGACACAGCAAGTCAATGCCATCTCCTCCTCAACTGCTCTTATGAACAAGATTATAAATGCCATCAGACCTTACCTCTCTGCCAAAAACTGCCTCTATATAGCCAGAACCAAGCTTGTGTGCCCATAGTACCAGCCAAGCAGTTCATCACAGCCGGCGAGTCGAGGGGAGGATTGATCAGAACCGGGCTGTGTTGAATGAGAGGCACAAAATGGCAAGTTTAAACCAAATTCAAGGAACTGTGAATGAACTGTAAAAGTGTTAAGGGGAGACAAGCTGCAGAAGGAAACTGGCACCACGTGGGTGGTAACTCAAGAGACTCTGGTCTATCCCCATCTGAGTGAAACTACAATTACCAGAAGGCCAACGAAGGGCCAGTGAAATAGGTCAAAGTGGTCATACAGAGGGTCGAGCAAAATCCCTGTACAATCGAAAGACGTTGTTCTACAAGCATTGTGAAAGAAAGGGAAGTGAATCCCACAAACATTGAATTGTGTAGAACGAGAACATTGAAAGTAAAGAGGGGACAACACCTGGATGAGGGGGATGCAAAGGGAAAAAAGTTGTCACCCCAAGATTGAGAAAAGTGAAAGCAAAGTTAAGAAATGGCAAGTGTGAACCCTAAGGAGGGATGCCAGAGAAGGAGGGTCCAAGCCCGGCACAGGGATATCGAGAGATTAAACTATCACACAAGTACTAGCAGTGAAGAGGAGTTCCATCCCAGCAGAGGGAGATCCAGGGGGAAGCCATCACAAAAACCACCAGTCAAGAGGGTCCGAGCCTGACGGAGGGAGATCCAAGGGTGAAGTTATCATACAAACTTGAAGTAAGAAAATAACTGACAAAAAAAAATATTCATTGAGGAATGCGATATGTGACAGGCCATCACCCTGAAGAAGGGGACCCAGGGGTGAAGCCATCACCCTACGTGAAACTGTGTTAGGCAATAGAGAAGGGTCAGCGCCCAGAAAAGGGGCAACCAGGGGTGAACCCATCACCCATTGAACATTGGAAACAAACTTTCATTTGTTAAAGAAACTTTATTTTGAAACCAGAGAGGCCCTTGAAAGTGAGAATACATAGCTATCCGGGTATTGATATCATTAAAGACCTTTCTAGGGATTAACACCCAGAAAAGGGGAATCACGGGGTGAAAGTCTAACCCCAAAGGCCATGGAAAAGAGACTGTGTATTTGGTTTGTTAGTTGAATACACCAGGCCCTCGAAGGCAAGATACTTTCAAGTGAAACAAGACTTGGCCATCGAAGGTCCTGAAAGCAGCCATTAGAACTGTCATCTTGTGCTGGAGAAGCCAGAGACTGTACTGTGCTCCAAGCTCCCATCTTATCCTGTGCTAAAAACGTGGGAAGAGAGACCCAGGCTGCTGCATCCTGACATTTTAATTGAGGACACTGCCTTCTTTTCTTATGAACTACCCCACACCCATGTTTGTATTACTTGTAAGTCTTGGCAATAGGTGTCTTAGTTTAGACCCTTTTTATTTGACACAATGCTACTAGGACTGCCTTATTTTTCATTTTATGGTTGACCCTTGTTACCATCCTAGATTTAGGTTTAGAATAGACGTTCTTCCCAACCTGTATACAGAATTCATTGTTCAATAAACACCCTTGAACTGTGATCACTTGAGTCTGTCTTACTCGTTGACACCATGAGTTTCTCACATAGCACATGATTTCTCTGCTCCCTTAAGTAACCTGAAGGCAAATGCTATGAACAATTCCATCCCATCTTATTCTTGTGTAACCACTGCGCCTAAACCTACATTGCTGGCATCAGTTGTTATAACCATCTTCCCATTGCTCCTAAACTTTTGCAATGCAGGAGCTTTCGCTAGGGCTCTTTTGACAGATTCAAATTCTTTTTCTCATGCTCTACTCCAACCAAATATGCTCTTCCCTTTGATAAGCTCACGCAAGGATGCAGTGTGTTTCGCAAAATCACAAATACATTTTGAGTAGTACTCTGCCATCCCTAGAAATGTTTGAACTTCTTCACGAGAAACTTATCTGGGCATATTTTCAATTGCATCTGCAAGCTGTCTTTTAGGGCATATACTCTCAGATGAAATGATGTGTCCTAGATGTACAATTTCTTGTCGATTAATTTAGCATTTTTCTCTACTTAAAGTCAGACCTGCAGCATATAGTTTCTTGAAGACACTGTCCAATATTTCGTTGTGAAGCTTCAAATTATCTGCATAGACCAAGGGGTCATCTTGGAAGCATAAGATTTCTTGGTCTCCATTGAATAGCTTGTGCATGACTTTTCGAAACACTGAGGCAGCGCATTGTTCTGTACTGGAACAGGCCTTCTGGTGTGATGAACGCTGTCAAACACTTTGATTCATAATGTAATTTTACTTGATCATAAGCGGATGCGAGGTACAGAGTTGAGAAAAATGTTGCCGGACCAATTGTCGATTTCATTTCTTGTATATAGGGAAGTGAATGTCTTTCCGGAACTATATACTTGTTGAGTTCTCTCATATCTACACAAATTCTGAGTTTCCCAGTTTTCTTCCTTAATACCACAAGGCGTAAAACCCATTCAGCAGTATCTATGCTCTTTATGATACCTTGACTTTCCAGTTTCTTCAGTTCTAATTGTACCTCATTTCTCAATGACAGAGGGACACTGCACAGTTTCTGCGCTACAGGTTCGTAATCATTATTCATTTTTATTTTGTGTACAAAACCACGTAGGAAGCCTATTTCATCGCAAAATATCTCATTCACTATCTTATCTTCATTGTTGATACCTCCCACAGCAAGTACTGTTTCCTCAGCATTGGCATCTAATTTTACTTTGAGCTTCCTTTGATGTGTTCAGCTCAACAAAGGGGTGTTTCCCTTTTTCGTCACAAATACTTTTCCCTTGGCCTCTCTACCTTTGAATCTCAGAGTGCCCCAAAACCAACCAATTAATTCAATGTTTACCCTTCCATATGCCCTGGGGTTGATATCAACTCCATTCAAAAATTCACATTTCAGTTTTTTCCATTCACTTTGGGGTAGTAGCGTATAATTGCCACCTGAATCAATCATCATGGACATCAACGTGTCGTCTTCAAATACTGAAGCTTTGGGGCTGTCTATTTCTTCCGCATATTAGTCCACTACCATGGATATACATTCTTCATCCTCTTCCTAACTGTGGTCACTGCTGATCCAATTTGTGGACCCCTTCTTGGTCTTGCAACATCTTGAGAGATTACCCTTTCCATTGTATGTCTGGCAGATAATTTTCAAGGCGGGAAATTCTGGGTTGTCTACCCAATGGTTTGTACTGTCACACCTGAAGCATCTTATAGAGCTTTTCCTTCTTTCACTGTTTCTTATCTGTGTGCGAAAGGACATTCTGCATCTCCTGTCATCTCACCATGTGGGCTTCTGCATTCTGTCTATTTCTTTCCTTCTGACAGTATTATCATTGACGGTATATATAGCGCCATTCGTTCTGGGCATGTTTATTGATTGTGGTGTGACTTTTGTCTTTATGTATGTCTTTCATTCTATCTTCAAATACTTTTCTCTGTGTGCTCTACTTCTTTAGAAACTCTCAGAACTGTATCCAATGGAGGGTCGTCTTCTGACCACAATTATTTTCTAACGTAGGCACTGTTGCACTACATTGATCCCACAAAAGATCATCTAGTTGATTGTTGAAATTGCATGTCCTGGCTAATTTTCTTATGCTTGATCTAGTTGATTGTTGAAATTGCACGTCCTGGCTAATTTTCTCAGGCTTGTGATGTATTGTTCCACACTTTCTCCTTCTTCCTGTACTCTTTTTCCAAATGTGTAGCCTTCCAGTATCGTACTCAATTTCTTTTCATAAGGTTTACTGATGTTTTTAACAGCTCTCTCATATTCATTAAGATCTTCATCCTCATTGTCTGGGAGATCTGGTAAATATTCGAATTTGTCTTGACCGGCAGGGACTAGGCAATGAAACAAGAGAGACATCCTCCTCTTGACAGTGTAGTTTGTGCCACAGATTACGCTGGCATAATGATCAAAGGACTTTATCCATCTCTTGCATGGTATGGCTGGTTCTCCTATTTCAGGTAGAAAGAAAGCTGGTGGTGGCACACTGCTGAATGCCATGGTCAGGGTGGGAGATGTGGTGGATTTTATGCTAGTTGTTGTCCGCAATATTCTTGTTGCAGTAGGTTTCTCTGGAATGCACAAGGTCAGGAATGCAGGGTTAATTTGTTTATGGGTGTGGATCAGGTTGTTTAAACACCATGCTTGGCATGAGATTTTGCTGGTGGTTAATGTGGCAAGTATTGTTGTTGTATGCATTTACATAACACAATTTAAAGTAATTTTGTAAAATTCTGTTTTTAAAATAAGTAAATGCTGATCCTTTTAAATGCTTGAATTTAAATGGCATTGCACACATAAGGACTAGGCAGTGTCCGCAGGGTTGCCTGTCCTCAAAATGGTGGCTGCAAAGTCTTGCGCGACTCTTTCCTATCGGAACTGTCATTGGATGATTTCTTCTTTCTTTAAATTCTGTCCCTCAATTCAGCAGTGGTTATGGAGAGCTTGCTCATACACGCTGCATCTGTCTTGCTCACAGGGAATTTGCTGCTCCTGATTGCTCTTGCTGTACTGTTCCTGAATTATTTGGCCATGCTGGGAGAACAGCGCTGTCCCTGCTTTCTTAACACTGGGGTTTGAACTGCTGGGAGTGGAGCGCTGTTGGGCAATGCTGTATCAACTTCGTTGGTGCTGAGGGATGCTCTTAGGTCCTATCTCCTGTCAGCTGGAGAAATAAGGCAAGTGTGCTCGGCAGGTGGCTGCAGGGCTCGGTGCTGAAATGCATCCCATCCTCGTCACCACTGTAATAATGGGAACGGAAGCAGGACTGAATATAACGGGATGTTTATTATTCGTAATTAAGGGTAAATAAGTAAATATCTACAGTGCCCCGCCAGGCTTCGCCCTTCTTCTCTCTCTCTCCAACCACCACAACATCCTCCTTCCCTGAGCGCTCCAGTCAACTCATGATGTAGGACAGGTCACATACTACAGTATTCATCTCTACCACACAGAAAGTGGCCAGACCAGTGTGTCCTGGAAAGTAAGGTATAATACTGTAAGCACTTCAAACCATGAAAACACTTATGATGAGAAAGGCAGGGAGTTACATTGGCTGAAGATGCAAACACAAAGAGACCACCTTGCCCGCTTTGCTGAAGGAGAAAAGCAGACGCTCAGCCTAGGAAGGGCATTCTAAAAACCTCTGTACGGTTAGGCGAAGCAGGGAATTCACCATACTCCCTGGTAGGAAGGATGAGGAAACTGGATTCTATCCTGGGCCTAAAAGGAACTCCAGGTAAAGTGACCCTGAGAGTTCACTTTGGTTCAGGCCAGAGGAGTCCAGACCCTGTGGATCTGGGAGATATTCCCAGTCTCATAGAGATGGGGAGCACCTAGAAGACAGGGAAGGGAGTAACAATAGCAGTTCTGAGTAAGAAGGGTCACCATTACATCATTACATTACAAATCATTAAACAGCTCTGCGCCAGCTTACATAACAAATGTAGTGTGTCCTTACAAGCCATTAAGACAACTGCAATCATTAACATTAGCACTGATGGAAATCCCAAAATTCAAGCTTTTCAATAGCTCAGGAAGATCCTTTCCTGTTATAGCTGCTAAGGTCTGGAATACTCTTCCTCTGGATCTTAGACTACTAAAGGAATTGTAATTATAATTGTAATTTTTTATTTGTACAGCAGTATAGACAGGTGAAGTGCTTCAAAGCACTTCAAGGCGGGAATGCAGCAAGGGAATACAGTAGTCATTTTTAGGCCTTTAGGTTTCTGAATAATCTAACAGAAAAGTAACTAGCATATTAGGCCTCACAGCATTTCTCCTAGTGCAAGTGCATTAAGTGTATCAGACACATCCAGATTAGGGAGGGGAGACAAAGGGGCGACATGGCAGAACTCACTAGGCCTAGTGAATTTAGGTTATACAAGTGTACAGACGGAAGTGCAACGGAGGGGGAGTGGGAACAAGTGTGCCCAGTCCAGCAGGACCCTACGTTAAGTGCAGGGAGGTTACCCATCTCATGGAGTATATGCCTGAGCATAGTGCAAAGGCTGGGAGGCAAGTGCAATGACTGGTGGTGGAGACTGGGACCTGGGGCTCTAGACGTGAGCCAGGTGACCAGTCAGCAAAAGCTGAACAGAGTTAGGGGAGAGATGGAGGAGTGAGGCTGGGGAGAAAGAGAGAGGAGTTTAGCAAAGGTGATGGAGAGAGAAAGTGGAAGAGAAGAGTAAGGTCTTGAGGAGTTTCCAGAATAAGGAGCTCTGGTTCAAGGTGTGCAAGCGAGTGGGAGGGGGAACAAGTGTGAATTTAGCTCATTTTGCTAGCAACTGAAAACACTGCTCTTCCACTAAGAAACCTTGGCCCTACCCTCTAGTCCTGTTTTTTATGTTGTTATTTGTGTTTTTTTGGGGCCCCCATGTCGGTGGGTTTCCAGCACCATATACAAACAAATCAATAAAATAAAGGTGAATGGGCTCCAGTGCAGACGAAAAAAAAGACAAGGAAACAGAGTAAAGGTTTTTATGAAAGACCCAATAAAACAAATTAAGGCCATATAGAGTTTCCTGGCCCCATATCACAGGAATGCTAAGTATTTGGAATGGGAGCACCTGGAACCTTTTGAGCAGATGGTGGTATCATTCCAGATCAGGAATAATGTGAATTGTATAGCATTTGCGAACTGGGATTTCTCACCTGAGTACTCCGGCTCTTCGCAGGACTGGAGGACCAGGATCATTATAAATGGTCCACCTATAAGACTGACATATTAAATCATTTCTCCTCACACAGAAACCCACATGTTCCCCCGTAAGGCTGCCTATAATTTGCAATGTGGGGAGATTAGGCACCATGGAGTTTGTGCAGGAACTAAGGTGCACATTTGCTCATAATTCCCGGTGGGTGAACACAAATAGTAAAGAGTTCATAACTACATATTTCAATCTTCTCCCCAAATACATAATGACTCAATTAGTGCTTGATTTTCATGAGCACAGGACCCTGGATTGGGTGATTGAACAGGTCATCAGGATTTATGAGGTCCAAAAGCCTGCTGAGAGTAAACATACTGCCAAAACCCCCAACCCATCCATCACCCCTGTTGCTCCAAAGGTGGCAGAGGTATAAATCCCCCCTCCATTGGATCTGGAGATGGGGGGGGATAGAATTAACCCTTCTGACAGCAAGATAAAAGGAAGGCATAAGGGTCCACCCCAAGACCAGCCCAATCACATGGTAGTCAGGAAGGGGCCCGGAACAATGATCCCTCTGACCCTGCCACCTATATAAGCACTAGGTACAAGGGTACCAAACCAATCCTGGGGTATGCGTGATATGATATGATATGATATGATATGGCATTTATAACATTCCTATACACAAATGTTTCACTCCCCTGGCCCAAGTAAGGGACTAATCAGGTAAGTACTGGCCGAGAAACCTCCCTCCAAACTCAGGAAAGAAGTTTCACTCCACCTCCCAATCCAAACATTTTTCCCAGATATCCCCTGAATCAGAACTTCCAACATAATCCTTCTCTCTCCCCGGTTCCAGGACCATAGATCCCTGAACCCGGGAGAAGGGAGATTCAGAATGGAAAATTAAGGGTGAAATTTCCAGTACCCGAGCTACTCCAGGAGAAGGGACAGTTACCCTTTTCGCAAGCAGCAGAGGTATGACTCAAGACCACCCAGAAAAGGTTATGCAGCTGAAGCAGCTGGTCCAGCAACTGACCAACAACCTGGGGTACATACTGAGGGCTCAGTCCAACTCTCAACTTAACCCTACTACCCACAATTCTCCAACACCCAGGGATGATCCCTCGGGGGGGGAAATGATGGGAGGAAATGTTTGACAAATCACAGGTTTCTGAGGAGGGGACCCAGGTGGAGGGGAGATACTAAGCCCTAGAGGAAGCTTCTTTTCTCACCCAGACAGAACCCCTAAAAACCTCTCAGCCTGAAGGTGTATGTTCTACACCCAAAATGTTAGAACCCAAAGAGCAAAGATAAGTTTGAGAGGCCAAAGAAGAACCCACTTTGTGGAGGAACTCCGGATCATTCCCTTTAAAACAGAAGAATCCCTGGAGGGTTCAGGTAAGCAGACCTTCTCTTTCAAAAACAGGGGGATCCTTCCCAAAGAGAAATGGGTCCCAAAAGACACTGAGTGGAACAGGGTAAGTATGGAGACCGACCCAGAACCAGAAACCATTCAACCCCAAACATGTGAGTCAGACAGAATGGAAACAGAGGGGGTGTCCTTTCTACAAATGGGTTCTGAGAACTGTTGCCAGGTAAAGGTGGACAGCTAAGGAGCCAGGGAAAAGGAGGATTCCCCAACAACTCCCAATTTGCAAATTCTTTTTTACAGATTCCCAAACTCTGACACAAAAAGTGGCCCAAGATCACACAGATTTGGAGTTCAATATCAAGAAAATGAAAATGAACACCACGCTGTCAAATAACTCACACTTTCTTTGCACCTTGAAGGAGAACGAAGGCCAATTGTATGCACTGGTCATGGTGCAGGGTCAGTGTGAATTATCGGCTTTGGTGGATACTGGATCCCAAGCCACCCTCCTGTCCAAATTCGCTTCACACAACTTCTCGGACAACTCCAGAATTTCGAAAGGAATTATATTTCCGTCGAAAGGGACTGCAGATCTGGAAATAAAAAATGACGACATCATCTTAAAAGTGCAGAGATAGTCATGACTCCAGAGGGCACCTTGTTTACTGGGGAACAATCTCCTGAGGAGGTTATCACCTCTGATCGACTGTGTAAACAAGGTCCTCTGTACTCAGACTAACCGCCCTATAAAAATAAAAATGAATACCTGTCATGTAATTGATCAACATTCGAAGAATGTAGAGTTTAATTTCAAGAATAACTAAGTCCCAGAAACATTGTCATCTCTATAGGAGAAAAAAAAACTGGTGATGGGAACCCTTATCCATTCTTGAAAAGCAACCTTCCTCCAAGTTTTAAGTGGAAATCTACACTGCAAGGGAACACCCTGACATTTTACACCAGTCCAAAATCAGAAGAAACAAAGTCTGACGGACATTCCGAAAACGGGAGAGAGTTGTTTCAGTTAAATCAGGGGGAGGGGCAGGTGCTGAATAATGGAAAGAGCTTCATCAGTGAAGAATTATTCAGAAAAAACCCAAAGGATTCGACCATTGCTACATTTTAATGTATTGACAAATGGGAAATAGGTCTGGAAACCCCATATTCCAAACATCTCTTGTCTAGCAGGTGTATGCTAACAATGCCCATTGGTGACAAAATCATAGAACATAATTGTTGGCTCATGAGAGAAGTCCATTCTGCCTTTTATCTGGGAAGTGACATTCTCAATTGATTCGCAATCAAGTTGGACCTAATTAATAATAAAGCCTGGTCCCGAATGAGAGGTAACCGCATGGGCTTTGACAACATTGAAAAAGAATTCCGGTCAGCTCAATTGCTGACTCATGCGGTTGAAGTTCGAGTTGCGAGGAGAGGTTACATCCCAGGACAGGTAAAGCAATTTACTATTCCCCACAAAATTAAGCAAGGACAGAACCTCAAACATCAGGACACATATATGAGTCTAAATTCCCATCTCCAACAACAAGGTTTTAATTTAAATCCGACACCTTTAGTAGACCTAGAACACAACACCATTCAAATTTTGGTGAACAACAGTGAGCCTCAAAGTATCACTTTGGGCGCAGACACCTTTATTTGAATGGCGGTTGATGCCCAACATTATTCTATTGATTTAGGTAATTAAGTCATGGTACCAATCTCAAACAACTGTTTGACCTTTTAGCGACGGTATTCCTCCAGAAAATATTTTTACCAGGCATGGGGGGAATTTCTTTGTGTACACTTCCTGCCCCTACGGGGGGGGGAGTACCTGTGATTTAGGAGGGAGTGTTCAGAGTCAAGGACCTGTACCTCGAATCTCCTGTCCAGGTCAAAACCATCACAAGAGATCTCTCCACACATCTGGAGGATACTGTTGAAATTGCCATGCTCAAGGTCTTTCCAGGTTTCACACAGATGGTCAAGGACAGGATCCATCTTGCTGATGCCTGTGTGACCGAGGAGCAAAGAAAAAAGCTAAAAATGGGAAATAACTGTCCCACTACCATCTTTGATATCTCAGTAGCACCGGAATGTCATGCGACAGTTACGGGGCTGCTGGTAACCCTCCCTACCAGCAACCTCGTTAATGAGGCCCATTGCTGCGAAGTTTACACTTGTGAAAGTAGTATTCTTCGGGTTCATTTTTCTAAAGACACTTTCTAGGATTGCGAATACCAGCTTCTACCATACAATGTATGTTTCATTTAGATTCATGTAGAGATAATTTGTCAGTGTAATGCACACAGAAACCAGAAAATAAATTGCTCACTTATAACATAGACAGCGTTTGGAACTGTCAGCCGCACATAATAAGCACATAAGCCTCTAACGCGTTCAATTATTCACTCTTTCGGCAAACTGCAGACAGTTCATTCTCTGAAGCCCGGGCCTTCTGCATTGGTGTAACAGGGGCTCCCGCATCCCTTGCGGGGCGGGGGGCCCTGCGAACACATGTTCTGGGAGGGGGCCCCACTTAGAGTTAAAACAATGTTTTTAAAAAAATCAACATTTCTTTTTTTTACATTTTCTTTTTGAATTCACTCTGCATTTATAAAGAAATGATTTCTGTAACAGAAATACTTTCTTTATGAAGGCAGAGTGAATACAAAAAGAAACTTTCTTTTTGAAGTCCGCAGGCTACCCCCAACCCATGACATGAAGACCCTAGTCTGGAGGCCTCCATGTCATGGGGGGCGGCCCTATGACTTCAAAAATAAATAGTTTACTTTTGAAGTCACTCTGCCTTCATAAAGAAATTATTTCCGCTATGGATCGGTTCTTAACGGAAATAATTTCTTTATGAAGTCAGAGTAACAACAAAAAGAAACAATTTATTTTTGAAGAATTATGGCTCCCCGCAACCCCATGAAGTGTGAGCTTGTGAGTGTATGGTGAAAGAGTGCACACAAATTTATGGGTGGTTGGGTATGCGTTTGTGCCTGTATGGTGAAAGGATGCACACTTAAATGTATGGGTGGCTGCCTGGGTGTGCCTGTATGGTGAAAGTCCCCACACTTAAATGTGTAGGTGACTGTCTGTGTGAGGGTATGGTGAAAGGGTGCACACTTAAATGTATAGGTGGCTGCCTGTGTGAGTGTATGGGGAAAGGGTACACACAAATGTATGGGTGGCTGGGTGTGTGTATACGGTGAAAAGATGCACACTTAAATGTATGGGTAGGTGCCTGGGTGTGTGTGCCTGTATGGTGAAAGGATGCACACTAAATGTATGGGTGGCTGCATGGGTGTGCCTGTATGGTGAAAGGGTGCAAACTAGATGTATGGGTGGCTGCATGGGTGTGCCTGTATGGTGAAAGAGTGCACTCTTAAATATATGGATGGCTGGGTGTGCGTGTGTATATATGTGAATGGTGTGTGAGCTTGTGTTCAGGGCGCAACAAAACCTACATTTCAGGGGGGGCTTACCCTTCAAATGTTGGGAGAGGCGCTAACTTCACATGTGGTGGGGAGGAGCAAACATATTTGTGTAGGGGCATCTAACTTCTATAACATTTTAATGAGACTATGCTAGTGCTGCTTCTATATTACAAGCAGTTCACTCTCTCCTTTAAGTCTGAAAGACTGGTCTCCTGTTCCCTCTCTACCCTTCCAATCACTCCCCTGGCATGCAAGTACTAAACCCACATCACAATTTCAATAGCTTCAAAAATTGGACATTTGAATGCAGATTCTAACAGTGAAATGCTGTACATTAGTAATTGCTGGGCCGGGCCCTTGTTAACAGCGAAACCCAGGTGCCGTTTAACATCTGTGTGCTTTTCTGTTTGGCAACTGCTCTGTAGGTCAGCCAGGACAAGTCAACATAGTCCACAATTTCAGTGGGTAGGGGTGGGGGAGTGCTGAAGCCCAGTCAGCTCAATGGTGTTGCACCACTACTTATGTTTAATGCCTTGATTACTTATTGGTAATCTTCATTACACCTAGCCCTATTCTTCCTCATTCCAGTACTTGTGTATGAGGCAGTACTTGAGTATGAGGCACTATGCCTCATACACAAGGACTGGGATAAGGTAGAGGTACATGAACCTAAAGCCTGACTTAGCTACATGTAATCTTCATTACTCCTAGTCCCACTCTTCCTCATCCAGTACTTACCAGTGAGGCAAGGAGCCTCATATGTAAGCACTGGGACAAGGAAGAGGGACGTGCAGGTAATTCTGGGCCAATTAGCTGATTTTGGAGGTGAAGGGATGTGTGGGGGGTGGGGTTGTGCAATAAATCATAATGGTCGTCCATGTCCATGCTAAGCAGGCATGATATGTGGTATTAGTGGCTAGAGAGGAATTTTGGTGCAGCCAGTCTAGTCAATCCTCAGTTTTTTATGACTTTTTTTAACTGGGCACTTCTGATAAAGCAGCCCTGCTAAGTGTAATTACCTGGCTAGACTGGCATTTAGGTTTTTTCCCGTCTAGCCATTTCTTACTGCGGCACTGTATATTTTTCTGGGCATCTGTGATAAAATGATATGATATGATAAGTCATATATAACGCACCTGTACACAAGTGTTTTTTAAGGCACGACAAGACAAGGGAAGGAAAACAGAGGGAGGACAAGACAAATGATCTTACTAAGCCTTGTGTCAGTCAGATCGTGCAAGTGTGAGAACAAGAGTGCAAGGGGAAATGGAGGGGGGAAGTGCAAGGGAGAGGGGAGGGGAAAACAGGGCAGCAATGCTCCGAGTAAGTGCAGCAAAGGCAGCGCGGCTCTGGGTAGTGCAAGGAGAAAAAGGGACTGTAGGGTTACAGTTATAGCCCCAAAGTGCATGGTAGGCCCGTAGGCAGTACAAGGGTTACTGATCAAGAAAGAACATGGACGCAGTGAGACTGAGGGTAGCCAAGCAACCAGTTGGTACAGCAGACAGATAAGTCAGGTAGGTCATCAGGGGAGGGAGAGAGAGAAAGGATAGGAGAAGAGGAGCATTTTGAGCTGCTTCCGGAACTTCAGGTGGTCCGGTTCAAGTTTGGGAGGGCAGGGAGGCCATTCCAGAGGGAGACATCTACAGGGGAGAAGGATCTACCCCCCCACTCTCTGCCTGGAGAAGCATCTAACCCTTCGGGCTCTTGAAGGAAGGTATTTTGGAAGAGAGTGTTGGATGTAGTGTGGATCCCAGCCCCAGAAAGCCGTGTGGACAATGCAAAGATTCTTGAATGTGATCCTTGCAGCCACCGAGAGCCAGTGTAAAGATTTCATGGGTGGAAGGATACGGTCTATGGGCTTGAGGCCAAGGATAAGTCTTGCAGTCCTGTTCTGGATTAGTTGCAGAGGGCAGAGATTAGAGGAAGGCAGATTGAGGAAGTGGCTGTTGCAGTAGTCCAGCCTAGAGAGAAACAGATCTCTGGAGACAGTGAGCTTCTGGGGAAAGTAAGAAAGGGAAGAGTCCCTTTGAGGAGGTGCAGCTGGTGGTAGAACTGCTTGGCGACGTCTGAGATGTGAGGAGAGAAAGAGAGAGTGGAGTTGAAGACCAGGAATGAGCAAGAGAGGAGAGTAGGCTGAGGGGAGCCTGAAGGAAAGCTGGGTGTCATCCGCGTAACACTGTAAATTAGAGGAGAAGGTAGAGATCAGGTGGGCCAACGGGGCCAAGTAGAGGTTGAAAAACCAAGGTGAGAGGATAGAGCCCTGGAGAACGCCACATGTAGAGAGAGGTGGCAGAGGGAAAGGGACCAAGTTGGACCTGGGAGGGGCGGTCCAAGAGGAAGGAGGTCAGCCACTCCAGGGCCTGATCCAGGATGCCCAGGTTCTCACGGAGTCAATTGATCAGGATTGCATGGTTGACTGTGTCGAAAGCAGAGGA
Organism: Ambystoma mexicanum; assembly: GCF_040938575.1. Lineage (NCBI taxonomy): Eukaryota > Metazoa > Chordata > Amphibia > Caudata > Ambystomatidae > Ambystoma > Ambystoma mexicanum. The sequence goes on from NC_090941.1 coordinate 208,884,942, forward strand.
AAGTTCCAGGAGGAGGAGGACAGCAGGAATGCTGGAATCAAGGTTAGAGATCAAATCTTCATAGGTGTTTAGGAGAGCAGTTTCCATGCTTCTGGCAGCTCTTAAGCCAGACTGATGGTCATGGAGACAACTAACAGATTCAGTGTGGAGAGTAAGCTGGCAGTTGGCCAGCTTTTCCAAGAGTTTGGGAGGGGGGAAGTTCCAGTGACAAAAGAATGATTACAGAAATCGGCCAAGGCTGGATCAAGGGTGTCAATGTGGTCCTCGATGGTTCTGGAGGAGCAGTACTGTTTCACCAATACTTCCATAGATGGGACTTGTCTAGGAATCTCGTCAGGTGTTTTAGAGAAAGAGGAGACAGGTGGAGGAGAGGGAGAGATGGCCAAAGGGGGCCGAGAGTGGAAGAGGGAGAGGAAGAGGAGATAGTGGACAGGATGTCCTGAGTTTTTGCAGAGAAGCAAGAAGGCCTGTTGAGGGAACAGGAGAGGTAGAAACCGCAACAGGATTGGCCAGTTCCTTGCAGATTTTAAAGAGTTTGGCTGTGTTGTTAGAGGCCGCAGGGACGCAGGCATGAATGTGTGCTCTCTTCTTGATGAGTCTCATTGCTTCAACTGGCATTTTTGTGCAACCAGTCTAGGCATGTTTTAATGCGGCCTGGTATGCTTTACTGTAATGTTTTTATGTGTCAACACTGGTCTACATTGTGCAGCCAGTTGGACATGTTTTCATTGTGGCATGGCATTTTTAATAGCAAAGCATTAATGTTCATGTGCACTGTTGGTGACTTGCATGTATTGATTTGGTGTTACCCTTCACAACAATAGCAAACACTGTGGGTTTTTAGCCAATTTTTCTCAGAAACTGTGTTGTATATTGCATTAAAACACATATTTATATCTTTCTCCTAGTGCAGTGTGTGGCATACCCCTTCAGCAACACGTTTGTACGTTTTGCGCAACCGTGGTAATCTAGGCCGGCCCAGAGTGTGGCGACACTTGTGATTTGTTGCAGAGTTGGGGGGGCCCCCTCATCATGTGTCGCAGGGGGGCCCCCAGATCTTGTGTTATGCCACTGGACTTCTGTATGTGTTTCAGGTTAGAAAAATATTCATTTGCCACGTAGAGGCTGTTTTCCTTGGATTGGACTGCTCCCTGCCAAAATAATTTCAAACATGGCCACATTAAGACAGGCCAGCAATAGTCTGTTCGTTGCACGTTTTACGTCGGATTGAGCCGGGAGCAATGTTTGCCCATAAGCAAATAGATCCTTCAGGCACTGGGGTGACGCTTTAACTTCGTTAATAAGGAAGGTCCCTTAAAAGAAGCATCTCCAGGAACGTGAATTAAGTGCTAAAGCGGCATCAATTCAATTGAAACAGAGACTACATTACAAAAAAAAGCATCCAGTGATTTCAGAGCCATGCGTGGGCCGTGGCGTGTTGGCAGTAATCATTGTCAAAAGTGAGTCATGCATTAGCCTACTTAATCAGTCATATGTCTTCCAGACGAATTATTTAGCAGTACTCCTGCGAGGTTGTTTTCCTCGAAAAGGCCTGTGTATGATAGACAATGAGAATCTCTCCTATCCTCTGCCAGCCCCTCATTCCCTTTCTCCCTCGCTCGTTTTTAAGGTGCTTATACAAATTGTGCGTTTACACCTTATTGTGTGTTCTATGCAGTTTGACCGTTTTTTGAGGGAAATTGGTCCGGCATCCTTTTTTTTAATGTACAGGCTGGACGACGAAATGCGTTGCTACAATAATGCTGCTAATGACATATTTAGCCTTATGAGGCAAGCATGCACCCAAATTAATAACTGTTGAAACAACAATGTCATCTGTATCTGAGAATTGCAATGCTCCCCAGTATGAGGAATTCTCAGACGTAGTTTAGTTCAGAATATTCATTTATCAATTCAACAATAGCAGACGCCCAGTTTCACACTGCTATAGAAAAGAACACAACCAATCACATAACAAACATCACAAGAGTGAACACATGGACGTCAAAACAAGGTCAGCTTTAGCAACAAGAAGTAATCCTATATTCACGGAAACTGACTCTATATTGCCATATGCGTTTTTAATAAAAAACATGTATTCAGGCTCTCAAGCTTCTCTTGCTCAAAAAGTAACAGTGTTTGAAAAACATACAGTGACTCCCCTACTGAACATATATATGTACACATTCAGTTTGCTGCATCTAAAATGAATTTGTGATGGTGTTGTAGTCTGACAAGTATGTGATATATATAGTACATGCCATAAGCTTGAATTGAAAACTCAAAGCATACCGTATCTTTAGCTGGTTGCTTTACTACTCAAAAACTATATATGTGTTGCACTTTACTTGAGTGCAGCCTTAGGACATTGCACTCATTTCTTCTCTATGCCTCCAAATGGCCATTTTATGAACACAAAGTTCGTCCAAAATGCTGCTGATACACCCAATACACCCATGTGAGATGCAGTCTATCTTTGGACACCTTGGAGGGTAATTCATAGAATTCGGGGCACAAGTGGCGCACACAGTTGGTGCACAGTGTGTGCGTGCGGCAGTCTGCGCCAGCCGCGTGCGCCAAAACCCATTTCAGCGCACAGCGTATTCATGGATTTCAACATCTAGAACCAGCCATGGCGCAGAGGGGTGCAGCGACCCTGCAGCAGCGCCAGTTACGCCCCAACCCCGCCCTGTGCGCCATGAACAGCGGACAAATCCTGTACATGGCGCACAGGCCAGTGGACCAGCATACAGCCCCCCAACCACGAAAACGCATTTACAACTCCCCGCGTACCCCTCAGAATACACGTACCCCTCTCACGCTAGCGAAATCGCATGTAAAACTCCCAGCGCACCCCTCAGAATACAAGTACCCCTCTCGCGCTAGCGAATTCTCGTGTAAAACTCCCCGTGCACCCCTCAGAATACACGTACCCCTCTTGCGGTAGCGGAATCGCGTGTAAAACTCCCCGTGCAGCCCAAGAATACATGTACCCCTCTCGCAGTAGTGAAATCGCGTGTAAAACGCCCTGCGCACCCCTCCGAATACACGTACCCCTCTCATGCTAGCAAAATTGCATGTTAAACTCCCCGCGCACCCCTCCGAATACACGTACCCCTCTCACGCTAGCGAAATCGCATGTAAAACTCCACCCTGTGGTGTGGGCAGCCTGTGGGGCATGCACTGGGGTGATGGACTGCCAATGGGGAATGTTGAGGGTGGATGGGCTGCATGCGTGTATTCAGAGGGTTGCGCGGGGAGTTTTACACGTGATTTCGCTACCGCGAGAGGGGTACGTGTATTCTGAGGGGTGAGTGGGGAGATTTACATGCAAATTCGCTAGTGCGAGAGGTGTACGTGTATTCTGAGGGGTGCACAGTGAGTTTTACATGCGATTTCGCTAGCGCAAGAGGGGTATGTGTATTTGGAGGGGTACGCAGGGAGTTTTACACGCGATTTTGCTTGGCGAGCGGGGTACATGTATTTCTGGGGTGCGCTGGGAGTACCACACGCAAATTGGCAGTGTGGGTCCTCCCAGGTGTGCCCTCTCCCCCCTCCCCAGGCCCTCCAGGCAGCCCACACCACAGGGGACTACCCTGCACCCCTGGCCATGCCCTGCAGCCAGCCCATCCACCCTGGCCATGGCCCGCAGGCAGCCCACACCACAGGGGACTACCCTGCACCCCTGGCCATGCCCCGCAGGCAGCCCATACACCCTGGCCATGGCCAGCAGGCAGCCCACACCACAGGGGACTACCCTGCACCCCCTGGCCATGCCCTGCAGGCAGCCCATACACCCTGGGCATGCCCCACATCCAGCACACATGGCACCATGCACTAGTGAGCCCTGACTCATGTCCCCCTACCCCCCACACACCCAGCATTGACAGGCACCTGCCAGCAGTCCCCGACTCATGTCCCCCTGCACCTCCACCCCCCCAGCATTGACGGGCACCTGCCAGCAGGCCCCAAGTTATGTCCCCCTGCACCCCCACCCACCCAGCAATGATGGGCACCTGCCAGCAGGCCCCGACTCATGTCCCCCTGCACCCCCACCTCCCCAGCATTGACGGGCACCTGCCAGCAGGCCCTGACTCATGTCCCCCTGCACCCCCAACCCCGCAGCATTGACGGGAACCTGCCAGCAGGCCCCGACTCATGTCCCCCCAACACGTCATCACGAACCACAATCATGGGCCTTATGGCCACCCAAATCACACCCCACACCAAACCTGTCCAAACACCCAACCAAGTATTCCATCCACCCCACATAGAAATGCCCATTACATGATACAACCCAAATGGCAAGTATGCACATCAACACATGTCCGTCACATACACACAATGGGTGCAAGTGAATGAGAAAACCCACATCGTGACATGCATGAAACCAATGACAGAATACGACGCATTGAAGTATGAAAAAAAAATGTATTGAACACAAAAGCAAGGGGATTAAATCAAATCACACAATAATGGAAATAATAAAGAAAAAGCAGCATGTTCCAAAAAACGAAATAAAAAATATTAAAGCAGAATCCAAATAAATCCAAATGAAAATGGGTCCAAAGTGTCCGTCCAGCAAACCAAATCCAAAGAAAAAAAATAAGAATAATCCATTGCTCCATGGTGAACAAAAAAAAGAATGATGAGAAATGCAGTCTTCAACTATATACAAAGATCAAATCCAGGGTCCATGAGCCCAACTATTGAAAGGAAACCTACAAAAAACCCTACCTAATAAAGAACTATCTACAAAAAGATGGGGCATAGTCCAAGTGCCCCAAATGAAAGAAAAACATAAATTAAACCTAACACTAATTAACTATATACAATGGCGCGGGCAAGTCCTACGGCTCACTAGTTGATTTCCCGGGCCAGGGCATCATCGAACTCCTGTTCAACGTCATGGAGGCGGGCCTGTTCCCTGGCCCTGAGGTCTTGCAGGGATAACACCATGTCCACCTCCAACTCCCTGCAAATTCCCTCGAGGCACTCAGCCCGCCTCAGTGCCCTGCGCATAGAGTTCTCCGCCCTGACCATAGTGAGCCGTGCCTCCTCTGCCCGCCGCTGCTCTGCATCAATTCCGCTGGCTCAACTTCTGCCACACGGAAGACACTCTCATTCAAGGGTCCTCCTGCCCTCCGGCCGATGCCTGCCCCTCTGATGTTGATGGCCCCAAGCCATGATGCCTTCCACGTTGAGCCTGCCGCTGCCTCTGAGGCAGCAGCCTCTGCCAGCAAGACGGCATCCAGGCTGATGGAATCCACCGGCGCCGTTGTGCATGTGCCCTGCCCGATGATGCCAGCACATACTCCATTGCTGGGGTCCAGTTGCTGGGGTGTCCACCCCTGCTGGACCTCCGACTCCTGACTGTAGCAGGGATGGGATCTCCACCGAGCGGGCGGTGTTGGTTGGGGCAGGTCCACAGGGGGCTCTGGTGTCATCTGGGCCGGAAGACGGCATGGAGAATGACTCCACAGTGGAGGAGAGGGCCGCCAGAGTGCCTGACACATGTATAAAACCCACGACCAAGGCCCCTCCCAACTGGGCCACGTTGGCACGCAGCTCTTTGTGATGATGTGCATGCTCCACCCAGGAAGCACGCACGTCATCATGAATGTCAGGTGTGCGCAACGCGACACCAATCACGACGGTCTCCATATGGTCACGGACCCCTCGTCTGCAGGTAGAGGAGTGTCAGATGGCGTGGACCACCCCCCTACCTGCGGACGGGCCTGGGATGGGGCATCCCTGCTGGTGCATGGTGGTGCAGTCACAGTATCAGGGACAGTGACATGCACAGGCCCCTCCACGGCGACCTGTGCTGCCTCCTGCACCTGCCCCTGGACTGCACCACTGGCACCAGTGGTACCACCCCCACCAGGCCCCATGTGCGGCTCAGTAGCGGCCTCCTCCTCCTCTGTGCAAACCACCAACTTGGATGGCTCCACACCATCTTCCGCCATTGCAAGACCCTCTGGGGGCTCACCCACCCCTTCCGCTGCAGCCGTAGTGGCAGACGCGGCACCAGTTCCCTCACTCCCGGATGATGGTAATTCCTGGGAAGGTGACATGGCCTTTCAGTCGCCAGCCGGTGGAGGCATCCCCGCCGCTTTGCTCCACAGCGCTGTCTCCGCCCTCTTCTTCACTTGCCGCTGTGTAGTGGGAGACATAGAACACAAGCATCAGGGTACTGTACAATAATCCCCTAGCCAGGAAGCAATAGCACATGAGTGGCACTGTCAAACGTCACTTCCATCATGTACCTCCACAACACATGGGTCAGTGCAGGCAACACACATGCAGAAACAAGCATGGCACATGGCAAGAACATTTGCATACATGTCCAAGGAACTGTTGAAACATACGATGGTGGTTTGAAACTGACATGCATCATGAGTCATATTGGTCACATGCACACACATCACCGTAGATTCATGCATCTGCCCTCATACACCCCAGACACAGTGGAGACAAGGATGACTAGGCTGCATCAATGAATCAGAACATTGTCACAGACATGTGTCATGCATCCATGGCGTTTACAAGTCACATACACACTACTCAGACACATAATAGATATGTACACCATACATGTGCTTGACAGCAGCACCCATCTCTCACACCCCATCCATGTCCAACAACAGAGACAGGCATGCAATCATGTGTGCATTCCGCATGTTGCTCCGCATGTTGCATTGTAACACATGCACCATCCATGTGGTTCACGCAATACTGGTCTCACATGCAGCACCATGATGTCCCTGCACACACACACCCATACATGGCCTATGTCACACATACAGGCAAGTAGCTGACTACCAGCACACTGCAACATGCCCTGTTTCACACAGCAATGCATGGCCACTTACCGCTCGACTCCAGACTGGCCTGCATCCTGAGGATCAGGTGGCGAAGCACTGGGCGAATGCGCTCCAGGACCCTCATCTGCTGGTTGGTAAGCTGGCCTCGGGCCCCCACTGCATCCTCTGTGTCTAAGAGGTGCTGGGCCTTCTTGAGGGTCCTGGACTTCTAGTCCTCCCAGCGCTTCTGGACGTGCTTCATGTCGCGGGGTGCCACCACCTCCGCGTTGATTGCACCCACTATGTCTGTCCAGATCCTCCTCCGTCCTTCCTTGTCGGCGCGCGATGGTGTGAAGAGGGCATCATACTGCCCCAGGACTTGCTCCACCAGGATGCCAACTTCTTCGGAAGTGAAGCTGGCAGCCCTCTGCCTCTCTGGCTGGGGGTTGCCACTGGTGCCGGAAGGTGTTGTGTCGGACATGGCAACCCTCGAGGCAGGTGTGGGTGGGCAACTGGGTCCTGGGGCTGGGCTGTGGAGTGATGGAACACCAGTCGGGAGTCTTCTGTTCCAGCAGGGGTGGTCACTGCAACTGGACCACAGCAGATGGCAGATGTGCAGGAACCAAATGGCAGGGTATGGTGGCAGCAGGCAGGCAGACAGCGGCAGATGGCTCATGGGAGGCTGCTCGGGGCTCTGGGGGGCAGGAAAATGGCCTTCTGGGCAGGAGCGTGGTCTTCCGTGTGTTGTCACGTGGCCAGCTTGATACGGAGTGATTTGGCACGTGAAAAAACTGCACATCAGCGTGTAATTCGAGGAAAGGCCATTAGTGCGTAAGCACATCTGTGACGTTACACACGCGGGCGTTTACCTCGTGACGGGTGCATAGTGAATCAGCACGTGAAAAAAATGCACGTCCCTGTGTTAATGCGTGCAATCCAAGGAAAGGGCCTAAGCGTGTACATAGTAGCCTGCGTGTCCCACGCGTACCTGTTTTTCATGTCCCTGGATGCCACCGCATACTGCGGGAGGTTAATTCCACACACGTGGGCTACCGGGGGTTGCGTGCATGGTTTTACAGCAGTTTAGGCGTGCCTGAGCGCTGCATGACCTGTCACTTAATCACTGGCGTCACATACAGCCTTGCAGGTGCAGGGGTGTTGTTAACATCTTGTATCCCACCCCCTTCGCCCCAATTGCCCAGGACAATTGGCGTGTACACCTCCCATTGGCACTACTACATCTGTGCCTGCACTACTCCATCTGTTTCATGGCTGGGAGGCCACAAAAGGTGAGGGGCGCCTCAGCTGGGCATACTCCCTGTGGTGGGTGTGGTCAGGGATGTGGGTGGGGTTACCAGGGAGTAGGGGGACTCCAGGTTGTCCACGGTGGCTGCAGAGGGGGAAGAGGCAGGGGTGCACCAGCTCAGCACGATGTTGTGCTATGTGTTGGTGCAGTCATGCCACCTCCCCCTGCGGCTCCGGGAGATGCAGTTCTTGCATCTGGCACTGGCATGCATGTGACCCGGCAGTCCGTTTCATCGACTGCCATGGGCCCAAGGGTAGTGGGACACCGCCACCCAGGCTCAGGGTCTGCCAGCGCAGGCTGCGTGGGGACTTGAATGGTCCATGGAATATTTCCAGGAGGTCAGGAGGCACACCGTAGGTGCACGCAGGGCTGCCCTGACCAAGGCATGTGTCCCTGGGGCAGCAATGTCATCTGCTGCCCCGAACAGCCGGGTGTTGGCAAGTGCAGGGGCAGATGCAGCTGACACCACCCCGGTTGCGAGTCTACCAACAAGGACAGTCCCGGACAATGACCCTGGCACAGCGGATGTTGCTGTGCAGTGTCCATTCCAGGGCACCCAGCAGCCACTGATGCAAGTCAGGGCTTCACTCCATGTTCCACCTGCCACTCCTTCCACTCATTCCACCAGCGCCACTGCCCATACTATTCAGGGAGGCATTTGCCCGCCAGGGTCCAAGAGGAGGAAGGTTGCACCTGGAGTAGAGGCTGGGACCCCAGACACAGCTACGGCCTCCGGCACGTCAAGGAAGAAGCCTTTCTGCAAGCAGGAACTGGACTTCCTCGTGGACTATGTGCAGGAACACAACCGTGACATGCTAGTGGGGCCGAATTGACAAACTACGGCTGCCCATCGTGATACACACTGGAAGCAAGTTGCGGATCATGTGAGTGCATTCGGCCATGAGGTGCGCACAGCGCAAGAGTGCAAAAAGCGTTGGAATGACCTCAAACGCAGCTGTAAGGCGAAGCGTGCCTCTAATTACAACATAACTCTGGTGACTGGCAGTGGGCCACCACCTGAGGAGGAAGAACACACTCCGCACAATTCACTCGTTGCGGAGTTCATATCAACAGGAATGTTCGAAGGAGTGTGAGAGGTGCAGGACCTTGATGCCCCGTCCAGTGAGTTCTGTCGCCTATTCGTCGAAGACATGGTTGTTTTGCTTGTGTGATGTGTTGTGCTTGACTGCCACTGCATGTCATGTGTACATGGTTCTCATGTGCAAATCATGCAATGCTTCACTGATGTGTGCCTGCTGTGCAGGATAGTGGACATGTAGAGCAGACGGGGACCGTCCTCACCACCACACTTGCACCCTTCTCGCATGCTAGTCACCCAGCTGCCCCTACAGTCCATGTTCCAGCTCAAAGGCCCTTCTGCATGTAGCCTGGGGTGTGTTTCCTCTCAGCACTGGGACTAATTCATTGCATGACTGACGTGCATGTGTCCTTTGCATGCATGCAGGTACTCTGCGTAGGCATGCTCCCTTGCCCCTACACCAGCCCTGCACCCCAATTTCAACATTGCACAGGTGTGCATCATGTTGGCGTACTGCAATGGCCCGTTCAAGACTCCTGTGTACATGCAAACTTCCACCAGCCAACCTGCCAGACACATGCAGTGGGGTACATCCTCTGCACTTCATGCAGGGTGTCTCACTTGGACTGTGCAGATGGCAGATGCTCTGCAGGGACATGTGTTCCCATTCATGCTCCATGTGTATTCCATGCATGCCCCTATGTGTCCTTGACTGGATGATCATTGTAGTACGTGTCCAGGATGACCTACATTTCTTTGCATTTGATCATCCATTCCATGCCCACTCTGGCTCAGTGCTGCATCACACACATGTTTAGGGTGTCACAGTCTGTGCAGGGCACAGGCTCCCCCTGTTTCAGGCCCACTCACTTTGTTCAACTGGTGTAGCGGCTTCTTCACACATGGCTGTACTACTGAGGGGTCATCATGTGTCCTGCTTTCTGTCCCATCATCATCTGCTGTGTTGTCAGTTGACTCAGATGATGCAATTGATGCTAGCCACCACTATCTGCCAATACACAGGTCTCTGGTCGCCCTTTCGCTGCCATGCAATGCATTCCTGCATTTTCACATAGGGGGGGGGTTGCTAGTAGCCATGCAACGCATTGCATGCACATTGCACGTGATGCCTGAACTTTCCCTCGCACTGCATTCAAGTTAATTGATACACATCATGATGTACTTGTTCATGTAGATAGTGGATAACGTACACATGTTCTGCACTGCATCAACCCACTTCAGAGCCGTGTTACACCGTTCTACATGCCTACTCCCTGATGCTATGTCAAAGTGACCTGGCATGCATGCCAGGTTCACATTTGTGTGTGACATGTCTGCTTTATGTGTTGGCTGTCTGTGTGATGTCTATGTGTGTATGTGTGTGTTATGTGCTTCTGACATGTGTACTAATGTACATTTTTCTCCACTTTCCAGATGATGACGCAATGGAGCCAGAGGATGGTGTTGTCATGCCAGACACAGGTTTACTATCACACCAGCAACCCGGCACAAGTGGGGGCTTGGGGTGGTAGACCACGAGAACCCACATGTGTTACAGACCATCTTGTCTGTGGCTGGCCGTGAGTCAAGCCTGGATGATCACTCTGACGACAATGTCGAGTTTGATGTGCATCGGGTCAATTCATCAGGGGTAGGTGATTCTGATGTGGACGCTCCTCTGTCTGCAACACCTGCACTGAGGGGCCAGACAGTGGTGGGACATCCGCCTGTGGTTGATCGGGACGCAGGGTCACCCTCCACACCAGTTGCTGATGTGCCTGGGGCATCACGTCAACGGGGGAATGTAGTCCTGCAGCCGCGGGCGGTGCCAACCCAACAAGGACATCAGTGCCTTGGGCCCCGCAGGTGTCAGGCCCAGCAACCCGGTGGCCGCGCACCACTGGGGTATACTGAGTGGGAGCAAGCCAGGGTTGCCAATTCAGAACACCAGGGGGCAGAAAATGATAACATCGCTGAGAGCATGGAGCATGTGGCCCAATCCGATCTACCCCCTGCTAGGCAGGTGGAACTCCAGCAGCGGGCGGCACAGTCCACGGCCCGCTCACTCAGGCTGGGCATGGCGGCCTCAGACAGGGCACGCCGGGCTGAAATGCTGACTTTGCGTCAGCAACTGCTGCTCACGCAGAGGCACACATGGAGGCCCTGAGGGTTGAGTATGAATCCCTGAGATCCACTCTGGTTGTGTTCTTGATGTCCAAGAGGGAGCGGTCAGAGTAGAGGTTTGCGCAGCCTGAGCGTACCATCTCGGCTGAGCTACGTGCTTGCCGGGAGGTGCATCAGTTGTCCAGCCAGGCCACGCAGGAAGAACTCTGTGTTACATGTGTTACCTTGCAAGAGGAAGCACGCGTATCACAGGAGGTTCTGCATGCTGACCTACGTGCATCACCGCACAGAACCAGGCTCACCCGACCGGCAGACTTGCTGTCGACGAGGGGCAAGCTGTGCCTAGGCGTGGTCAGGCTCCTGTGCCATGTCTACCTTTGCAGGAAGAGACTGACTCGGATGATGAGATATCTCCCACACAGGTTGGGCTGTGCAGGCGTTGAGCCCATGGAGGTTTTTTTTTTTTCTCAACATCATCGCATGTGGGTGTTGAGGTGCACCCTGTACCTCCCCCTCCTCGGTGCCTCCGCCTGCCGGGTCGTATGAGGCCATTTTTGATTTTTCATTTTAGTTTAGTTAGTTAAAATTGTTTTTGATAGTTAGTTTAATTAGGTAATGTTGGTTTTTAATGGTTAGTTTAATTAGTTAATATAGTTTAAAATTGCTTGTTTATTGTGAGTTCATGTAATGGCGTGATGCTTTGTGGCTTTTGAAAGCATCCACTGTCTGTTCCAGCTGGGCCCTTCAAGCTTGTCTTGTGTATGCGTTTGCAGCTTGGGGTCCTGACTCACATAGGCCATTCCTGCTTCCCTTATCCATGGGCTCGCAAGGATGGTTCGGTGTTACAGTCATTTAGACAAGGGCTTTGGACTGTCATATCTGTGGCCTGTCTGCTGCTGTACTACTTGTGTTAACAATCCTAGTGGGGATTGTGTGGGTTTTATCCACGGCATGTCTATATTAGATTTGGTTGGGTTCATGATTGATGTGTCCATTAATTGATATACATTGTGATGTATGTTTCTTTTCTTTGCTGTACATGTGCTTGATGCACGTCATGCTGTAGACAGTGGCCGGCACCCTTTGCCTGTCAAAGTCACACTGATGGTGGGAGGAATTCTAATGTAGGTCTCTGACATGGCCCGGTCACAACCAGCATGAAGAGACACACACAGGGAACTTTCCAGTGTTAATTATATGTTTTGTGCCCTTTCTGCAGGAGAATGAGCCTCCAGACCACCTTTTCCAGCAGACATGGGGCATAGTACTACAGACAGCTGGCCACATTTGGTGGGGCAGACATACACATGTGTGTGCAAGCAGTGGCACAGGGCTTGTGCTCAGACATACAACAGAAGCAGACGTGTTCCCAGGAGATCCAAGCAAGGTGAGCAGCACAAGGGGGCCACACCGCAGCCAACCTTCCACCTGACCACTTGCACATGCATGCTAAGTAGCGCCACTGATGGGGAGCTTGGACAGATATTGTTGTTGAAATGCACAGTAGAGCTAAGATGCATTCGGGGACAAATGGCAAGTTGCTTTCCAAGGTGTCAGGGGCACATGCTGGGGCTGTCGCACATATCCTCCAGTCACCCCTGCTCCATAGAAGCAGACTTATTAGCGCAGTAGCATTCCTAGCCAGATACTCATACAGTGCACAGGGACACCCAGCGAGGCACAGACCCGTGTGCAGTGCATATCATTGGCATTTGCAAATTGAAATGTGCACTACATATTGAAATCTGCAGATGCCAGAACACAACTTGTACTGAAGTCGCAACTTGCTATACGCGTCTAGCTGCTCACCAAGGGACCATTGTATGATGTGGGATTCTTGACATATTGCTGTTCCATTTCCCGCTTGACCACGTGCACCTGCCTTACTGCATTGACAGTGTATGAACCATAGAAGGCCAGCACTCACCCCAGAGATAAGTCTCTCTTTGGCTTGCATTTGACTCATTTGGTACAATGTGCATGATGAACATGTTTTGTCTGATTGAGTATGTGTTATTGTCAATAGTTGTTTTTTGTATTTTGCCTACTTTCCCTTGACAATCCTACTCCCATCTCCTGCCCCTCTTTCTGGTTATCCTGAATACCAATGCCTGTCCGAACAACATATCCCTGACCCTCCTTCCCTGCCAGAGTCTCAGAGGCCTGTGTAAGTTTGACTTTGCAGGTGTCCAGACCACGGAGGGGGTGGTTGGTTCGTGCCACTCCTGCACCTGGACACCGGAGCTGTGGCATTACCCATCAGTTGTTGCATCATCATTGTATATTATGTACCGAACATGGTACCCATCCTGTTAGATCATTGTTGAACTGTGCTACCTTGGTTGTTCTTTCATTGTGCTTGGACATTTTCTGCTACTTCAAGTCATCTACTGGAGACTCTTCCAGGGTTTTTTGGTGCCTAGAGGTTTTTTCCCTGGTTTATGGGTTTGGCTCCTTGGAGTTCTCTGTGACTTGGTATTTTTACCAGTCAAGGTGGCCTCTGAGGGGTCTGGACCCTATTTACATGCAGGGTGGAACATGGAGACCAAGGGGTAGGATGATCCTGAAGCCAGGTAGACTTGAAGGAAGAAGGCTACATACCCCAGACACAGTTGTTCAGTAGGTCATGGTGATGTGTAAATGAGGGAGGGCCTTTTGTTGTTGCACAGTTGGCTTGGGCTACAGTGTTTTGGGGACTCTGACATTGTAATTGTCGGGTACTATGTACATGATGTGTTCTGCTGGTCAATGCCTGTTTCTTTGTTGTCTTTACTTTTCAGGTGTCAACGGATTGGTGTGGTTTGACATGCTGGGGTGTACACATGGGCAATGTTCACATGTGATGTGTACAGGACACTGAGGGTCACTTGATTTCACATGCATGTATTGAGTGCATGTCCCTACTGACACACACAGTTGCACAATGATCCACCACATGTACAACCACCCTTCCATGGCCACAGATGCACACGGATTGCCTTCTGGGGCCCGCTGTGTCCCTGCACCACATGATCTATGACCATTTGGGGATCCTGTACATGCGTCAATTGGTTATTTATTTAACTATTCCTTTTCATGTGATGCTCAAGGTGTAGATGCAACACAATGGCTGCTCACTGTGCTGTGTGCTCAGCAGTGTGTTGCAGGAGACACACACAGCACACATGTTTTGGAGTAGGGATTTTACGCTGCCCAATGTGCATGTGAACAGGCATTCAGTGTTATGTTCATGCTAGGACTGGTGGAAAGCATTTGTGTATGACTTGGTATGTGTGGGAGGTTTTTGGTCAGTCATTTCATCTGATTCTATGTCAGGCGTCATTGTCTCGAGCCACTTTCCATTTATCACATGTCACTTCGTATCTTATTGGTCATGTGTTGGGCTTTTGCTATTTCATGCCATGTCATGGTGTGGCAGACAAGGGTGATGTGGGTTGGGAGAGTTTGGGTGACATACCAGAGATTGTCATGGCCTGTTTTGTGGGTAGGTGTGATACACACCTTGCATGTGTTCCTTTTGGTCACACAGGATTGGTTAGGTTTTACTTACTTTTACTACTGCTAGGGATGCACACAATGTAGCACTTCCATGGCAACATTCTCAGGGTGATAAGGTTGTGACAGTTGACTGTCTCTTTGTCATCATCGATTGTCACCTGGTATGTGCCAGGTCTGTGTGCACTCCGCAGGGGTGGGAGTTCAGGTGAAAAGTGTGGCCACAAGCTGGGTCCGGGCTGCCTCACCACGTGCCACCCGCCCTATGGGCAGCACCTGTGCCTGTGGTTCGGGATGTGGGGGCACCACCATGTCCACCGGTACACCCTGCCGTGTTGCAACATTGTGCAGGACACATGCTGCCACAATGATCCTGCACACTACTGGGGGTGCATATAGTAGCTGCCCGCCAGAGCGGTCAAGGGATAGGAAGCGTGACTTGAGCACTCAGAATGTGCGCTCCACTATGCCCCTGGTTGCAATATGGGCAGCATTGTATCTTACCTGCGGTGGTGTGGTGGGGTTCAGGATTGGCGTCATCATGTTGTTGCTCAGAGGGTAGGCACTGTCCCCTGGGTAGGTCATAATGGTTGTGTGTGACATGCATGCATGTGCACAGGCATTTGTACTCACCTAGAAGCCCTTCTCCAAGGGGCTCAATGCTTGGGAGCACAGGGTGGGGGATGTAAGGTCATCTTCCCACTCCCTGACCAGGTCTAGGATGATACGAGGTGGAAACCTATACCTGCCATAGACCTGGACGTCAGGCATCCCAAAAAGGCTAGTCCGGGAGGAAAAATGCGGGCCCTGGCTATTCTCCTCCTCCTGCGGTGTCTCACGATCAGTGCTGCTACAAATGGGGCATTCATCGTAGCTATATATACGTGTTTGTTGTTTGCACGCACTTTTATACTGTGCGCAGGGACGCTTCCGCCTGCCTTCATGTGGCGGACGTGTTGACGCCTGTGCGCGTCTTTTAGCGTGCACAGGTTTCCCGTATTCGATTCCATGAATACGTGTTGTTCGTGTGCGTGTGGGCGTTTCGTGTATTTCCCTGCAGTACTTCCCAAGTTACGCCTTCTTTTTCAGGCGTTGTTCCCCATTCTGCGTGTTACGCCCCGTGTCCAGCCCCCTTTTTGGTGTGTGCGCCGACGTTGTGCGCTTTCCCTGTGCGCGTCGTGCACAGTGTTCGGGATGTTGCAATGACATGTGCGCCCGTGTGCGCCATGCACGGATTTGGCGCACATCCAGGGGAAAACACGCACAGGCCCTTCCTTGAATCGCACGTGTGCATGTGCGCTTGCTTTTTCACACTTGCGCCAGCTTGCGCAAAGATTTTCAGCGCACATTTGTTCCATGAATCGGCCCCTTGGTGTCTTCTTATTGTTATGAAAGAGTTCTCTTTTAGCAACTTCCCAGCCATATTCTATGTACCCCCAAGCTTTTTGCTTTTGTTTTACACCATGTCCTGACTTTTTGCAGTGAAGTGAACCCTTCAGCTTCACTCCACTGGCCTTTTGCTCACTTGATATGGGGAAACTAACTAGTCTTCGGACTGTCAGTAATGGGAAACTATGGCCCTGATTCATGGAAAAGTGCAGATTGATCCCTCAAAGCCTGCATGCGGAGAATGGCTCTGTGCAATCCTACGCGCAAAGCTTCCAATGCGTGCTCTGTGTATTCATGGATTGAAATGCGCATTCCATCCTGACACCCGCGAAGAAAACCGAGCTGTGCAAGGAATGCCTACAACACGCCCCCAAGCAAACCAAAAACAGAGCCACAGACCAACCATTCTGCAAACCTCCACGTCCACCATTGGGTCAACACCAGCACCCCTGCAAAGCTGCGCGAGCTCCCGCGCATATAACATCTGCACCCCTGAGAACCTGTGCAAGCTCCCATGTAAGTAACGGCAGCACCACAGTCAATCTGTGTGAGGCCCCAAGTAACGACTGCACCCCTGAGAACCTGTGCAAGCTTCCCCGTAACTAACGGCAGCACCCCAGCCAATCTGCGCAACGCCCCATGCAAGTAACTGCTGCACCCCTGCAGACCTGTATGAGCTCCCCTGTAAGTAACAGCAGCATCCCAGCCAAGCTGTGCAATGCCCCACGCAAGTAACGTCTGCACCCCTGTGATCTGCTAACCCTCCACCCTACTCCCTGCATACTAAAACAGCTGCCAAATACCGAGACTGTACAGGAGCACCCTCAAGCCTAGACACCACCCACCAGGCCCCCTTACCTCTGTCACCAACTAAGGCAGCCCCACAGGTCCTCACACCAGCCCCCCTCACCTCTGACACCACCCCATGCATCCCACAGGCCCCCACACCACCCACAGTCCCCCATCACCACTGAAACCACCCCAGGCAGCCAGTGGTGTAACACAAAATGTGGGGCCCAGCCATGCTGAGGGGGCCCCCCCAGCTCAGCAACAAATCACAAGTCGCGCCACACTCTGGGCCGGCCTAGATTATCACGCTTGCGCAATATGCACGAATGTGCTGTTGAAGGGGTATGCCACACACTGCACTAGGAGAAATATATAAATATGTGTTTTAATGCAATATACAGCACACTTTCTGAGAAAAATTGGCTAAAAAGCAAGAGTGTTTGCAATGGTTTTGTAGGGTAACACCAATCCAATATGTGCAAGTCACCAACAGTGCACAGGAACATTAATGCTTTGCTATTAAAAATGCCATGTCCCAATGAAAACATGTTCAACTGGCTGCACAACGTAGACCAGTGTAGACACCAAATAACATTACAGTAAAGCATGGCAGGCCACACTTAGACATACTTATACTGGTTGCACCAAAATGCCAGTCGAAGCAATAACACTCATAAAGAAGACATCTCTCTTTCCCCACTGGAATGTTCCTCTTTCCCCTTAAGAGCTCCCTTGTGAAAGCACTCCTCAAGAAGCTGTCTGCTTTTCCTGCCTGCCTTGCGAACTATCTCCCAATCTCCAACACCCCTTTCCTGGGCAAACTATTGGAAAAAACTGGCCATCTTCCAGCTAACTCTCCACAAAGAATCTGTTGCATGTCTCCATGACCTTCAGTCTGGCTTCAGAGCTGTCAAAGGCATGGAAACTGTTCTCTTGAACACCCATGAAGATCTGCTCTCTAACCTTGATTACACCATTCCTTCCGTCCTCATCCTCCTTAATATTTCCTCTGCTTTTGACACGGTTGACCACATCATCCTGATCAATCGACTCCATGAGAACCTGGGCATCATGTATCAGGCCGTGAGTGGTTGACCTCCTTCCTCTTGCACTGCCCCTCCCAGGTGCAACTTGGTCCCTTTCTCTCCGCCACATCTCTCTATACCTGTGGTGTTCCCCAGGGCTCCACCCTCTCCCCCTGGTTTTTCAACCTCTTCTTGGCTCCTTTGGCCCACCTGATCTCTACACTCTCCTCTTATGCAGATGACACTCAGCTTGCCTTCAGGCTCCCCTCAGATTCCTCTCATCTCTCTCTCATTCCTGATTCTCTCTCCGCGATTCAGGATTGGTGCGCATCCATCGATCTCTAGGTTAATGCCAGTAAAATGGAGATCCTTCTCATTGGGACCCCTACCCCTGCTTTCCCTCTCACACCCACCACAAATGCAAAAAACTTTGTTGTCATCTTTGACTCCACTCTCTCTTTCTCTCCTCACATCTAGGACATTGCCTAGAAATCCCACTACCAGCTGCTCCTCGTCAAAGGGACTCTTCCCTTTCTCACTTTCCCCCAGAAGCTCACTGTCTCCAGAGCCCGGGTTCTCTCTAGGCTGGACTACTGCAACAGACTCTTTCTGAACATGTCTTCCTCTACTCTCTGCCCTCTGCAACTAATCCAGAACAGGACTGCGAGACTTATCCTTGGCCTCAAGCCCAGGGATCATCTCTCTCCAGCCCTGAAATCGCTCTACTGGCTCCCGGTTGCTGCAAGGATCAAGTTCAAGACCCTTTGCATTGTTGACAAAGCTTTCTGGGCCCAGGCCCACACTACATCCAATGCTCTCTTCCAACATACCTTCCTTCTCAAGCCCTTTGCTCAGCTACCTCCAACTCTTTAAGGGTTAGATACTTCCCCAGGTAGGGTGTGGGGGGTAGATATCTCTCCTATGCAGGTGCCTCCCTCTGGATAGGCCTCCCTGTCCCTTTCAAACTTGAGCCGGACCACCTGAAGATCTGGAAGCAGCTAAAATCATTTGTCTTCTCCTCTGCTTTCTCTCTCTCCCTCCGCTGCTGGCCTACCTGACCTACCTGTCTGCTGTACAGACTGGTTGCTGGGCTACCATTGCTGCCCTGTTTTTCTCTCCCCTCTCCCTTGCACTTCCCCCCTAACGTTCCCCTTGCACTTTTCATTCTTGCACCTGCACGATCTGAATGACACAAGGCCTAGTAATATCATTTGTCTTGTCCTCCCTCTATCTTCCCTCCCGTGTCTTGTCGCGCCTAGAAACACTTGTGTACAGATGCATTATAAATGACTCTTATCATATCATTTTATCACAGATGCCCAGAAAAATATGCAATGCCCCAGTAAGAAACAACTAATCTGGCAGCACCCAAATGCCAGTTTAGCCAGATAATTACACTAAGAGGGACTGCTTTATCAGAAATGCCCAGTTATAAAGAAAAGTCATACCAAACTGAGGAATGACTAGACTGGCTGCACCAAATTGCCTCTCTAGCCACTAATACCACATATCATGCCTGCTTAGCCTGGGCATGGACAACCATTATGATTCGTCGCACAATCCCGCCCCCCTACAAACATCCCCTCACGCTCACACCGCTACCCCAACCTCCAAAATCAGCTCCTTGGACCAGAATTACCTCCACATCCCTCTTCTTTGTCCCAGAGCTTACGTATGAGGCTCCTTGACTCATAGGTAAACACTGGGATGAGGACGAGTGGGACTAGGAGTAATGAAGATTACAGGTAGCTAAGTCAGGCATTACCTCCATGTACCTCTACCTCATCCCAGTACTTGTGTATGAGGCTCCTTGACTCATAGGTAAGTACTGGGATGAGGAATACTAGGGCTAGGAGTAATGAAGATTACCAATAAGTAATCAAGGCATTAAACACAAGTAATGGTGCAACACCATTGAGTTTACTGGGATTCAGCACTCCACCCACCCCCTAAAATGTTGGACTATGTTGACTCGCCCTGGCTGACCTTCAAATCACAATTTTTTAGGAAATTGAAATCATTGTGTGGGTTTAGTACTTGCATGCCAGTGGAGTGATTGGAAGGGTAGAGAGGGAACAGGAGATCACTCAATTCTCGCAGCAGTCCATGAGTGGGAGATTTCAACCTTAAAGGAGAGAGTTAACTGCTTGTAACATTGAAGCTGCACTAGAAAAGTCTCATTAAAATGTGTAAAGAAATTAGATGTCCCCACACAAATAAGTTTGCCCCTCCCCTGCTGTCCTTGAAGTTAGCGCCTCTCCCAACGTTTGAAGGGTTAGACCCCCGAAACATAGGTTTGTTGCACCCCTGAATGCAAGCACACACACCATTCACCTTATAAACACATGCACACCCAGCCTTCCATACATTTAAGTATGCACCCTTTCACCATACAGGCGCACACACACCCAGGAACCCACCCATACATTTAAGTGTGCACTTTTTCACCATGCAGGCACACAAGGCAGTCCCCCGTACATTGAAGTGTGCACCCTTTCACCATACACTCACACATGCACCTGTCATGAGGCTGAGGGGAGCCTTATTACTTCAAAAATATTTTTTTTTCTTTTTGGTGTCACTTTGACTTCATAAAGAAATTATTTCCGTTAAGGACCGAACCATAACGGAAATAATTTCTTTATGAATGCAGAGTGACTTCAAAAAGATACCGGGCATCATTAGAGGTTTGGCGGTTGCCTTTCTGGTAAAACCGGCATGCTGCCCCAAACTTCAGAAAATTTCCGGCGCCCTCGAATAGGCAATTACCAGGTCATTACGGCCCTGCCGGACCCGGTAATTGCCCATTCGCGGGCGCCGGAACGAAATGCTCCCCATTCCCATTGAGCCCCAGAGGGCCCCACAGGGCTCAATGGGAATGGGGAGGTTTGATGCACTAGGCACCATTATAAACAGTGCCGGTGCATCCAACATCCTGTGCTTGCGGGTGCCACTACGTCCGCCAGGTCAGACCTGGTGGGCAGAAAGGCACCCGCAAGCACAACTCGTAGTTTGCTGGTCTGGGAACTACGGTACTGGCAAGGTTACCGGTACCGTAGTTCCCGGACTGGCAAACCTAAAATGAGGCCCACTGTTTCTTTTCGAAGTCACAGGGCTTCCCCACCCCATGACATGGAGGCCTTCACCCTAGGGTCTTCCATTGCATGGGGTGGGGTATCCCTAGTACTTCAAAAAGAATGTTTCTTTTTGTAGTCACTCTGCCTTCAAAAAGAAATTATTTTTGTTACCAAAATAATTTCTTTATATGTGAGATCAAAAAGAATTGTTTTTTTTTTTTTAGAAAAAAACATTTTTTCATTTTTTTTCTCTCCAAGTGGGGCCCCCTCCCAAGACATGTGCTGGTGGGGCCCCCCGCAACATGGGGGCTGCAGGGGCCCCTGTTACACCAGTGCAGGCAGCCTCACAGTTCCTCCCACCACCCCCCAGTCCCCCTCACCTCTGACCCCACTGCCAGTAAGCCCCACGTGTCCTCACACCACCCACCAGCCCCCCTCAGCTCGGACACAACCCCCAGGCAGCCCACAGGTCCTTACCCCACCCACCAGCCCCCCTCACCTGTGACAACACCCCAGCCTGACTCTGCCACATAACCCCCTACCAGTCCAATGTTGACCAACAACTTACCTCAAATCCACTGGCCTGCCACCAACATGAAGTGCACTGGCCACATACCCGCCCATAACAACTGGGAGGACTGATACAGAATCCATGTCTGTAGCTCATCACAGGACTCCCTGGTACACCACGACCAGTGGCAGAGCAACAGGACAGCACCAGCTACACAGTGAAAGCATATGCACATGTGTGACCGTAAAGCAATGGAATGCAATGTGACGTATCACTGTGCCCATGTGCCATTGCAATGGCTCAAATTGCCATAGGTGAATGACTGAGAAGGACACAAGTCCAAGAAATCACTTATAGGACAGAGTCACATATAATGTGAGTGCATAGTAGCAAGCAACAAACAATGCATGAAGGGACTCAGGTAGGAATCATAGCACTCCAAGGCCCTAGAACTAACACAAGTTGAACAGGCATGTCTCAGCGTGATGCAAAGAAAATCTGAGAGTGTGTGAGCCAAGCAGATGGATGATGTGTACAGCCAGATATAAACAAACTCAAATGTGATGATAAAGCATTCAAGTGGCAGATGTGCAGCATAACATGAGAGCACCCACTGGCTGGTACCTGATGTGTGTAGGTGGGTGGCCATGCATTGGAAGGCAACCCCCCCAACTGCACAATTGATGAGTGTATGACACACATCCACAGCTGGGCCCCCAGTCCACATGACAGTCGCAGAACAAATGCATAACGAAATAATACTAAACCAAATGCAGCACATGAACAAAGAGAAAACAACTTTGTGATGAAACAAGAGAACACTGTATTAGCAATATGTACACTATGATAAACTGTGTGGAAGGGGGAAAGGTCCAAGGGTAAAAATGTAAATAAAAGTCAAAATATCAAAACAACACAATTAACTATATACATAGGCAGAACGCTCAATAGTCCTTCATGACATCCTCCAGGGCAGAGTCACATTCATTGTCCTCCACTTGGAGGCGGGACACCATCCGGTCCTGGATGGCTTGCAGGCTTCCCCTCAACCTCCACTCATCCTCATGCATAACCCTGCAAGCCTCCTCCAGTATGGCAACTGGTTTTAGTGTCCTTTCCTCCATCTCCTCTGCCCCATTGCCCTAGCAACCCATGCCATCCGCTCCTGCTGCCTCTCTGCCATTAGCTGCATCCTAAAGTCCATCAGCACACACACCAATTCGCGAAAGCGCCTGTACTCCTCCTGCCAGGTAACCGTAATTTGCTGCCTCGCTTGCCTCCTCGATGATGATGGGCCCAATGAGGTTTGCCCCATGCCACTCCAATACTGCTGCTGCCTGGCCAAGCATACACTGTGCAAGTACCAGTGCCATCTGGATGTTGAACCACGGGGAGGAAACAGTACCAGCACTGCCCTGATGTGCCAAGCGTCCCACTGATGCCTGTTCCTGTGCAGGTGCCTGGGCAGTCACAGCAACCACCACTTCTGTACTTGGCGCGACTTCCACCTGAGGCAGGGATGTGGATAGCACCAGACTGGGCAGTGTGGGTGGGATTGGAGTAGAGGGGGGCATGATGGAAACGGCAAGGAAAGCCCCCCAGAGGTTAACTGGGGCACAGAGGATGCAGTGGAGGAGTGGGCAACTGAATGTGCTAATGCACAGAGATCACCCCAGAGCACCTCACGTGCCAGCTGCCCAAGGTAGGGGCATCAATTTGTTATGCCAGCAATATTCTGTCCTTTCTACGTATTATGTTGGATTGAGCCGTGAGCAATGTTTGCCCAGAAGCAAAAAAAGATCCTTCCGGCACTGGGGTGCCCTTTAACTTCGTTAATAAGGGAGGACCGTTTAAGGAAGCATATCCAGGAATGTGAATTAATTGCTAAAGTGGCATCAATTTAATTGAAACAGAGACTTCATTGCAAAAAAAACAAACGCATCCAGTGATTTCAAAGGCATGCGTGGGGCGTGACGTGTTGGCAGTAATCATTGTCAAAAGTGAGACATGCATTAGCCTACTTAATCAGTCATGTGTCTTCCAGGCAAATTATTTAACAGTACTCCAGTGAGGCTGTTTTCCTCGAAAAGGCATGTGTATGATAGACAATGAGAATCTCTGTATACTAAGGTACTCATGTAGAAACATAGGCATTGTGTGCAGCATACATGATGGAGGTGCAATATTCATAAGCTTGCCATGTTGAATAGTGAAATGATAACTGTTTTCATATTAGAGTTTTGCGTACAGTGAAATTTGTGATAAGTAGGTAATAAAACCCACTTACTACATAATTACATTATTATAGACAAATCACAAAGAGACAACACCACATACAAATATGAATACATACAAGGGAATTGAAGTAAGAAAAAGAAATAGCAATAGTAGCAGAAAGTGTTCATAATTTAACTGATTACCTTTATGCAGAGAAATGATTGCACTGTTTCAAAGCTGTTACTTACCCTATCTATATATATCTATCACATGATGTGTCTGGACCCTAAGGAAAATAGTGTGAGTACAACATATAAAAATATGAGCATATACAGGGAAAGTACAGTAATAAAAAAAACATCAAAAGTATCAGAAAGTGCTGATAAATCTATTGATAATTTTAATGCACAAAAAGGATTGCTGTCTTTCAAGGTTGTGCCTTCCCCTATGTATATGTTTCATATGATATGACTGGACCATAAGGGAATTATTCGAAGAACATACTTGAAGGAT
Organism: Ambystoma mexicanum; assembly: GCF_040938575.1. NCBI lineage: Eukaryota > Metazoa > Chordata > Amphibia > Caudata > Ambystomatidae > Ambystoma > Ambystoma mexicanum. The sequence goes on from NC_090941.1 coordinate 208,909,233, forward strand.
AAGTCTACAAATATAGTAATTTACAATTTTTAGTTCCTGACTGTTACTGAAGAAAATCATGTGCCCTAGATATGTCAGGAAAGGAAAAAAGGGGGAGTCAGACATGTGATGTCATCAATGACATTTGTGATGTCATCTTTGATGTCCTGGGTGTTAGGCTTAGCAGTGCACGGTGGTGGCGCGAGTTATGGTTGCTTAGCTTACCATAACTGGTGAATTTCAGGGGGTTTTCGGTTTTACTTGGAACCATAACGTCCCTCTAACAACGTTTTTTCACTGAATTTCATAGGTTTTTAGTTGCGCAACTTAACCATAACGTCCAGTTAACAAAGTTTTTTTACTGAATTTCATAGGTTTTTAGTAGCGCAAGTTAACCATAAACTCCCTTTAACAAACTTTTTTCATTAGCACGCAGACAATATACAAAGATGGAGTGTAAAAAGCCATTTCTCAGGGATGGCTTTACACAGAATGTTGCAAAGTAAGAATTTATGCTTGTTCACAGTGAAGGTCAGCTGCTTCCATTTTTTGCTTGCGGGCCGGAGTGGCCCACGACTCGCACTATAAGGTTCTATTGTTTTTTGACCTTGACAGACATGGATCGTGCCAAAAGACTTCTTTTGAAGGAGGGGAGCAAAAAACGTAAGAGACGACAAGGATGAAATTTCTGAACCGAAACCGCTTTAATATATTATATGACTATGAGAAAGATCGTTGGCACAGATGGAGTTGTATTTAGGGACTACATTACGCGTAGACAATGGAAAATGCCAATATAATGTAAGTAACCCTTTAGATTATTTTATACCGGAATATAATAACAATAGCGTGGCTTTAAAGTTGTACTTGTTCGTTCAATGTGGCATATTGTTTTGTACCGCGCGCTATCACCGCCGAAGTGGTCCCCCGGCGCTCAGAATAGCCTTCCGATTATCAGTGCGACCATAGTGATTCCTTTATCATAAACCAACACCCCGTGTACCGCAAAGGAACAGCGCATGACTCAAGATGAACTTTTGCGGATCGACAGCAAAGACAAATGCAAATCGCTGAATATTCTCTAAACATTTGATGTCAAATAAAGTACTTTACAAAATGTACAATCTTGCTATTTGCTTTTAAATCACAGTTTCATATTCCGAATTGTGGCACGCTGTGTTGTGAGATAATCTGTGTTGTTTTCCGGGTTCTATGTAAAGTCGTGTAGGACTGGAGACGACTGGGCGCGTTTGGCTATGCACCTTGTAACGTCACGGAGAGAGACGGGGAATATGAATGCTTTGATAATGTCAGGCTTAGGGGCGGGAGATATGATTTAGTATCGCAAAAGCAGGTCAACCAGGTCGATGGGGCAAGTGATAAGATTATCACATAATGCCAGCACACAGCAGACTGATTTATCGTTTGCTTAGTGGACAAAAAGTCGGGTAAGGGCCATAGGAAATTGTAATGTCAATGGACATAAGGAGGGTTCTTAGAACACTTTCAACCTGACAACAAACAATGCGAACAGCGTTCTCAGAACACCCCCATTTTGTTTAATTGCAAACATTACCTCCACGTCCACTCTTCCTTGTCCCAGTACTTACTTCATGAGGCCCCTGCCTCTGACACAGGACCTTCTTCTATTTCTTTAAATTCCTATAACTCCTCCCCCACATCCACATCCCTAAGTTTCATAGTACCAAGCCGGAGCATGGGACCTTCCCCGCTGGGATGGTGAGGAGGGTCGTCAGTACTGTGACGAGGAAGAGTAGGACTAGGAGTAATGAAGATTACCGGTAAGAAATCAGAGCATTTCAGGACACTGCAAGTGTTCTTAGAACACATTCAACTTGCCAGAGTAGAATACGGACAGCGTCCTCAGGACACCCCCATTTTGTTTATGTACAAACATTTAAGGACACCACGAGTGTTCTTAGCTCAATTTTAGCTTGCTTGCGAACAAAACGGACACATACTCCATCCTCAGAACACCCCACCATTTAGTTTATATAGAACATTTCAGAACAGCCGTGTTGTCCGCAGACAAATCGAACACAACAAAAGTGTCTAGCATATAAAAAAAACAGAACATTGAACCTATCTCATACTCCCCAGCCCTCCCCAAACACTCTTACACACCAACACACTCCACTAAATACAATTTTTAATCCAAGTTTCACTGCGCTGTCCGCGGTCGTCAGTGAATGCAAGATGGCGAGCGCCACAGAAAATCTGACACGCTTCATGCACCCCGCCATCCAATCAGCGAACACGTCGCATGTCCGCAGACATCACGCAACTGTCCGCGTATCGAACCGGGAAGTCCGTCTGCGGAGCGAACAGAGATATCACTAATTTTTTTGCCTTACATTTTGGTCATTTAAAAAAAAACTACTGGGCGGATTTGCACCAAATTTGCAAAAGCACGCTTTCGGGACCAAGCCACCGCTCCTGCCGTAAATCCGTCCAGCGGTTTGGGCTGTAGGCGTGCGCAAAGTTTTTCCCCATTATGTCTATGGGAAAAAACAAAAGATTTGGAGTTTTGGGACCCCCCTTATAACTTTGCTCCCCCTGGACCAAACATCTCCAAACTTTGCAATTCAGAGTGGGCCATATGCTTTTTTTGCAAAGTTTGGTGAGGATTCGTCCAGAGGGAGCGAAGTTATAAGCCACCCAAAAAATGCTCTTCCTATGGAAACACCAACTTAACCATAACTACATGGACGCTACCGCGTCCATGTAATATATATATATATATATATATATATATATATATATATATATATATATATTGGCAAATTCTACCTTCAGGTAGCAAAATCGAGCTGCACTCTCCACAATGCCATGTTCGCCCAGTTTCCACAAATAAAGAGGGGGTGGGATTTAAAGTCAACACCAACACTTTCTCGTTTTCTTGTTATCTTCCTTTATTGATTTACACGGGGAAAAAACAATGGATATTCGTTTCGACAAAATAGAAAAAAGACCCCAGTATGGGTCCTCCCAAGTGCAACACTCCTCCTATTTCGAGGCGTTAACGCGTTTCGCGACTGACTCGTCGCTTGCTCACAACAGTTAGCCCTCTTCACCATGTACTGATTTAAAACATTAGGCAAGTAGGAAGGGAGGGAGAAAGGGGGAGGGGTAGCAGCAAAAGTAAAAACCAACAAAGGACCACATTTTAGATCAGCATTTCAAGTCAATTCCATGTCAGACATCTTTGCCTAGTGTGGTTTCCCTTCGGTAATGCATTATTAAACGGACATTTCTGGATATATAGTTTTCTCATTGGATAAACGTTTGTCTATTGTTTCTGTTAGCTCAGTGCTCATACCCTCTGGATTTACATTTTTTGTTTGCCAAAATGCTCATGCAATTTTCCAGCTAGTGCGGGTGAAAATTTGCTGAAACAAAATTCATTAAAACCCATTCGACCTAGTTCCTTTTCTACCCTTACCTCGTACGTCTGTTAATAGTACTGGGTCGGGATTTTAAGGTGCATAGTGCATTTAGCAGCTTTGGTTATTATGTAATTTTAAAGTGACAAGTGCATGCTTAAAACATCTTCTCCCACCTTGGTAAAATACAAAGGTGTGTTAAAAAACTACAACTTCTAGGTCTCCATGACTCACCCACGATGCATGATCATATTGTACTGGTATCCCATCCACGATTTACTTCATGGGGCTAGGGTCTATGCAAGGGCCGGCAGCATTACCAATGTATCAGTTGTCCGTGCTTTTTATATCTATTCTGTGCATAATCTGATATCTACTAGGACTTATGGAAATGGCATGGTGGTGTCCATAATCGAATGATTAACTATGTTGAATCTCTACTCCGGCCCCTATGCGTTTATTTGCTTTATGAGGTGCTTAATGCGCAGAAATCCTCCGTTTTGTCCATAGTGACTGAATTGGAGATTACATAGTGGTCATTATGTAACCATAGACCACACCTTTTATCCCAAAAAGGACTCCTCAATAATTATGGGTTGCTGAGTGGTCGTTGAGCTGTATTAATCCAGCTTAACCTTCTTCCCACCAATGTTGTAATGTCTCCCTTTGTCCCCTTCTCTGTTCTCCCAGCCTCTTTGAAAGAATAATTTGTGCAGAATTAAAATTCATTTGCAACAAATGTGATCAGAAACAAACACAAAACTACCTACACCATAAAAATTGTTAAAAAACATTAAAAACGACTGCTATATAACATATGCACCCAAATCTGCAGTCAGGCATTTCTTGTTAGTCCCTTATTACGAAAAATCTCTTCACTCTTCTAACACCAAGATGCCAATGTTTCAACTGAGTATTTGAAACCCAAAGTACAACAAGGTAAAAAGCAAGTTATCGTTCTTCCAATGACATATAGGTATGAGAACTTTAAAAAATCCCTTAGCAGCCCAGAAAGGTGTATAACTCCTCATCGATGTTGTGCCCATTGGGCTGTTTGCTTTCAAAGCCTAGTATACACCTCGTTTCTTTTTGTCTTAGCTGCTTCTCCTTGTCACCTCCACGAGGGCCCAATTCTATTTTACATACACCAAAGAATCTGAAACTGTCTATTTCCTTATTGTGGCATTCATAAAAGTGTTTGGCCATTGGATAGTTCACATCATTGTGTGTAATGGCTCGCACATGCTGTTGTATGCGGATCTTTAACTTGCATTTCGTGCTGCCAATGTAGTATTTCTGGCAGGCACAGGTGAGGGCATAAACCACATAGTCAGTTTCACAGGTAATCCATTGTTTGATCTCTATTTTGTGCCCTGTCACTGGGTGTGTAAAAGTGTCCCCATCAATTGTATATTTACATATATTGCAGCGTGTGCATTTATGAAAACCTTTCCTTTTTGCTGTTAACCAGTTTCCTGAAATCTTCTCTTCTTCCTTGGTCATGAAGCTTTGGACCAGCATATATTTGAAGGATCTATTCTTTCTAAAAATCACCTCGGGATGGGGTTTAAGGCTTTTAGCTAAATCCGGGTCAGCTAGCAAAATGCTCCAGTGTTTCTGCAAAATGTGTTTGATGCTTTTTGACTGATTATCAAACATTAGTATACATCGAGTGCTCATTCCCCCTTCTGATTTTTCTTCATTCTTATTGCCAGCTAATAGAGTATGTCTCTCGATTGCTCTAGCTTTCAGGAAGGCTCTCTCGATGACTTTCTTCGGATACATCTGCCGTTTGAAACCTGCTGCCGTCAATTTGCTCTCTCTGTCGTAAGACTCCAAGGTAGTGTTATTTCTTCTGAGTCTTATGAATTCCCCATAGGGGACACTCCAGATCACATGTTTGGGATGTCCGCTGTGTGCATGTAGAGGAGTATTTGAGCCAATCTTTTTCCTGTGCAGCTCGCAGGTTATTTTATCATTCACAATTCTGATGTTCACATCCAAAAAGGTATTCAGTGTCCGGCTGTGAGTCTCAGTGAATCTTAAGTTCTTATTGTTTTGATTCAGTACCTTAACATACTCAAACCAGCCCTTTGCAGTCCCCCTCCAGATGACAAACAGGTCATCGATGTATCTTAACCATAGAACCGCATTTTGCATATAAATCTGATTTCCCTCTGACCATTTCTCAAGTTCTTCCCATGCCCCCATCATCAGGTTTGCATAGGGAGGCGCAGAGATTGTTCCCATTGCTGTCCCTTGCATCTGCTTTAAATATTCATCATTGAATAGGAAGACATTGTTCGTAAGGCATAAGTTGATCATTTGCATCACCATCTCATTATGTTTCAAAAAGTTCAAAGATTTAGTATTCAAATAGTGTAGACATGCTGTTTTCCCTTCCTCATGTCCGATTGACGTGTAGATGGAGACAACATCCATAGTGGCCATCAGGTATTCTTTTTCCCAGGGAATGTTTTCTATTTTGCATAGGAAATCAGTGGTGTCTTTTACATATGAGGGAAGTGTATACACAAAAGGGAACAGTACCTCGTCAATATATTTCGATATGTTTTCCAATGCTGAGCCTATTAGGCACACAATTGGTCTCCCAGGTGGTTGTTTCAGATTCTTATGAACTTTATGTAAAAAGTATATTGTCGGAGTTATGGCATTGCTGGTCCATAAAAATGTGTATGTTTCTTCCGATATAATACCCATTTCTTCGTATTTCTTTAGAAAGGATTTCACTGTTAGTTCTAATTCCGGCATGGGGTTGTCTTTCAATCTCATGTAGCACTTGATGCCATTGAGCAATTTATAAGCCTCCTTAATATATTCAGTTTTGTTCTGTAGAACAATGTTACGTCCCTTGTCTGAAGGTTTTATAATGCAGTTCTTCAATTCCTGCAGATCTTTTATTGCCCTTCTCTCATTTCTTGTCAAGTTGTCTTTCAGTGTTGAGTTTTTTGTTTTTCGACGTAAGCTTTTTAAATCTTCTATGACGAGGCTTTGAAACACTCCAATATTACTGGCCACATTTGTAGTTGGATTGAATTTGGATTTCGACTTCAAATTACTTTTCGCCATCCAGTCTGTTCTTATTCCTGCTTCTGCAAGATCGGTTGATGGGGTTACTTCTCCCATGTCAGTTCCCTTCTCCAGTTCCATAAGATCAGTAAGTATGTCGACTTCCCCTATCATGATCTCTGTTTTTCCTGTCTGTGCTTCCCTTTTTCTTTGTTGCCAAGTGTTATTGGCAAATAATTTTCTAAGGCGGATCTTTCTTATAAAATGGTCCAGGTCTATCCTAGTGTCCACATAGTCATTATTGGCGTTAGGACAATAATTTAGTCCCAAACCAAGAACTTTTTGTTGAGTCATTGTTAGAATGTGGTCAGACAGATTTATAATTTTGAAACTTCCATCGTCCTGTGTATCAGCTTCGCTCAATTGCCAGAGCGCAGCGATCTGCCAGAGGTATTGTTCTGGGAACCTCCTGCTCCTTTGTCCTCTCCTCGTTTATTTCGGGCACCTCTCCCTCTGCATCGATTTGCACTTCCACCTCTTTTTTGTTTGTTTTTTATGCCATCTTGGCGTAGCAAGCGCATTTCTTCTAAAAAATTTCGACGCACTTGTGGTTCTTCTGTATCACTCCCCGTTAAGTCTGACTCTGACATTGAAGAGAATTCGCTTGCACTTGTAGGTATTGCTTCGGTGGTCGTCAGTGCTATTTTGGGAGATGTTTGTCTCAGCTGATCAAACCTTCTTGCAAAGGTATACACTCTGCCTGTTTCATAATCTTCCTTGTCCCTTAGGAACTTTCTTTGTTTTCTTTGTTTAATTTCTTCCTCATATTCAAGCAGGTTTTTTTCCATTGTAACTTTTAGTTTTTTCCCATCTCCAGTTTCTGTTATTAATTTTAATTTCTCTTCCACTTTTGTTATTTTATCTAGCAAGCCCACGCGATCACTGCCTGCATATTTTATGAGCAATAGTAGGAAAGTTTTGGAGCATTGGTTGGTGGCTTCACTCCACTCTTCTAACATCAGTGGGTCCTGTTCTTCAAAGGATGGAATTGTTAAAATCCTCAGTCCTCTTGGTATTCTCCCAACTTCTACATAGTTTTTTAGTGAGTGCTCCTCCCACCATTTGCTGACCTCCTTGCGTTGTAGTTTTTCAAGTTCTTTTAGCAGGCCTATCTCGCTATCATTTTTGGGTATTGCTTCTGTGGGTGTGTCTTTTTTTGTTGTCATTTTTAATGTTTCATTAAAAAGTGTGAGGGGTTGTGCCCGCCGTGTTGCTTCTTTGTGCACTTGGGAGTTTGCCATATTTTCGAGTATCCCTTTGAAGGAAGTCACGAGTTAAATGCTCTCCAACTGCTATGCCTGTGTGGAATGTGTGGTTACCCAACCTATTATCTGGGATTCACAAAGTTAGGGCTTCTTGATTGTGGAACTTCAAAGAAAAGTCTGAATCGACTTCTCAAGTCGTGTTGTTTTTGCGAGAAGAAATATGATTACAATTGCTGTATATTTTCACTCGCACGCTGCAACATGAGACCGCTGTACTCACCCCGTTCTTCTTTGCCGCTTGTCCTCCAACATGCGGTTCCGCGTTGCTAATGGGCTTTGCGGTTGCCGCCGCATTACATGGCCACGTTAGTGGCCATGTAGTTATGGTTAAGTTGCTATTTCCATAGGAAGAGCACTTTTTGGGTGGCTTATAACTTCGCTCTCCCTGGACGGATCCTCACCAAACTTTGCAAAAAAAGTATTTGGGTCACTCTGATTTTTTTTGCAAAGTTTGGTGAGGATTCGTCCATGGGGGCAAAGTTATAGGGGGGTCCCAAAACTTTTTTTTTCCCATAGACTGAATGGGAAAAAATTTTTGCTCGCGCCTCCACCCCTAACCGCTGGATGGATTTCCATCAAATTTGGACCAGGAGCAGCGGCTTGGTCCCGAAAGTGTGCTTTTGCAAATTTGGTGAAAATCCATCCAGTAGTTTTTTTTTAAAATGACCAAAAAGTAGGTAAAAAAAAATTAGTGATATCTGTGTTCGGTTCACGGACACACTTCCCTGTTCGCTCTGTGGACAGTGTCGTGATTGGCCAATCGTCTTGCGTGATGTTCGCGGACATGCAACGTGTTCGCTGATTGGACGGCGTGGAGCGTGAAGCGCGTCAGATTTTTCGGTAGCGCCCGCCATCTTGGATTCGCGGACGTCCGCGGACAGCGCGGTGAAACTTTGTTCAAAATGTGTATTTTGTAGAGTGTGTTGGTGTGTAGGAGTGTTTGGGGAGGGTGGGAGTGTATGAAATAGGATGAAAGTTGTGTTTTTTATGTGTTAGACGTTCTTTTTGTGTTCAATTTGTTTGCGGACATCACAGGTGTTCTGAAATGTTCTAAATAAACTGACTAGGGGGTGTTCTAAGGACTCAATATGTGTCCGTTTTGTTCGCAAGCAAAGTGAAACTGTTCTAAGAACACTCACGGTGTCCGGGGAGTGTTCGTAGGGGGTGTCCTGAGGACACTGTCCGTATTGTTCTCTGTCAAGTTGAATGTGTTCTAAGAACACCCGCGGTGTCCTGAAATGTTTGCAAATAAACAAAATGGGGGTGTTCTGAAGACGTTTTTGAGAACACTCCCGGTGTCCTGAAATGTTCGTAGGGGGTGTCCTGAGGACGCTGTCCGTATTGTTCTCTGTCAAGTTGAATGTGTTCTAAGAACACCCGCGGTGTCCTGAAATGTTCGCAAATAAACAAAGTGGGGGTGTTCTGAAGACGCTTCTAAGAACACTCGCGGTGTCCGGGGAGTGTTCGTAGGGGTGTCCTGAGGACGCTGTCCGTATTGTTCTCTGTCAAGTTGAATGTGTCCTAAGAACACTCGCAGTGTCCTGAAATGTTCGCAAATAAACAAGATGGTGGTGTTCTGAAGACGCTTCTAAGAACACTCGCGGTGTCCGGGGAGTGTTCGTAGGGGGTGTCCTGAGGACGCTGTCCGTATTGTTCTCTGTCAAGTTGAATGTGTCCTAAGAACACTCGCGGTGTCCTGAAAGGTTCGCAAATAAACAAAATGGGGGTGTTCTGAAGACGCTTCTAAGAACACTTGCGGTGTCCGGGGAGTGTTCATAGGGGGTGTCCTGAGGACGCTGTCCGTATTGTTCTCTGTCAAGTTGAATGTGTCCTAAGAACACTCGCGGTGTCCTGAAATGTTCACAAATAAAAAAGATGGTGGTGTTCTGAAGACTCTTCTAAGAACACTCCCGGTGTCCTGGAATGTTCGTAGGGGGTGTCCTGAGGACGCTGTCCGTGTTGTTCTCTGTCAAGTTGAATGTGTTCTAAGAACACCCGTGGTGTCCTGAAATGTTCGCAAATAAACAAAATGGGGGTGTTCTGAAGACGCTTCTAAGAACACTCGCGGTGTCCGGGGAGTGTTCGTAGGGGGTGTCCTGAGGATGCTGTCCGTATTGTTCTCTGTCAAGTTGAATGTGTCCTAAGAACACTCGCAGTGTTCTGAAATGTTCGCAAATAAACAAGATGGTGGTGTTCAGAAGACGATTCTAAGAACACTTGCGGTGTCCGGGGAGTGTTCGTAGGGGGTGTCCTGAGGACGCTGTCCGTATTGTTCTCTGTCCTGAAATGTTCGCAAATAAACAACATGTGGGTGTTCTGAAGACGTTTTTGAGAGCACTTGCGGTGTCCGGGGAGTGTTCGTAGGGGGTGTCCTGAGGACGCTGTCCGTATTGTTCTCTGTCAAGTTGAATGTGTCCTAAGAACACTCGCGGTATCCTGAAATGTTCGCAAATAAACAAGATGGTGGTGTTCTGAAGACGCTTCTAAGAACACTCCCGGTGTCCTGGAATGTTCGTAGGGGGTGTCCTGAGGACGCTGTCCGTATTGTTCTCTGTCAAGTTGAATGTGTTCTAAGAACACCCGTGGTGTCCTGAAATGTTCGCAAATAAACAAAATGGGGGTGTCCTGAGGACGCTGTCCGTATTGTTCTCTGTCAAGTTGAATGTGTCCTAAGAACACTCGCGGTGTCCTGAAATGTTCGCAAATAAACAAGATGGTGGTGTTCTGAAGACGCTTCTAAGAACACTTGCGGTGTCTGGGGAGTGTTCGTAGGGGGTGTCCTGAGGACACTGTCCGTATTGTTCTCTGTCAAGTTGAATGTGTCCTAAGAACACTCGCGGTGTCCTGAAATGTTCGCAAATAAACAAAATGGGGGTGTTCTGAAGACGCTTCTAAGAACACTTGCGGTGTCCGGGGAGTGTTCGTAGGGGGTGTCCTGAGGACGCTGTCCGTATTGTTCTCTGTCCTGAAATGTTCGCAAATAAACAAAATGGGGGTGTTCTGAAGACGTTTTTGAGAACACTCCCGGTGTCCTGGAATGTTCGTAGGGGGTGTCCTTAGGACGCTGTCTGTATTGTTAGTTGTTAAGTTGAAAGTGTTCTAAGAACTATCGCGTTGTTCTGAAATGTTCGTAGGGTGTGTCCTGAAAACGGTGTCCATATTGTTCGCTGGCAAGTTCAAAGTGTTCTAAGAACACTCACATTGTTCGCGGACATTAAAAGTATCCCATAGATCATAGTTGAAATGTTTGACTCTATGGATGTGATATGCTGCGGTGGTTGTTGCCCGGGCATAGAGTCTTGGGTGCATGGCCATTTGGCAACAACCACCGCAGCATATCACATTCATATTTGCTTATAAATTTGGGTGAAAAACAAATGTATAAGGAACAAAGGTATTAGATACTATGGCTGTGATATGCTGCTATGGTTGTCCTTATTATTGTATACTTACTGTTTGGTCATGTTTTTCTTCTTCATTTCTGTGATAAAAGAAAATAGCATGTTAGTATTAGTATTTTGTAATGACTTATTACATTGTATAAGCAATATACTTTTATTTTTTTTCGACCCTCATATTTATTAGAGTACAAATCAGAGTACTGTGCAATTTGCTCAGTTTCTGTATTTGTTGCTAAAATCATTGGGTCTGTGGGAGAAAAAAAAAATCCATGTTGGATTAAAAAAAAAACTTTTTCTGTTATGCTACTGTTTATTTGTTTGTTTGTTTTCAGTGTTCACTTGTTGTTTCTGTCTAATGCTTTATACTTTGCTTTGTTGTATTTTTTTTGGAGCAGTAACAGATTCTTCATTTGTTTTGATATTATAAAATTTTGGAGCAGTTAGATACCAATTGGCGTATTCTAACTGTCTATTTTTTTAATATATTTTTGTGGTTTTGATTTATCTATTTGGATATTGTTAAATTTTGGGACAGTTAGATACCAATTGGCGTATTCTAACTGTGTATTTTTTGGCCTAATTTAGTGGTATTCATTTATCTGATTAGTTGTTGTAGAATCTTTGAGCTGTTAGATAGATTTTGGAGTATTCTAACAGTTTATATTATTTTAACACAAATTTATAATTTTGGGACAGTTAGATACCAATTGGCGTATTCGAACTGTATTTTTTGGTCTAATTTAGTGGTATTCATTTATCTGATTAGTTGTTGTAGAATCTTTGAGCAGTTAGATAGCTTTTGGAGTATTCTAACAGTTTATATTTTTTTATCACAAATTTACTTAAAGGTTTAAATACAGTTTATTTATCAAATTTTGGTTTTAAGAACATCAAATAAGCGTTTGTAAGATTTGCTGGTAATCTCTGCTTTAGAGTAATGGTACTATCATTACATTCAAACCATCCACATTTCTTTTTTATATATGCAGTGTAGTGCCCTGAATTGGTTGTGGCTCCTGCGTGGTAGATTATACCTATTGTTGTGAAGGTTTTCTTACCAAGTGATATTTGACCATGTGTGAATCCAGTCAGCTTGCAGTTGTTTTTGGTACCATCTGCATTGTAACGTAGAAGCATTAGTATTACGTATTTACTATGTGTTTGTATTACTAACGTGGAGCGATTATCTGAATTGCAGGTAGAGCATTATCTACCATGGTTTGCATTTTGTACAAGTTGCTGAAATGGAATGGATTCACAATTTGGTATTGATATATATATGAAGCGTTCATTGGGGATTTCTTCTTGTGTCACATTGTTGCAGAGAGTGCATGTATGTTTCCACATGTATGAAATCTGAAAGATTTCATTTATAGGTATGTTTTTGTTTTCCAGTACTTGTAGTAAGTACATTAGAAATTCTTGTGGATCTTCCTGTGAGTTTATAGTGAATTCCACCATTCCAGCACAGTAGTCCAATTGTCGTCTTATTCCAAAAACACTATATCTGTTGTCAGGATTGTTTGCTGCATTTCTGTGAAGTACTAACATTTGCAAACACAATGGGTCTGTACTGTGTAAGTAAAGGTTGTCAACAATTGGTGGTAATTGAAATAGAATATTCATTGCTACATTTGCATAGCAACTTACACCAACTATATTTGAGAATTTAAATGGTCCAGGTAGTTCTGTATCTAACTGTTTTTTTTGGAGTTTGTCTTCTTTCTTTAAAGAAGTACCTGGTTTACTTTCTCTAATTGATTCTTTTTTGTTTGTGGTACTTGATGAAGTATTAGTTTCTTTTACTCTCTTTGGAGGATTTGCAGTGACGTCCTGTTGCATTTCTGTTTGATTTAGTTTTCTTTTACAACGTTTTAGTTTTTGTGGAACAGAATATGTGTTTAGATGGGGAGTGTATAGTGAGCGAAGTCTATTATATTCTAAAATGCAAGGAATATCAGCGTTTACTTTACTTGCATCAAAGTTGATTAGAAATAGACCGTCAAGTGTACGTAAGCGTGATATTGCTACGTAGCTCATGCCTTCTTTAAAGACTGTGTTACCAATATCTATCATTGCTTTGTCTAGGGTAAGACCTTGTGATTTATGAATCGTGACTGCGTATGCAAGAGTTAGAGAAAATTGTTCTCTGCGTACATACATATCTTTGAAGAGAAGGAATCTAGCTGTTGAGCGTCCTATCCGTTTTACTTCTGAAAGTTTGTCAAAGAGTATATTGACAAACTGAATTTTGTTGTCACGTGGGTATGTTTGAAAGCCAACAACTGTACCCAGTGCTCCATTAACTAGTCCTTGGTCCACGTCAAGGTTACGTTTAAGCATTACACTGCAATTTAAGGATACATTTAACATCTTTTCTAAGCCTGCTGTGTTTGAGATTGATTTTTCTAAATTATTTAGTCTTGTTGTGGCTTGGTCACACATGGGTAGTGTCATACCATGTACATCTAGTTTGTCTGTGGCGCTAATTTCCATTATTGGTTGCATTTCTTTACTTAACATTATTTCATTGAATTTGAGACAGCTTGCAAGAGTTGGCATTAAGGCCATACAATTGACATTTTTGTGGGCTAATTGTTCCATAACATCTGTATCACCATAAAGTGCATTAATGTGCCGGGTTTTCAATGTTGCTTCTGCTTCTTTAGAAAGTATACCAACTCTCAAACTTTTTAAAATGTTGGCATAAGTTAGATCTGCAGATTGGCGCATGTTTTCTGTTAATTCTCTGTATTGGAAATGTTGCCAAAGGTTGACATTTCCAATGCTGCCAACAGTTTTACGGCAGAGTTTGTGCCCTAATGTTTTAAAAATAGGTTCACCTTTTACTGGTGTTAATTGAAGCAGATCTCCAAAAACAATAATGTGTTTTCCTGCAAAGAGCTCTTCATAGTCTGTTTTGAGTACTTCTTGTAATCTAAGGTGAATCAAAGCTAACATCAGGTTGGAGACCATGCTCACTTCATCTATTAGTAGCATTTTCATTTGTTTCAATACTCTGCGTAATTCCATTGCAGCTTCTGCAGAAAGTTTGTAATAGTCTAATTTGTTCTGGTGTTCTACTGGTAATAGTAGTAATCGGTGTAATGTAACACCACCTATGTTGTAGGCAGCTAAACCTGTGGGGGCAGTGACAACAGCTGACAGTTTGTTTGTCAATTGTTGAAGGAACTTACTAATGATTTTGATTAGGAATGTTTTGCCAGAACCAGCTTCACCACTGACGTACAGTAGTATAGGTTTATAATTATGGCAGGAACATTCTTTATTTTCATGTTTTACACCATGTGCAATTTGTTTTGTTACTTCTTGAAAAATGCTACTTTGCTCATGGTTTAGTTTTGATTGTAGTATCGTTAAGTCTTCCTTATCTTCATACTGACACATGGTGTTTTCTACTTCTATCATAGCTAATTCTGCCTCATTTGTTATTAGTGGTTCTCCCAGTGGTTCTTGGCTTCCTGTTACAGAAGGTTGACTACTGTCAGGTGTATCCTTATCTAGTTGGGCTTGGAGTTCTTCTTCATGTTGCTGTTCATTGTGCAACATTGTTTTATACTGTGTAAAGTTTACATCAGTTATAGTGCTTTCATTTGCTTTGAAAGCATCCTCATATGAGTCATAGTTATCTAGTATTTGTTCTTCTTTTCTCCATGGTTTGAAGAGTTGTAGCAGGGACGTGTAATATACTTCTTTATGTTGAGGAGTCTTCAATGACAATTTGATATGATTAATTAAATTTGGTTTAGTGAGTTTAACTAAGCTGCCTTCACAGTCTGTCACTCTATATTTACCTTTTTTTTCATCAGGTTTCATATTATTTTTGGATGAGTAGTTTTGGGCTACAAGTGACATATTTTTCAATAAACTGTAAAACAGTGGCATCACTGTCTTGACCAAATTTAGGAGCATCTTTAATCCATAAAAGCATGTGGATATGTGGTGCTCCTCTGGCTTGGTATTCTTTTCTCCAAAAGAAGTGTTGCACTTCTCCAAGGGGAGGAACAGTTTTATTACAAATAAAATGTAGCATAGCAATGAAGCGATGGTAAAAATATCTTGAAACATTAACAGTATCCAAAGAACAAAGTTCTCCAGGTGTTAGAATATCTATGTTTGTTTTGTTTTTATTTGATATGCGTAGGAAATCATGTAAATCTTCCCATGCATATTCTGCACAACTTAATGTAACAAACCAAGTGGGTGGGCCAAGGTTTCTGATCATACAACGTACATCTCCATGACGTCGAAACCAGTACTCTTTAGTACCACGCATATTTGCTAATAGATTTGTAATATTTGATTGTAAAACCTCATCCTTTTGTTGCACTTTCTCTAATAATTGTGTAGCTGTCATATTTTGAAAGTGTGATCCTATTTTTACTATGTGTGCAACTCCGTAATATAAAGTTTCTAGTTCACTTTCAAAGAGTAGGTGGAATATGTATTCCACATTTTGTCTAAATCTGGGATCTTCAGAATACATCCGTAATGAGCGGTATTCTGAAGCTGATATTTGAATAGGTCTATCATCATACCTTCCTCCTTTGCCAGTAGGAAAGAGTAGAGGAAAAGCACGTGTTTCTATACTTTTTTCCCATATACTGATTGGCGATCCTTTTGTTTGACGCATTTGGTAAGTTTCAAGTACATCTTGTACGGTGTCATTACAGTGCAAAGGATGAATTGTATAATGGTCTAAAGTATTTGATATTGTAGCAGGATCTAGTAGCTCAAATTGACCAGCTTCTTGTGTTTCTTGAATTATTTCAGTTGTATCTTTCAAGTTTTCTTCAATATTAATTTCTTTGTAATATGCATTGTTCTCTTTAAGATATTGGAAGGCTTGTCTAACTTTATATAAATCTACCAGCTGTTGCCATATTTCTTTGTCTTTTGTAGGTACTCCATTTACTAATATAATTAAAGATTGCTGCATTGAACGTTGCACTCCTAGAGTATGCACATTTTCTTTTAGATTTAATGGTAAATAAACTACTTTTCCACAAATGCCTTTTACCAATTCAGTGGGAGGTAATTTTGCTGTTTTTGGTTGAAGGCGTATTATTGCTTGAAATGGGTGTACTGTTTGAATTATGATGCTCTCATATAAATTAAGTTGTTGTAGAGGTTTTGGTACTTGGTATAATTCCAAATGGTTTGTGATAGAACGTGAAGGAGTTTAGTTGTTGTCAAGTTTTGTAGTGTAATAACTACAAAGTATTAAGGGCTCAGTTATTTCATATTCGTTTTCTGCTACAAGGTAGAGAGCTAATTCAAACCATTTAGAATCTTCATTGTCTTCTATTTTGTATGATAGGTCCACAGTTTTTGTGTTACTTTTATAAAAAATTCTACGGCAACATACACGTACATGGTTTGGTACTTCAGCTGATGTACTTTTAAATTTGAGTATTTAATTTTTGTATGTGTAAAAGGTTGCCATGTGTAGAATTGTTGCTTAATTGGTTTAAAGCTATTTCATTCTGTAAATGGCTTTCACTTCCAAAATATTTTTTCTGGATATAGTGAATTTCTTCAAGTAGGTCTTTTGCTGTACCATGTAGAAGGATGTTATTTAACTTTGCTAGTGCTAAAGCAGGACTTATAGCATAGTACAGTTTATAGACTAGATTTCTTATAGTTGAATGATGTGTTGATATCCTTTTGATATCATGTAAAGTGGTTTTACAAGTAGGTCCTGTAATGCAGGCCAATGAATGTCTTTGTAGTCATGTGTACTTGGGCACTGGACAGGTATCTATATTTTGCAGTAATTTAATTTTGATTTTGTCTTTGCTTTTTACATATTTATTGAGGAATTGGCGTAAAGATTTGAAACATTGTTTGGGAATGTTACACATTGACGTGCATGGCCATTTGTACACTAGACGTTCTGATTCAGTTGAATGGAGGGGTAATTCTAAGTTTTCAGGGCATATTTTTGTAAGAAGTACTTCTTGTTCCATTATGGTATTATTCACTTTTTCATAACCTCGACCACTGCTATGTATGGCAATTGTATTAGTTTGCTTTTGTTTGTACGCTTCTTCATTAAAATATGGTTCTGTGCTTGTAGTGTGATTCCATTCACCTCCGCTGATACTTAAGAAGTTCTTTCTGTTGATATTTCGCTCATTGAGAAGTCTTTTTTGTAATTTAGTTATTAGTTTTGTTAGTGGTTTCATTTTGTTTAACAGTAAAATAAATACATTTCTTTTGAGAAGAATTGCACTGTCCATCAATGCTTCTAAGATTAATTTCCTACGATAGGTTTTAAGCTTTGAACCTGATTTCTCTCCTGTTTTTATAAGATTTTGAAGGACTTTGTGACGGTATATTTTGCCTAAAATACTTTTCTTGGTATGCTTACTTTGCACTATATTAAAATTTGAAGAAGTAGTTTTATCTCTACTGATAGCTGATTTTCTGTTAATTGTTTTTTGGTTTGTTTTACATTTTGATAGAGGAAGCGAAGTTGTTGTACTTGAAACTTCTTGTGTTTCACTAAATGATTGTATTAGCTGTTTTGTTTCAACTTTTTTTACAAATTCTGCTAGAGATGGATGCTTATGTTGGGCACCTTTATTTTCATTTGCTCTACTTTTGCGTTGCTTTCTACGGACTTGACTTTTGGTAGGCATTCTTTAGGGTCTGTTGAAAAAAATAAAGAAGATGTGGGTTGGGGTGTTCTGGGATGTATGTGTGCTGTGTGCATGAGTGTTTGAGTAAGATGATAAAGGTGTATGTAATGGTGTGTGATTGTGCATTGGGAACTAAAACTAGTAGGGATAGGTATTCTTGAATTCATGTGTTACTAAACTGGGGTTCAGATGACAAAAAAAAAGTAAGCTAGTGGTGTGGAAAAGTACAAATAGTAAATCTAATGTATACAATTAAAACAGTTGTTTGTTCTATAATATGAAAATTGTAGTGGTTCAGTTGGGTAATTTGTGTGTCCAAAAATAGAAATTTGTGGGCCATTCTGGCTGTAAATCGCTGTTTAAGACATGGAAATTTTTGGACAAAATGGTACAAACCGAAACCGAAATAGCTCGTATTAATATCAAAGTATATTTGATTAATAATACAAATATTATGGTGATATTTTACTTACTTTTTTTTAAAATTAACAGGTAACTTCTTAGTTTTTCTTTCTTCTTCGAATTCGGCTGCTTCTTTTCAGGAAACTGGTCTTCACTGCAATTGTAAAAGCTTCAAATTAGTAACTTTGTTTGTATATAGCATTGTTTTTAATTTAGATATTGATTTTTTTAATTGAAATCCTCAGTGCCTTCTGTAAAACCATTAAACTAATTTATTTACATAAGATACATTGCATCAGTTCAGTACATATGATATGTTCTTAATGAAAAAATTGTATTGAATGACCAACTGTAGCAAAAAAAAATATCTTTACTATGTCTTGTGAAATTTATAATATATTAGTGAATACCACTATTTCTGTAAGTAAACTGTTCTAGG
This sequence comes from Ambystoma mexicanum, assembly GCF_040938575.1. NCBI lineage: Eukaryota > Metazoa > Chordata > Amphibia > Caudata > Ambystomatidae > Ambystoma > Ambystoma mexicanum. Next base: position 208,927,878 of record NC_090941.1, read on the forward strand.
TAATAGTGCCTCAATGTTATGTCTAATTTAAAGTAATTAAGAAAATAAATAAATAAAAACAAAAAATATGAAATTGTATAAGTATTTTTATAAAGTTTTAAACATAGATTGCGTTTGCATGCAATTTTGTTTGAATATATGTAGTCTATATATTTCATTTAAAAAATGTTGGTTTAACATGATTTGAGTGTGTGTGTATAAAGAAAGTAAAAAGTATAAAGGTTTATAAGTGATAGTTGATTTTAGAAAATTGAAAAAAGTACAGTAAATTCATTTTACAGATTTTACAAGGTAAAAGTCTGTTTGAAAATGTGTTCATCTACTATACAGAAAATATGCATACCTGAAGTTTGTGTTCATGCATATGGATATGCATGGAGCTGCAAGTAGAAATCTTGAAGACTTGTACAGTATTTCTGGTAAATGCTCCTTGCCAATGATATGACACTTGTACTCAGAGAGATTCAGAGTACATTTGCAGTGCTGATCTATGATGATGCAGTTAGATGTAGAGGTCTTGAATGTGATTGGTGCATGGTCATGTGATTTTTGAGGTACATCCAATGAGGGAATGGCAGAGAGAGTGTAGTGGAAACGGTAGAAGGGCTGTTCATGTTACGATATGTCCGCGGACATGGCGGTAGTTCGCGGACATCGGGAGTTACATCCGGGGATTTTTGGGTTCAGAAGTCATGCAAATGAGAATAAGCACTGAAAGGGATTGGTCAGGAAAGTTTGGTGGGTGTGTTGTGCCAGGAGAGATTTTCTCAGATACTCTTTTTGCTGAGAGAACAAAAAATAGCTATGGCTGTGTGTTTCAGAAAACAGATTGTTTGGATTTTAGGAGATTCGTGGATACATTGGTTGAAGGTGCATGCAGAAAGCTGTGGAGTAGCTGTAGATCTTGGATTCCCACATGTGGAAGTACACTGGCATGGAATACGTGGAATGAAGTGGTTGGACTTGCTACCTCTCTATGCTACTTTGGAGACAGAGCAACATCCAGACATAATTGTAATTCATTGTGGAGGGAACAGTTTAGGACATGTGACTGGAATTTTTTTGCAATTTGCTATGAAAGAAGGACTTAGGAAGGTTATGGACATGTTTCCTAATTCTCAAGTGATATTTTCACGGATTGCGCAGAGACAAATGTGGCTTAGTTCTTCTTCATTTGGTCCACAAATGGAAAAAGCAAGGCGCAATGTTAATAAGGCTGTTTGTGGCTTTCTAAGAGATTTTGGCATGTCTTCTTTTCACAATGAAAATATTATGTTTTATAGTACATACATTTTTCGCAGAGATGGAGTCCATCTTACTTATGCTGGCAATCAGATTTTTCTGAGAAATGTACAAAATGCATTGCGACCTTTTTTGGAATTACAACAACGATTTTGAAGTAGATGTTAAGCATTTACAATTTTTGACTTACAAACACCACCCAAAGGCTCTTTTCAGAGCCACCACTTCTTTCCAGAGAAAGACTTCTAAAAAATACAAAGAGCCCTGCTTCATTTATTTTCACTTCTATTTTTTAACTGGGAAAGGCGGCTCTGAAAAGAGCCTTATTTTTTTTGGATTTTTGTAATTTTGTATTTTTTTGGGTTTTTCAGACACGACACACTAGGAGAGGAGGGTAAAGGAGGGTAAAGGGGGGACACCAACCGCAGGGATAAGAAAGGGCGAGCTGAGAGAGGAAGATGTAGAGTGGGTTTTATTTGGGTAGTGAGCAGGTCTTCTCGTGCTCTGAGACGATAGTCTCAAAAGCACTCCGAAGTCGCTCCCCCCTGCAGAGTACTGTGTCACAGTACATACATACAACTGTGACCCTCGAAAGGTAAGGGTCATCAGCATTCTGTATGGCCTGTGAGAAAGCTTGAGAAAGACGCTGTCCCACAGAGGTGGTCATTGTGGTGACAGGATCAGAAACAGAGGATGAAGTAGAGGAAATGAACCTGCTACGTTCTTCGCAAGGTACAACCCTGCGAATAGCCCCAGAGTGAAATGACCTCAGGTGTCGCTTCATAGTAGTGGTCCCAAAGCTGTACTTACCGTGCTTCCCGCGACTGAGTATCATTTTGCACTCATTGCAGGTAACACGGTTCGCACGAGCCTTAGGAACATTACCATGAATGGTAAATAACCGCCACACCCAAGACTCACGCCTAGTGCGGGTAGTAGGGTTTTCCTCTACCTCATTCTCATCATCCTCTTCTTCCTCCTCCGCATCCTCACTCCTGTTCCCCTCTTCAGGCCCTTGGGGAGGTGGTGGTGGTGGAGGGGGTGGGGGTGGTGCTGAAGCAGGTGCAGCACCAAGTGGCAGTTCAGCAGCCAAGGATGCCATCTCGATGATGGTGTAGTCTGCAGGTGGCAGCAAAAATCACTGTGTTCTGAAGAATAGCCAGAAACACAATGGGAATAAGCTCTTGGGCGTGGTCTTTTATAGGGGTGCTTGTGCGCGGTCCGCGGACATGCGCACTGTGCGCGGACAGATCGAACACAAAAAAAGGATCGGAAAGTTTCAACAGGTATATAGAAACTCAAGATTGCTATGTGGGACTTGTGCCATGGTGAGATTTTATTGAAAAATATTATGGATTAACTGAAAATGTACTTTTAAATTGTTCGGGGACACGAACAGTGTCCGCATTTCAGGACACATGATGAGCGTGGGCGCGGTCATATGATCCGTTTGCGAACTAGTCCGCGAAGGAAGCGCCTGTCCACAGGACACCAAGTGCACGGAGATTGGTTAGCGCATGCGCATTGATGTCCTACGGACACTGTTCGGGTTCTGAAGTAATTAAAAGTGCGTCACACGTGAAACGAACATTTCAGGACACTGTGTGTGTTCTTAGAACAGTTTAAACTTGGTAGCGAACAGTAAGGACAGATATAGTGTTCTTCAGGACACGTGTAATTTAGTTTATGTACGAACACTTCAGGACACCAATTGTGTTCTTAGAACAGTTTCAATTGGGTAGCGAACACTACGAACAGGTATAGTGTTCTTCAGGACACCTCCATTTTCGTTTACGTACGAACATTTCAGGACACCAATAGCGTTCTTAGAACAGTTTGAACTTGCTAGCGAACAGTACCGGACAGGTATAGTGTTCTTTAGGACACTTTAATTTTTGTTTCTTTACGAACAATTCAGGACACCGCGTGCGTTCTTAGTACAGTTTCATGTTGCTAGCGAACATTACGGACAGATATAATGTTCTTTAGAACACTTTAATTTTTGTTTCTTTACAAACATTTCAGGACACCACGTGTGTTCTTAGAACAGTTTCAACTTGCTAGCGAACAGTACGAACAGGTGTGGTGTTCTTCAGGACACTTTAATTTTTGTTTCTTTACGAACATTTCAGGACACCAATTGTGTTCTTAGGACAGTTTTAAGTTGATAGCGAACATTACGGACAGATATAGTGTTCTTTAGAACACTTTAATTTTTGTTTCTTTACAAACATTTCAGGACACCACGTGTGTTCTTAGAACAGTTTCAACTTGCTAGCGAACAGTACGAACAGGTGTGGTGTTCTTCAGGACACCTCCATTTTCGTTTATGTACGAACATTTCAGAACACTCGCACTGTCCGCGGACACTTTTATTGTTTTTAAAAAAACGGAAACTATTCACAATACAATATAAAAATTAAACTTTATTTAACATATATTAATAATTTATGACAGAGAAGGTGAGGCAGAAACAGAAACAAAAACAGGAGAATTTGGGGTTTCAATATGATTGGTATTAGGTGAAGAAGGGATGGAAATCTTATCAAAACGTTTTGGATTATGGAGAGGGTTTGGGGATAATTGACTGGGATATGGTGAGGAGGGACAAGTACATGTGGGGCAATGGTACGAGGTTTTTTGTTTGAAATGATTTTCTACAAAAGTTTTTAAATTATTAAAATTAGCCAACAATACATCCATTTTTTCTTCTATATTGTGAAGACTGTTATCCATAACAGGGTTTTCTGAAGTTTGTTTTATTCTGGTATGCTCTGTACAAAAAAATAATATATATGTTAAATGTATATAAAAAAATAATACATAAATGGTTTATATTATAAAGTGTTTACCATTAGTTTCACTATCGTGTGAGATTTCTTCATGTGGGAAATTGTCCTCTAGCCATTCCAGAGTACTAGACATTTCTGTGAGAAAAAAAAAAAAAGATAATATATTTTTTAATCTAATACAGAACGTTTATAAATATATGAGTAAAATGAAGTACACTTACTATTTCTGGTAAGATAAATCCTGTGTATTCAGTGGGTCTGGTCTTGTTCTCAGTTCTGTTGTGTCTGTGAGGTAATTAAGTTGGAAGCCAATTTATCTTCTTGTGGTATATTCCATTTCAGAACATATTGTATTTAAATGAATGGTTAGTGTGTTACATATATGGGTTACATTTCTTATGTATTACTATATATAATGTGTCTGTGTGCTGCTTTTTGAATTTGTTAAATGTTCCTATATTATGATATAACAATCAAACATACCCCCCCACCCCCCCACAGTTTTTAGGTAGTGGTACTGTTCTCCGAACATGTCCGCGAACATTAAATAAGTTCGCGGACATCAAGTTCATAAGAAGAGATCTAGTCAGTTCCATATGACATGTATATAAAGTCAAAGTCATTATTGTTAAGTTGTGCTACTAAAAAACTATGAAATTCAGTGAAAAAACTTTGTTAAAGGGACGTTATGGTTCCAAGTAAAACCGAAAAACCTTTGAAATTCGCCAGTTATGGTAAGCTAAGCAACCATAACTCGCGCCACCACCATGCACTGCTAAGACTAACACCCAGGACATCAAAGATGACATCACAAATGTCATTGATGACGTCACTGGTGACATCACATGTGTATGTACTCCTCATGAAATATGTGTAGAAGGGATTCTTATTATGTTGCGAAAAAAGTGTCAAGAATCATTGCAAGAAATATACCCTAATAAGTGCATTGAACGATGCATTGATATAAATAGCATCCTATTATGGGGTTCTATCTAGTATACTAAGCTACTCATACAGAAACATAACATTGTGTGCAGCGTACAAGATGAAGGTATGATATTTGTAATGTTAATATGTTGAATAATGAAATGGTAATTGTTTTCTTAATAGATATTTGTGTACTGTGAAATATGTAATAAGTAGCTAATAAAACCCATGTATTACATAATTGCATTACTATAGACAAAACACAAAGACACAAGAACACATACCAATATGGGTATATACAGGGAAAGTGAAGTTATCAAAAAAGCACAAGTAGTAGCAGAAACAATTCATAACCTAACTGATTAGTTTCATGCAAATAAATGATTGCTCTGTTTCAAAGCTGCTATTTACCCTATGTATATGTATCACTTGATCTGATTGGACCCTAAGGAAAGTAGTGTGAGTACAATGTATACAAATATGACCATATACAGGGAAAGTACAGCCATAAAAAAAAAACAACAGAACTATCAGAAAGTGCTCATAAGTCTAGTGATTATCTTTATGCACAAAAAGGATTGCTGTCTTTCAAGCTTGTGTTTTCCCATATGTATATGTTTCATATGATGTGACTGTACTCTAAGGGAATTATTGTAAGAACCTACTAGAAGGATATTTCTACAAATAAAATAAAATTCTTAGTTTCTGACTGACACTGAAGAAAAACATGTGGCCTAGATATGTCAGCAAAAGAAATAATAGTGAGCCAGACATGTGATGTCATCAGTGATGTCATCAATGACATTTGTGATGTCATCTTTGATGTCCTGGGTGTTAGTCTTAGCAGTGCACAGTGGTGGCGCGAGTTATGGTTGCTTAGCTTACCATAACTGGCGAATTTCAAGGGTTTTTCGGTTTTACTTGGAACCATAACGTCCCTTTAACAAAGTTTTTTCACTGAATTTCATAGGTTTTTAGTAGCGCAACTTAACCATAACGTCCCTTTAACAAAGTTTTTTTCACTGAATTTCATAGGTTTTTAGTAGCGCAACTTAACCATAACGTCCCTTTAACAAAGTTTTTTCACTGAATATTATATATATATACATACATATATATTATATATATATATATATACATATTTAATTTGCTTATCTAAAATGAATTTGTGACTGGTGGTAGCGGGGATCATTCCGAGGTTGGTGCTAAGGGAAAGCTTACCGCTACAGGCTATTCTGGCCAGTCAGACCGCTATCAGTGACATCGTAAAGTATGGTGCCGCTAATAGCGACATGGACGCGGACATGCAGGCCATCATGCAGGCAATAGCGGTATGCCGTAAACTGGAGGAGATCACAAGTGAAGCGGACATGCAAATAACGGCATCATGAAGGCGTTAAAAGTGGTTACCGGCATGCCGTAAATACCGGCATCTCTGACCTACCGTAAAATGCCTTGAGCAGTGTTCCCAACTGCCACAGGTGCACACAATCAGCAGAGGTGGAGGCAATGGAGTCTGGCCCAGTACAAAATGAGCACAACCACACACCACACCCCCTCCCACACCAAGATGATTCCAATAGTAGTAGCATTACTGGAGCTGGAGGACATGCTTGCATTGCCACAACATCAACAACAACAACAACAACAACAGCCGGCACCACAGAGGAGATGCAAGAGGAGAAGGAGGGTGAGACAGGCCCAGCATGCCCCACCAGTGCAGCCACCGTTACCACGCAGACAGCCCCCAATCCCTCACATCAGAGCCAGTCCTTTCAACCTAACCCCTGAGCAGATCCACACCCTGTAACGTCTGGACCGGGACACCATCACCACCATTGTGGACATGATACACGACGACATTCTCAGCCTCATTGAAATAAGCACTGCCATCCCCCCTCTACTGAATATAGTGTCTGTGCTACACTTCCTTGCCACCGGCACCTACCAGCACATAGTGGGGCACATGCATGGCATATCACAACCCTTATTTTCTCGGATTCTGAACCAAGTGTTGGATGCCCTCCTCAAGCACACAAGGGATTACATATCCCTACCACGGACTCCCCAGGAGATAGTTGATATGAAAGTTGGCTTCCATGCACTGGCAGGCATGCCAAATTGTGTAGGTCCCCTCGACTGCACCCACGTGGAGTTGGTGGTCCCGCATGTCATGGAGGGGGTGTACCGCAACCGCAAGCAATATCACTCCATCAATGTGCAGATGTAATGTGACTGCAGCAAGATCACCACACATTGTCATGCCCGATATCCCGGATCCACACATGATGCCATGCTGCTGTGGAATTCCTTGCTACCCGGCCACATGGAGTGACATGCTGGATGACGTGCCTGTCTGCTCAGTAAGTCGCCTGACAGGCCCATGGCAGTGCAGTTGAGGGGTGTGATTGGTGGGTGAGCGGAGACAGCACATACAGAACAACAATGTGGCCCTACATTTTCCGACCTGAACCAGACCCAACAATGCCTTACATCAGATCAATGGTTCACACCAATGATGATACGTAGAAGCAGGCCACATCCCTCAATGCGTCCACTGCACATCAACTGAGCATACCCTCTGCAACACAATCCAGCAACATGCAGTGAGTATGCCTAACGCACATGAAGGCAGCAAAGCACAATGCAGGACATCTGCAAGAGCATGAAAGGGAACCCCCTGAAACATCTGGACTACGCAATCCACACCTGCGGACCATTCTCCAGCACACATTGCGACAAATGTACCTGTATGCATACATCCAGGGACCTGTGCATGTGAACACCAAATAGCTGCAGCCATGACAGCGATTACTACAGGTGTAATGCCACAAATTGATTCACGCATACCTCTTTGTGCCCCCATGCAGGTGATTGTGGCTATACCTTGAATCCCTGGCTCCTCACCCCTGTTTGGATCCCGCAGACCAGGCACAAAGAGGAGGCAATGGGGTCCATATTTGCACCCGTGCTCTGATCGAGCAGACCTTTGGCCTGTTGAAGGCACGTTTACGTTGTCTCAGCAGGTAAGGTGGACAAGATCACCATGGTCTGTGCTTTACTGATCAACATGTACATCCGGTGGAACTTACCCCTGCCACCTGACATTTAACAGCAACCACAGGGTGAAGATGGGGATGATGAAGGGTAAGAGTAGTACATCAGCCATGTGCCAATGCCCATGAGGGATGTGCAGTGCGCCAATCAGTGATGGACATTTACATATCATGCACTATGATGAAGAGGGTGCATCAAATCACGCTCACGGAGCACTGAGTTTGGGGGACTCTGGGGAGTGTACACTGTTTGGCATTGAATCCTGACACACTTAATAAGCAATGTCCAGTCATGTTATTTGTATCAAAATGGAATGTAATGATCAATAAAACTATTTACATAGATGAACAGCCCACACACGATGCAACAGTCTACCCACCCAGTCCTGTCCCCTCCCACCACCCTGCACCACTCATCCCTCTAACCCCTCCAACCCCCCAAACACCCTCCATCCCACAACTCTCCCACACACCCACGTTCCGGCACACATCATGAGTTCTAACAGCCTCAATCCTGCATGTCTGTCCGGCTACAGTCGGCCCTTTTTGCATGGAGGCTGTGGCTCTCCTGGCCGGCGCATGGTGTGTAGCGACCTACGCACTGGGCTGGTTTGAGCTGAGTTTACAGGGGTAATGCTCGTGGATGGTAGGGGTTGTGACTCGGCAGGTGGTGCAGGGCATAGTGCCATTGCGGCAGCCAAATGTGTGAGTGCCTGGGTGACTGATTCCATGCCCTGGCGCACCTGCCTAGAAAAATGTTCACAGCATGATCTTTCATTTCCAACATGTGCTCCATGCTCTCACACTACATGTGCCCAAATACAACAAGCCATTAATATGCAATCCGTCAATACTCACACAAATGCCTGTATACAATGTCAGATGACACCAATGGCCAGCTTTTGCATGATTCCGAAATCAGCTGCAACTCACACCACACACAAGCTGCAAACAGGATGTGGCATCTGCAAACATGCATGCCACACATATGTCATAGAGCATTAGCCCACATGGGTACTCACCAGCGGCATCCAGACAACTTCTCTAGGCCAGAAATGGGAGTGGAGGTCCCGATAGAACCTCTCCAGTACTTGCAGATCCATCTGGGCGAACCAGTGGCAGCCAGCATGGTACACCTTCATGGTGGTTTCCGTGTGGAGGGCTATCACTACCTTGGAATGGCTACGGGTCTTGAGGTCAGCCCAATGTTTCCGGACCATGGCCCTGGGGTGGACTGCCACCCCCTCCGCATTGATGAAAGCTGTGATCTTGTCCCAGATTCTCAGCCTTGCATTGTTGCCCAACTGCGTTACTGTGTTGAAGAAGGTATCATAGGCACCCAGGAACCGATACACCACTGGGTAGGTGCTATGGAGCTTAGGTGGTGTTGGTAGAGGTGCAAGTCCCGGCAAGTACAGAGAGGTGATCACAGGACCAATATAGGAGTCCATGCAAAACTGGGATGGTTGGCACACCAACACAGTGCTGGTTGCAGGCAGGTACTCGCTCTCAGCAGCAGTATAGGACCGAGTGAGGCAAAGCAGGGATGGAGGAGGCAAATACAGCAGTATGTAGGCAGGAGGAACAGTGGTGTGCATCTTGCATCAGCAGCAGCCGATAGCAGAGTAAAGGCCCTTAACAAGTATGTTATGTCCTGCGCGCAGTGATGCAGCACTCCTACATGGCACACCTACACCGCTCACGGCAATGACAGGGTGATATAAGGTGCACAATGCGCATCACTGGCTGTGCGCACAATGGTTACGATCCTGATGAGTTTTGCAGACATATTTTGGGATGCTATGCAATCCTTCCCTTCAGGTAACGCGTACAACATTTTTTAGGGGGTGGGGGAGTTTGACTGTGTACATATGCACATATTTTTGGGGAACTTTTTGAGGCCTGCGGTGTGTTGTGTATGCACTTTTTAATCTCTGTGTGCCACTGTGTATTGTGTATCACTTTTTGACTTTTCAGAAGCTTTCTGGGTATTGCATGCACAATTTATGAGTTTCTAGGTGCCTTTGTGTATAGCATACTGCTTTTTTTGATTTTTCTGAAGCTTTCCAGGAATTGCGTAAGCAATTCTTGAATACCTGATTGACTCTGCTTATCACCTACCCTATCCTTTCACTTTTGGGGTATATTGGAGCATTTCTGGACCACACATCTATGTCGCACATCACGTAGACGCTTCCCTTACTCATATTGATATGATATGATATGGCATTTATAATGCGACTATACACAAGTGTTTCAAGGCACGATGAAGCAAGGGAGGGGGCAGCACCAATTCCTTGTGCCAGAAGGGATGCTCTGCACAACAGGAAGAGGCAGGAAGAGGCTCCATCTGAAGACACGGCAGAGGACACTGGCACACAGAGGAAGAAATGCTTCACTGATTAGGAGCTCCAGATGATATTCATTGACTATGTGACCGATCACCATCGTAACATGTGCCTGTATGCGTGGAGCACAAATACACCCACGCAACGGGTGGTGCATTGGCTGCTGGTCACAGACCAGATGAATGTCTTAGGTGTGGAGATGCACAATGCTGAACAGGTTCAGAAGCACTGGAATGGTCTCACATGTTGCACCAAGCACACGCACAGTGTCAACCTGGTCTCTGCACTGGCAGCTGAAGGGGGTCCACCATAGGAGGAGCAGCTACCACTGTATGAAGAGGCCACATGCAAATTCATCCTCCTTGAGCAGGTGTAAGGTGTGGGAGGCCTAGAGAACTATGAGGACATGTCTGGTGAGTGCTTCTTATGTTTTGCCAATCATGCATGACCTACCATATATGTGTAGTGGTACATATGGCTACTGTTGTATGACATCCCTGGCTGGGTAATGCATGTTTGCTGATGTTCGGACTCATGCAACATGGCCATCATTCTGGAAGTATCCTGTGTGGTAGACATGAGTGGCACATGTCTGTGTGACAGTGCAGATCACCCACAGGTAATCCCCTGTTGCATGGACAGAAAATGAGACCCCTACATATACTGTTGTCTGCTACATTCCTGTGGTGTGTCACGCTGCACTGCTAGACAGGTGCATGAGATAGCTGTTCATCAATCACATCATCTCATGCAGAGTTGCATGTTCCATATGCCAACTGCCCCTATGGAATGCCTTGTCATGATCATATTTGAGCTGTCTGTCATTGCCTTGTGGTATGCCCAGAGTGAAGGTGCATGGGTGCCCAAATACCATAGCCCAGAGTTGTAGGAATGATGTTGGTGTTATAACAAATGAATGTAGTAAGAGTTTACGCCATTCACTACATGGTGAACAAAAACTGATGGTGGGTTGTTACGCAAAGGTTGTAAACCTTGCAATATGACAATCACATGGCCATAGATGGACCATGTGGAAGGTCATGGGCAGCATGAATGACAATGGGTGTTCCTGTCTGCTTTCCATTCTATGTTTGTGCATGGTAGTTATTTAAACATATCAACCAACTTCAAATTGGAAGCACCTGTCTGACTTCAAAGGCCTGCATGTATCCGCAATTGATACTTGACAGGCACATGCCTTGTCACTTCCATTATTGTGCTCTGCAGTTGCACAGACATTGGTCTGTCTGTGAACTGGATGCATTCACACTTCCCCATACTTGTGTCATCTGTTTGATAAGGTCAGACATGCTAGCTACATCACCCACTGAGATGTGGCATGATGGCTCTGTTGCAACATGTGTAATGCTATGGGTATTTGAGGCAGTGCTGGTTCACAGTCTGAGCATGCAGGGCCATGAACCTTTGACCCATCATTGTTAGATGATATTCATATGCAGGTGCTGCATTGCAAACGTGAACACCTATACCTGAGGCATTGTTGTCGGGATTGATTGTTACACGTACATGCCACTCAAGTCCCTTGTATGACCTAGGCGCTCCACATTTGCACATACATACCCTCACCACCAGCATGGTCGGAGCGGGAGCAACAGGAGAGGGCAATGACACTGTAATGCAGTTGATACACAGCTCTCAACCATGCCTCACTCCTCTGCCTCCCCCTATCCTCTCTCTGTGTGGTGAAGATCCGGGCCCTGGGCATCCTCCTCCCCCTACGGTGTCAATGCACGATAGCTCCTACTATTGCTGAGTTTATCGTGGCTGTAGTCTTAGTTTGTTGTGCAGAGTCCCTATTTGCCACGGAATAGGTTCCATGAATCAGGCCCTATGTTTCCCTTTTTATTTTTACATGTTATCTTGTTAGGGTAAAATGTTCATGTTGAACACAACAACTTACAGTGCCGTGCAATGTGGATATTTTAGTATCACCCTAGGCTATTCTTAAAGGGATTTTGGTTATTTGCAGATGTGCCTAAGGACAAACTAGTGGCAACAGTTACTTGTTCCTAATTTGCACTGTACTTTTGTTTATGTTTACCGTTTTTACCTTGTTTACCGTGTTTGATTACTAATTGTGGTTAGTTGCTAACATGGCCATACAACAAGGTTTTCCGTTTGTTCTTGGTCATCTTGTCTTTTTTCCTTCTTCCTGCCTTGCCAGGTCAGGAAAATCCTTTTATGGTCGTTCATTTGCCTGGAAAGGCAATGCTTTCCACGGGCTAGTGCAGGACATGTGAGCTGCAAGGCAGGAAATGAGCTTAGACTGGCTGAACCCAAATTACAAACTGGTTTTGGTATGTCTGGAGTGTATCTATGAGTTTCAACAACAGATGTCCCTGATTGGACCACTGCTAGGTTGTGTGTGTGAGGAAGCTCTTTCATTGGTTGGGCTGAGCTTCTGTACTCAACTGAGTTTTTGGATAAGAAGAGGTGTCCTGCTGCCATTACACAGAAATCTGAAGAGAGCCAAGTATACTTCATAGCCATGAAAACCTTTGAAGACCTGTGGACCAATCTTGAGAAGGCATGATGACCATCTCTTGCTGCAGTCCCGATGGAGCCCTGTCTGGCTACTAATGTTAGAAGACCCTCGTTGGTGCTTCAACCATTTGGAGTGGCGGAACAACCGCTCTTAAATTCTTCTTGGTGCCATGCAATTTGAAGTCTTAGGAAGCATTCCTGGGCCATCCCGTAGACTGACCAACTCCAGTTTGCATGAGCTTTATGCATTTTGACTCAGAACTTCAGACGTCTTTAACTTGTCCTATAAGTAGTCTTCCTGGAAACTCTTGGCATCCCATAATCCAAGGCTTTCTTCAACCACAACATCTGTGACGCCCTGTCACCATGCATTAGTGACCATCGCTGAAACCGGCTTTCCCGCATCTAATCGAGTGCTTAGAGGAGGACTGCATTGGTTTGTTTACTGCATTCATCCACAAGTATAGGTTGTACCAACTCCTGGACCTGACCAAACCTTCTCTTGCATCAGCAGCACTTGGGCATTTGTGACTGAAACCAATGGTAGGAAATCTGACCTCAGACAAACCTCCAACAACTTATCAAGTCTGAGAAAAATCAGAATATATGGTGTATGTTACAATGGTACTTACCTGCACCCCTATCTCTTTAAATTTTGAAGAACTTTTAAATTGTTTTGCAATTATTCGCTTTGGAAATACTTGTTATCTAAATCCCTCCAAATTGTAGAAAAATGTTTTAATCACGAGTGAACTTCTTCATCTGTCTTCTGAATCTTCTTCACATCCAGAGGACCCTCCTCCTAACTTTTTCCCACTCCCTACAGCAGTTTGGAAGCGTTGTGAACCTTTGGTCAGCCCCATACAATTTAGAGTTGTTATTCCTATACTATTGGTGTTGGCAGTCGCAGTTTACAAATAGGAATATCACCTTGGCAGGGGATCTGAATGCAAACTGCTTTCTGCCTGATTTGGAGAATGATCCCTGGGACATAACATCCAATATTGTGTTCCTTGATTTAAAAACCCAAGTGGGCAGGAAATCGCTCCTCGCTATGACATCTATTGAGCTCCAACTTCTAAATGGCAATGTATCTTCTCAATCTGCATGGTATAGAGGCCATCGTAACTCAACCTTAGATTACATTTTTGTGGATCATTCTTTGTTCAATTCCTGTAGTGATCTCCAAGATCTCCAAGTAGTGGAAAATACTTGGGGTGGCCATTCAATTATGAAGGCACATTTTGACCTGTTTTTGATTTTTTGAACAAAAGGGGGTTGAGTTAATTTAGGAATAAATGGAGGTAGGAACTCTAAATGATGGATGTCAAAGAATCTAGGAGTGTGGAACGCAAATCTTAATATGTTAATGAAATGCACTAATCAGGAATGGAAAATGGATTCGTTTAATGTTGACAATTTTGACTTTTTTATAACTGATTTATTGGACTCAGCATTGAGTAACCCTGCACTAAGGCCCATGTGGTTGGGGATGTTACCCACATAAGTCTGATGAACTGCTTGCAAATTGGACAATGAGGACAAATATCAGGGATATCAAACATTCAAGAGATCTAAAACTACATAGATATAAGAGGGTAAAACAAAGATATAAAAATTATTTTAAATCAAGAAGTGCAAGCTTATTACAGAATGATGCTGAGTCTATGCTACACATCCTTATAAAAAGGGATGTGGGATTGCTCTGGGCTTTGGTGACTGCGCACAACGCATCTTCTAATATTGTCCAGTTAAATGTGGTCCCCGAGCCAGAGTGGGTCCAATTCTTTACAGACCTATAGGCTATCACTTAAATGTTCAGGAACCAATTGGCTTCTCCATATTTAAATTGATATAGTTATGGAAATCATTAAAGCCTCTAAATGATTTAAAGCTGCAGTCCCAAATGAGTTAATTAATAATATTTGGAAAGCAAAACCTATAAGCTGAGCAAGTGTTCTAACTGTGCTATTTAGGACTGTAGTTGAACAGGGGACATTTCCAATCTCTTAGCAGACTGCCTTTGTTATACCCATATACAAGGCGGGTGCAAGGAACAAACCCAAAATTAACTGTCCAATTCTTTTGATTGCTGCAGACAGTATGGTCTTTGCATCCCTGCTCCTCCCACATTTGGAGGAGTGGGCAGTCTCATAATGCAGGTTGAACACACTCCAGACAGGATTTTGGAAAGACCACTCTACCAATATTTATGGGCTCATTTTAAGGACAATCCAAGGATTGGCATCAGCGAACTCTTCACGTACCACTTGTATGGTGTCAATAGACCTCTGGGCAGCATTCAATAGAGTGAATTAGAGAATACTTTGGGTGAAATTAGACTTGTGGGGACTACCGCAGTGTTTGTTGAGCCACCTCAGCAATCTCTATGGGAATTCTGGGATACGGGTTTGCATGAATGAAGATGGTGATATGTCAAGCAGAATCTAAACAAAATCGGGTCTGAGACAGGGCTATGTTTTGGCCCGTGCCCCTTTCATTTATATCTATCCGACTTTAATGATTATTTAATTTCTTCTGCATTTTCCCCCCTAAATTGGGTAAATAAAACATTTCTTGGATTGGCTACATAGCTGATTTCTTGCTCTTTGATAATCCCGGGTGGGGCTGCAGCAGCTTTTGTCTTCCTTCTCAGTTTATGCAAAGGACAATGGCCTACTAATGAACTCAATGAAAACTAGAATTCTTGCCCTGTCAAGGGGCAAGAAATGAAGATAATTAACTTGGTCTTTCGAGAACACTACAATTAGAGGTTTGACCAGCATCATTTATTTAGGTCTCCATATGTCGACCCAACCAGTTTATGGGAATATTCAGCATGCCCTAATTTAGAAGGCTTCCGTTTTAACAAACTAATTGATAAAGATCAATTGAAAATACGGATGTTTCTCAATTAAGCTGGCCATTACTTTTTATGAACGGAAGGTGGTCACAAAATAAATATATTGATTGGAACGGTATGCAGTTGTGGCAATCCAGTTATTGGAGGCGCTGGAAGCTTCAATACGGGGGTGTGTTCTAAAAGTTCCCAATGTAGTCCCTCTATCAGCAATTAGGTTTGAGTAAGGTATGCTTTCATTGAAGGTCTGACTACAATGGAGATTGATGTCATTGTTCCAGAAACTAATCTCTCCAGCATGCAACACATTTTATGATGACATGAAAATATTTATGGTATGTAATGACACACTGGGAAATCGGACACATTTAGTGGCTCATTTTTAGAGGGATGTGTGTGATTATTTTATCCGAACTGGGTCTACATCAGTGTAAAAAATGCTCTTTGAAATGGGGACCACAGAGTGGAGCGATTTCATGATAATGCCTCAATGAAGCACTTGGCACATGAATATAAAAATAGAGGCACTATTGCCGCTTTTTTTAATTCAGGTTCCAAACCCTTTTTTATAGGAATTTATTTTTAAGATTTCGCTGGAACATGCTTTTGACAAAGGAAATTCTTTTCAGATTACTGCTGATGTTGCGATGTGCACAATTTGTAAAAACAAGATCAAATGGAAACAGTAACACATTGATTACTGCAATGCAGTGCACTGAATGTGCAGAGAATGGCCTTCTTGGAGAGATTGTTTTCCTCAATAGATTGGCAGGATGAGGAACACCTGTGGAGACAATGTTTGGGTAGTCAGAATGTTAAGGATGTGTTAGCTGTGGAAGCATTTTTGAGAACTGTGAATTTGACTAATTGATTCTCTTTTTTAATTGTCTTTTATGTGTTTTTAAGATGGGGTGTTTTCAGACTAATGTTTTTAACAATTAAATGCAATGATTTTATTGGTTCAATGAGCAGGGCTATGAAGGGTTACAATTATTTTTATATAGTACATGTGGATGTGCAGTAATGTTTTATGCATAATGTAATTTTTGTATACACTTGTATAAACTCTCCAACTAGTACTATATCAGAGAAGAACTCTGAAAAGGGAAGACAATATTGTATGGATATTTGTAGACCAGTACATTTTACTATACAATTTTGTGAATAGTTCAGAATATTCTGAATAGCCTTGTGCTTGATCCCATGATTCTAAATAGCCCCAGTACCTCAGAGCAATATTTCATAAGTATTGTATTGCCGAATCAGCCATATCCACATTTCCTAACACTGGTTTGGCCACAATCTGTCTCGCAAACTCGAATTTGATGTCCTGGGTGTTAGTCTTAGCAGTGCGCGGTGGTGGCGTGCGTTATGGTTGCTCATAGTGCTTTATAAGAATATATAGCGCTTCACTAAATGTGATGGCATTTTTTTTGTGTTGCCAGCAGTAATATGGCACACACATATAGTTATTTGTGGGTTGCCAGTATAACATGTGAATATGTTGTTGGTGGCATGCAAGGTACGCAATTCATAACATAGCAAAAGCCCGATGTAAAACTGCAGAGAATTAAGTGCACCATTTTTTATATACCTCATACATAGAAGAATACATTATTTATATAACTGACTAACTCAATTAACATTTACTAAACACTAATTCTAACTTCCTTAACATTATAATGTAGTCTCATGTGCAAAATGAGGTGAAAATACATATTTTGGAATTCGTTTTTAAATGTGCACTGGCATTTTTTTTTTTCTCTCTCTTTCTGTGTTGGGTTGCAGAAAGCAGAAAGTATGCGCAGAAGGAAATAAAATTGAAACAGTTGCTCAGTGAGCAAGGATCCCATTGTATAAAAGTGAAGGGTAATTCTGCAAATATACTTTTAACCTGATTGGTGGAAAGTGTCTGCAGACATACCACATAGACAAAATAGGAAGGCCCCGGTTCTGCTAATGAGAAAACTGACAGAGAAGTCAGTTCGTGTTGACCGGGCTTTGAAGACAGAAGTTCATGGTGTCACTGAGCGCTGGCCTGAAAGTTTCTCGCCGTGCTTTCCAGACACCCAAGATTACAGGAGCAGTTTCTGCTGACTGGACCTGTCTTTGTGAGGCGAACGAAGCAAGGTCATGTGGGGGAAACTTCAAAGAAACATTTTGGCAAGAAAATATGTACAAGTGAGGTCATTGTGTAAGGTCGCATGGATGACTGATTGTAATACAGTGTAGACAGGATAGTAAATCCCTGCATTTTATTTGGTTATGTTCAGAATGTGGAAAATTAACTCCTGTTTTAAAAGGCTTGCTTGCTCTGTTTCTTTTCTTTTGTATTACAGAGGATGGTGCAATGTTATGGTAATAACTGATAATTGTGAATTGTATTTGTATATAATATAATGAGAATATAAAAACAAATGGTTAGTGTCATTTTTGCATCTGTGAATTTATATGAATACACAAAGAGATTCATTCTTTAGTATTGCATTTGTCAATTTGCCATGAAGATAGAATAATAATCCAGAATAAGCTGATCATATTCAGTGATAAAGAGGGTTTGTGTGTGTGTGTGTGCCTTCCTTGCATGTTGTTTGGAAGGAATCTGATATAATATATAGATCGATGGGTGTAGATAAACCAGTGATGCCCAAGGGCGCATAGATTGCTGGATGTAGATAGGCCAGTGATACCAGCCACAACCGCTAGGTGGCGCTCTATATAAAATTGTTGGATTTCCGTCACTTGCATAGGTCCAGGGCTCTCTATAGATCACTGGGAGGTACTCTAATAGAAAGGAAGGTTTTGTTTATGATGGGGTTATAATATAGGGAAGGAAAATATGCTCACCACTAAATACCGCAAATAATATATCACTAAATTCCCCAATATTATATAACAAGGTATGGTCACTAGAATTATAATGGGCCAAACCCAATCTAAATGCAAGAATAATTTACCAGCAAACTACCGCTCATATTTTGACGGTAAGAAAATACCACCAAACCCCAAATTTACACAAAATATCCTACAGATATCATGAATTTGATAGGTTTTTAGTAGGATTCCCTTAGTTTATAGACATGTAACATAGAACATACTGAACCCCCTGTCCCACGCTAGTGATTCTGATGGCCATGGACTGTGCACATGTCCGCGAATGGACTCAGTCAAAATCAACACTATCCAAAAACTCAGGGGGGTATTTTACATTGTTGTATCATGTAAAGAAAAAACCGAACATGTTCAAAGAGCAGCATATATATAAATTGCATGAAAAATAAAAAAGAATTGCAAACTGTATATGTAATACACCAACAGTCCAATTGCATAGCCTATGGAACATGGTGGAACATACCAAAAAAAAAAATAACATATGCCTCCAGCAGAATTACCTCACAGAAACTGCACAGCAAAAATCAATAGCACACCTGTGAAGCAGCAACAGCAAATCTAAAAATAAAGAAAAGAAATGGTAAGTACACTAAACATATATATTTTTTAGACAGAATGTCCAGTACTTTGGTATGGCTATAAGAAAATATTCCTCAGGACGAGGAATGAGTGAAAACAGTGCTACTAATTGTAGACACTACACTTCTCTAAATAAACCAATTAATAACCATTATTGTATGTGAACTTAACATATATATATATTTTAAACAGAACATGCAGACAATAAGAATAATATTGAAACAGCCACCTAGGAATTTTATAATTTTGAAAAACTTTGTAGAGGACCCTATTAAGAACATTTTTTAAATATCACTGTCCCACATGTCCCTGTACCCCTTCTCAATGTCCCAGCCAACCATCCCCAAATAATCCCTATCAAGAAAAACGTTAGGATGAGACTTCACTCCCTTCCTCCCCTACCGTCCAGCATGTACAAACCCGTAATTTCCCTGTATTTGTATCAATTTCTGCTTCCCCCTCTCTTAAATAATGTTTATATTTTTATACAATACTAATATATTATGTGTGCTGTTACTAGATTCCTCTGTGTCCTGTTTTTTTTTTTTTAAAGTCAGTTAGGGTGTCCGCGGATGGCGCAAGTGTCCAGGATGTCAGCAATTAACCAAAATAGGGGTGTCCTAAGGACACTATGCCTGTTCGTCCTGTCCGCAATCGAAATGGAGGTGTCCGCAGGACACTAAATCCATCCGCATGTCTGTAACTATTCAAAATAAAGTGTCCTAAGAACATCCCCCTGTTTGCATTGTCCACAACCAGAATGAATATGTCCGTAGAACACATAGCCCGCCTTTCCTGTCTGCAAAATTGTGACGCACATTTAATTTGTTTGGGACCTGAACACTGTCCATAGAACACCTGCACGCATGCGTACACCCGACCCGGCGCATTTAGTGTCCAACAGACACCCGTCCCATTCACGAACGTGTCTGCAATGTCATCATGTGACCGCACCCACGCGAACACAGTCCGGGCCCACGGACACCAAAAAAGTGCTTATTTGAACAATCCAAGGTATTTTCCTGTGAAACTTCACCCTTGCACATGTCCCAGACCATGTCACTAGCAATCTGCATACTGGAACTTTTTGAACCCTTTTTAGTGCTCAAAGTGTTCACGGACAGTGCGGTTGTCCACAAAGCGTGCACCAGCACCCCTATAAAAGGCCACACCACAGAGCTGATCCTCATTCTAATTTTGCATTTCCAGCGCAGAGCATTGCTCCAGGTTGCTGGTTATCACAAATTGCTGTTGCTGTGCTGTGCTCCTTTACATTTGGAGAAGATGGCAACCAAGGCGAGTCCTGCGCCTGCTGCCTGAACATCAGCACCACCCCAACCCCTCCACCACCACCACCTCCCCAAGGGCCTTCAGAGGAGAACAGGCATGAGGATGCAGAGGAGGAAGAAGAGGATCACAAGGATGAGGTAGTGGAAGTCCCTACTACTAGCACTCACCGTGAATCTTCGGTGTGGAGGTTGTTTGCCACTCTTGATGGAGTATGGAAAGCTTGTACAAAAAAGGTGCGCTGCACTCAGTGCCAGTTGGTGCTGAGTCATGGCTGACCGGGTTTGTACAGCTACGGTACTACCTCAATGAAGCGACACCTAAGGTCGCTCCATGGTGGGACTGTTCGTAAGGTTGTACCTTGCGATAAACGTTGCAGGTTGAGTTCCCCTGCAGCATCCTCCATTTACACTCCTGCCACCACAAGAGGCACTCCTGTGGGGCAGCGCATCCCTCCCCTTGTAATGACCGCCAAAGACATGCCATCTGCTTTAAAGTAAACATTACCAGATTCAATGTGTTCATTATTGCAAAAGAACATCCCAGCTCTAATGATAAAAGCATTCATGCCTTGGTTAACTAAACACCTAGCAACATTTTGCTGAGGCCAAAAAACAGAACTATTGTCCCATACTACCCTAGGTAACAAAGCAGAAAGAATAACCTTGGCATTTGGAAGGACTTTCATGACTGCCTGAACCAAGTTTTGCAGACCTTGTAACAAAGTAGGGACACTGGCATAGCCCAAATGCACAGCACCACAGTGCAGGACAACTACATCTGGACTGTTAAACCTAGCCACATCCTGGCAAACTTCCAGCATTGCCCGCAAATTAAAACCAGGCATCATGCACTACACCACCTTGACTACTGTCAAAATTGTTAGCCACATTCCTAGACTTAGCATACTTCTCCACACCATTCACAAATATATCTCCAACCACCAACACCCTGACTTTCTCCACCTCTGCCATCTTCACTACATGCAGCTTCTCTCAATACAAAGCGGACCTCAACACCTGATTGGCTTATCCCCAAAATACACTCCCATTGCATGCTTGAAGCCCTGGATTTCGCACGCCCTGTCCACGAACACCTGCGGTGTCTGCGGAGCCTGTAACACTGGGGCAGCCCTTCTACCCTTTCCACTTAATTTTCTGCACCATTCCCTCAATGGCTACTGTTAAGCAGTCAAACAACCATCCACCAATCACATCAAAGAACTCTACATTTAACTCCATCATCACAGTTCAGCACTTTAGATGTACTGTTGATCACTCTGAGTACAATTGGGCTGTGATTTCAAAGCACCTAAGCAAAAACTACTGTAAAACTCTCCCAGATTTCTGCTTGCAAATTCATGCACATCCATATGCATGAACACAAACTACAGGTATGAATATTTTCTGCACAGTACATTTACAGCTCTTGTATAAATGCAACTAATCAGGGTAACTGCCACTTACCTGTATAACCTGTAAAAAAGAGCTTACTGTCATTTCTCCCATCTGCTATGATCAAGTGTCACTTGCAAAGATGTCTGCTCTCCAAATTTTGAATTACCCATATTACTAACTGTAATGTGCAAACGCTTATTTTCTTTATTCGTTCTGTCATTTGTGTAACCACTGCCACCTATTTATCCACATTTCAAGGATAATATCAGTTAATGCATTATAGTGCAAAGGATGTACATACAATTTCCTTTCTATACATCCTGGATATTTTACATACAATCTATCATATGAAATTCCTTTAGGAATGATTATAATAGTAATTAGACACACCACACACAGCTGTCTAATGAAGTGTCATGTCATGTTAAAAGATGGGAGAAATAACAGTATAATTGTCAGAGAAGGCTTTCAAGTGTGTTTTAAAGTAACACACAGCCAGGATGAATACATATATCTTTATTCATGCACACATATAGCCAATATCACTTGTAAGGTTCCCAGCTGAAACAACACCACTGCCTCTACAACTGTTCTTCCAATCTAGACAGCTCTCTCATTCCAGCAGGTTGCCATTCCATTCTAGAATTTACAACAGCATTCAACTATGCACAGGTGCAGTCATGTCTATCACATCATGTACAAATATGTACAAACAGTGCATTAAACCAACACATACAACATCTCCCCCTTCCCTTCAGTCTGCAATGTAGTCACCAGACCCTTCATTGCAAACCTTACCTTATTTCAGACTCTCCCATCTCCAAGCACCACAGGATCACCCAGAAGTTTGCTAATCACCTGCAGTCTGGTAAACTTTCTTTGTCCCTTTGCCATTTTTCCAGAGTTTTCTATTTTAACCTTCACCCCTACAACTTTCCCAGAGAGTAATAAGTAGCTGTACCCATCGAATCCTTCTGATTTATTTCCCTCACATTCACAAATGCATACATTGCATGCTTTTCTCCACAGTTCCTGCCATTTACACTGTATAACAAGGAAGAAAATAATACAGAAATGTTCTCCTATCTCCTAACATCCAACAACACCACCTTAAAAAGCCAAGTGTGCTCTGTGTGCTTTCTATTGTGATCATTTCTAAGGCAAGTTCAACTGACAGATTCTAAGTAAAATAGACAGAATGCACTGTTAAAGATTTCAATCAGGCGACACACACCTTGGTCTTGGCCGAGTATGTAGCGCACAACTGAGATGCTTTTCTCCTTATTTTATGCAGATTCAATTTGAGATGGTACACAACTCGTATCACACCCCCTTTTCAAATACCCTGGGCCACAATGGACCATGAACCAGGCTGGTTGCTAAAATGCAATATATATGTATTTATTTATTTTAAAATTCAAAATAAATCATAACATTTTTAATATGGGGCAGCAATCACCAATGGGGTGATAATTACAATGAGCATGTATGCAATACACTTGGTTGAACCTTCTAGTGGAACCTATACAAAACACCAGGGAATAGGAGCACTTTTTGATTTAGGAAAGATAGCACGCAAGTTAGGTTTTCTCTCTGCAATTTTCCCTCACCCCACCAATAATTGAATTCTGAATGGATAGAAAGACACAGCAGGTAATCAGGAATAAGAGGCAGAAAATAGAATCTAAATCCGACCTTCCCTCACCAAATAAGAGTGGAAAATGGATTTTAAACCCCTTGCAATGTTATGAAATGACACTCGGAAATGGACAAATAAATAATTAATGTGCGGTTAAAACTCCAAGATAAATACAATTTCTCACTAAAGCAACACAACATAGACATTAACAATCACCAGCAATGGATTAACAAGAGCATACAATTGAAAACTGATTGGAAAGTTTAAAACGGATTGCAGCAAAATGACACGTGTAAAAGTTGCATTTCCTTTCAATTTCCGTGTAAATTTACTCAGACGGTTTTTAATAAAAACAGGTGAAATACTCTGATTTGGAGTGCAGTTTTTGGGCTGGGGGCTAGATAGATATCACAGGTACAACATAGAGGTGGAAATAGGTCTCTAGCTGGTTAATCGAGGGAGATTTGGAAGGTAGAGTGAGGTTTGTTTTTGGGAAAATATAGCAGTGAAAAAGAGAAAATCGGTTTTAAAAGTGAAAGGCAAATTTTATTTAAACTAGATTTAATGGCTAAGAAAAGAGGTACGCCACCCGTGAATATAAAAGGTACGCTGCAGTTGTAACCCTTCACACAGTGGACCCCTTTTCTTTAGGGAAAAATAATTTAGACACAATATCACTAATGACTTATGATCTATGCAAGACAGAAATGAAGAGAAAAATGGTGATAACGCTTGGAAATCAAGGGCAAGAACACAGAGAATTCTGACAATTTTAACAAGTTACCAGGATAAGGATAGGATGGCTTAGAGAGTGGGACAAGGACACATGCAAGGCAAGGTAGACGATGGATTTCTATGGGGTAGGGATTATACTTACAGTCCACTTTTAGTTTTGTGATTTTTGGACCGTCAATGGTTCTAGTCACTACACGGCAGCGTGCATGGCAAAGGACTACAATGAGATTCCGTGGTGGATAATTCCTCCTGATTCGACCATCAGTACAAATAATAATTTACACAACAAATTGGTCCAGCAACAGCATGCAAATGGTATTTTCCTCTAATTTCATTCCTTAATTTATTTTTGACAACACAATCTTGGCAGTATCATTTGGGTGTTTTATGACACAAATTCACAGCTAACACATAGGATAAACAATGTGGTTTTTGAAATTTTTTGTAGTGGAGCCCACATTATTGATATTTCAATGTGGGCTAGCTATGCAATATGTTTGAGCAATAGTGTCTCTTTCTAATCAGTTATTCCTACCACACATCTATTTGTGGAAAAGATATATTGACAATGTGATTTTGGTCTGGCAGGGGACCGTTGAATGTTTACATGATTTTGTATCACATCTTAATTTGAACAACTGGGGCATCCAATTCACCCATACTTTCAGCTTTGCTACTATTAATTTCCTTGATCTCACAATCAGTATCTCTGAGAACCAGTTTGTCACTAAAACATTTTGTAAGTCAACGTTTGTAAATGCAGTCTTGCATGCAACAAGTTGTCACAGGAATACTGTAACTTCAAATATTCCGAAAGGAGAATTTATCTGTGCAAGACACAATTGTATGTTACAAGATGATTTCAATAAGGAATGCTCTGTCATATGCCAAAGATTTTTGGCAAGAGGCTATGATGTGAAATCAGTAGATAAGGCTGAAAAGGATGTGAGAGTCATGAAGTGAAGTGATCTTCTCACACCAAAAGTTCGCACTGATAGCGCACACTCTCAGAAATTGAAATTCATCACTAGATGTAATGCAGATAGCTCAGTCTTCTACAATATTATCAAGAGGCATTGGCACATTTTACAACTTGATCATGATATTACTTCTTGGGTGGATACCTCACTCAGTTTTATCTACACCAAGGCAAGTCATCTTAAGAATATACTCTCCCCTTCCCTTATGTCAATTCCGCTACACAAACATACCTGGCTACATCAGCCCCAATATCAAGGCTTCCGCAAATGTGGCGGTTGCTCGATGTGTGGCCATGCATATGAAACATCTGTCATTGATTTTGGACAATTGGGCACTCACACGATTAAGGCCTTCATCAACTGTAACTCTAAATTCTGCATTTATTGCATCAAATGCATTTGTGGCCTCTTTTACATTGGGAGCACGATTTGTCCGCTCAAAATTCGTATCAGGGAACATCTATCATCCATCACACAACCTGACTTCAAATACCCTCTAGCAACACATTGGCAACAGGTCCACCAAATGGACAACAAATCCATGATCAAATTTGCAGGGATGATGAAAGTTTCCCTCCCTCAGAGTGGAGGGAAATTGGTTCTTAAACTCAGGCAACTAGTAGCCAGCTTTATTTGTCAATACCATACTGTAGATAATGGTCTCAACACAGACCATGAGCTATCTGTCTTCTTGTGATGCATGTGCTCACATGTCTATATATCATTTCATTGCAATCAGATTGAAGTGTTCTGTTAACAACTTATGTTAAGTATATTTATTATTTATTTCACAAGCTACTCCAGTGGTGACCACCCAAACAGCCCATGTGTATGTACATTAGATGTTTAAATTAATGGGGATTCGGTTCTATATGAACTGATTAAATTGTGACGTTGATCGGGATCCAAAGGCATCACCAGCTAGCATGCTTTAACCCATGTGCACACTAAAAACGTTTTCATTACGGTCCACAGTTTGCGCTATTTAGCATCTTCTAATGTCAAAATAGAGCATTGATTTATTTTTTACTGCTCTTCCCTTAGGGTCTACTACTGCTCTTCCCTTAGGGTCTACTTGCTGCATAATCTTGCAGTGCTCAACTCACACTAACTGTTACCAGCTTAGTTATACTTTTGAGGCCTCATTGTATTGCGCAATACTTTAATAATTACTTTTGCGTCGCCTCTACCTCTATAGGCATTGCTTTGAACAGGTTATATGGTTGCGCCCATGAGTTTATCTAGATTTCCATTACATCCCGCGGCCATCAGTAGTACCAAGATGGTGGACGGGCTTACACTTAATGCAGGTTAGCCACACGCGGACACGCCTCTGTGGCCTCAGTTATACACCGCACCGAGGAGCGCCCGCCGGGCTCCTGTTCAACATACAATAATTTACACAACAAATTGGTCCAGCAACAGCACGCACATGGTATGTTCCTCTAATTTCATTCCTTCATTTATTTTTGACAACACAAACTTTTCAGTATAATTTGGGTGTTTTATGACACAAATTGACAGCTAACACATAGGATAAACAATGTGGTTTTTGCAATTTTTTGTAGTGGCGCCCACGACTATATTTCATCCTTTGAATCCAGTCACATTAATTTTTGGGTAAGTGCGCTTTCCCTGGCTATAATTGGTGCCTATCTGGTTGTCATTTTCCGAATTCCAACCAATTCAATTTAAAATGTAATGTAAAGCCCATTGTTGGCAATCTATCTATTTATTTATTGAGTTTGTCTCAATTTCGACAATCCTTTAGAATCCAGCTTAATGACAAGCAACAACTAAGGTACAATTTATCCTTGGCTATTCGATCACACATGTTCTGTTTGGTTGCTCACCATTGGTACCTGGAACGTATTTATGTTTCTTAAATTATTTTCCATTTTGTTTCTTTCCCTCCAATACCGTGTATCACAACACGGCGTCTGTGACTTCACATATTCTTTGGTACTGTTTGATGTATCACATTATGTGATAAATTTGTAAATACTTGTCAAATGTTTATTTAACTTTGGTTTGGCTTTACCACCTCAAAATGTCCTGACTGTTTGGGATTGGATGTTCATTCAATTAATTTGCTAGGCTAAATTTTTGTTGTTGTTTTTGTATACCTAACAATTATATTGCTCTTAATGCAGCCTCAGTGGAAGAGCGGGATGCTCGAAACACGTGTCAGGCTGCAACAGTGCTGATTAAAACTGTTAACATTTGCAAATTTGCTTGAGAATTAGTTTGAGTGTGCAGTGTGAAAGCAACCCCATTCTCATTGTAGACATTTCCTTTGTGGGTAATCAGGCAGGTTCCCACTACCGCTCTCACCCGCAGCCCATTCAAACACAGGAGAAGCTTTGTCCGTGCGCTGCACCTCACCGGCTCTTTCTGCCATGCATGGCAAAGGACAACTGGGCAAAATACAGCTAGGCACGGTCGGGTCACTGGATGGTTATTCTGGCCACTGATGGCACAGGTACCTCTGGATGCAGTTAGTGGGCAAGCAGTTAGTGGGCAGCAAGCCAAGCTGGTTCAGAATACAAAAGGTACCACAGCGTTGTCCCTTTTTAATGGGAGATCAGTGGGTTGATGATGTATCAATGGCCTTGCTGGGAATAGGATCAGCAATGCTTGGGATTTTGTCGTTATTGTAAGAACAATATGTTGGTAGAAACCCCCTGAGCACTTAGTGATGCACTGTGAAGGCCTACATGAAATAAGATGTTTTTTCTTGGAAGAATTTAAAGTGATGGGAGCTAATCTTACCGTGCGAGAATGGTGGAATTGGGTGCTAATAGGGGAACAAACTAAGCTTGTAATTGCTGTTATGAAAATGTCAGAAACTCTCCTATGAAAAACCTTAGAAGTAGAGATAGCTTTGTAATAAACTATGGAGTGTGTTTGTAAATGGGATGTATGATAATGTTAAAGGTTTATTTTGTAAATGCTGTTTTTGAGAGGGAAAGAATTAAGGAAATGATTGAAGCGGTAATGTATTTTAATTTTTACATTCATGAATTTCCTTTATTTTTTGTCTTTCTGTCTGCTTTATGAAACAATAAAACATTTAAATAAAAAATAAAAACATAAAAATGCTTCGGTTTTACAATGGGACCTGGAGTAGGGTCAGCAGTGCTTTGACCTTGTAGTTGGAATCTGAACTCAGCAGGATGAATGGAACAGGAACGCCGGTGCAGGAAATTCGTGAAGAGTGTCTGTCCAGAGTCTTGTCAGGGACTCTTATTTATAATGCACATCATCAAAGCATATGGCTGGGCAGGATTAGCTAAGCACACCTCTAACCAACTGGATTGGTCAGGGGTGCTAGTCTCTGCCTCGCTCTCAACTGGTTGGATTTCAAAGCAGGAGGGCAGATTTGTGATGTGAGTTTACAATCTTCAAAAACCTCCCACAGTTATTTTAGCCAAACACCAATTTTGCCACAAACGGTACATTTATACAGTTAAAATCCCTTAGAAAATTATGTACACAGGTTACATATTGTGTGCAGAGCATAGCACTCAAACTATGCAATCTTTGCAACATTGTTTTGCCCTTCTAAAACTTTTTGGTAATTTTGAGTATGAACGATTCAGCCTAAAATTCCATAACTTTATACACATGTGCGGATTATCATAAGGGGCGTAAGTCTAAAAATTTGTATTGGCATCATCGATACCTTCCTTGTAATCCCTGATTGTTTGCCATTCATATTCCCAAGGGGTCAGTGAAGTCTAACATGTCTTAAATGAAAGCCCATTAAATGCTTTTAAACTGCAATATTTTTACAAAGTCTTGCTGCAGAGATAAAAGTCTTTCCATTTATACTCATAACTAGTCTTTGGAAGCAAATGGCCGTCCTTTGTCTGTCACTGGACCATTTCTTTTCTTCCTTCAGCTGCCACCAAGTGTCATTTCCTCCAGAGCAAGGTGGGGGTTTACCCTCTTGATTGAAAATGTATTGCCCCTTCCCCACTTCACACTTCCTTGTCCTGGAAATTCCATTGTCAGTGGGTTCAGCCTAAACTAG
The DNA here is from genome assembly GCF_040938575.1 of Ambystoma mexicanum. NCBI lineage: Eukaryota > Metazoa > Chordata > Amphibia > Caudata > Ambystomatidae > Ambystoma > Ambystoma mexicanum. Next base: position 208,957,153 of record NC_090941.1, read on the forward strand.
ATTCTGTCCAACCTAATAATTATCACTGGGGTGTTAGTATCTGCTGAGAGAGGCCCTCCTGTTGGTAGCATCCCCTCAAGCAGAAACCTATTTTTCTTCTGGGACTTGCAACATCCAGCCAATATGGTTTAACAGATTTACTTTCTTATATTTGGTCCTGAATTAAACAAGCCAGTTGAATAAAATAACCCATGTGTGTATTTTCCCCAGCAACAAACCCCTTCATATTCCTAGATCATGGCAGGCTTTCTTTCAACAGTTTACTTTTAAAACGGGGCATTCTCTCCTTGAGTTTGCAAAGCCCATTTTACATATTTGGTGATAAGCTGGCATTTCTTTTTAAATTCCATTTTGCATCTCACTCTGGATTCCCACGCTGTCTTGCAGCTATAGTTATTTCCATGTATGCAGGAGTTTTGTTTGAAGCAGAGATGCCTTGAAATTGACATGGCTCAGATAGCTGGAGTTTCTTTGAACTACTGAGCTTGGATACTTTGTGATGAAATGAACGTGTTTCCTGTGCGGGTAAAAGTGGAGTTCCTTGTTGATTTTTCTCAGAGTTGATTTGACAGGGCCTGTCATTCAGAAATCATGCCTGGTTTTGCTGAAGCACAATGAGATATGCTAGGCATGGCAGGGCCTTATTAATCACAGTGGTTTAAGGAAGAACAGATGGAAATAGCATCAGCAGCATTATTTTCAAGGTCAAAAGGTGAAAAAGTTTCCTTTTTAATGGGGATTTTGGGCTTGCAGCAAAGCAACGCTGCTTTTTCACTTTATTCCATTTGTATATGTCAGAACACACTGGCATGCCCCTCAGTGTGTCCCCTTGTTCCATCCTGCCCAATGTGTGCTTGCAAGACAGCGCAGCCTTCTTTTTATTGCTGCAAAACACAGTTTTAAGGCCATGGTGCTCTAAGGAGCCAGTGCAACCATTTTGCTGTTTCTGCGCAAATGCAGCTTGGTTTTGGGGAAATTGTGTTCAGTGGGTCAATGTAGCCCACAGCACATAGACAAAGGAAACTGCATCTACATGCTATGCACAGTTATCAGAAAACTGCAAAAACAAACAAATTCATGTCTACATTAACACCAGTGCTATTAACACACATATTTACTAATTTCTTTCTTTCACAATTGTGATGAAAAGACCACTCCACTGAAAACCAGCAGCGTCTGAAGTACAAACCAGAACGCAGAAAAAACCTACTCTTTGCATCCAAAAAAGTAAGTGCAACACTGCCATAATGTTCTAACTGTTACTCAAACACTATAGAATTCTAGTATTGTATGACAAACAATTGGATTAACCCTGCAGCATTAGATTCAGTATTACTGCTTGCCGCTCAGCAGGTGCATCCTTTGTATTGTCATCTGAACACCAGTATAGTAACACTCAGATATGACAATCGCCTTCCCAACCTGAAGTAACAGCCCATTGCACAATCACACACCTCTACATACATGTTTACCATAATACTCAGACACACATGCACAAAGCACACATACACTGCACAACATGCCAACCCACACTTTCTTTTTTCTCCAACAGACCCCAAATAATGCCTACCAAAAAGCAACTCTGTAGAAAGCAATGCAAAAGTAGACAAATTAAAAATAAATGTGTCCAAAATAAGCATCCACCTCTAGCAGAATTTGTACAAAAAGTTCAAACCACACAGCTAATACAGTCACAAAGCTAAACAAAACCAGCTTCCAGTAAAGAAACTTTACCTCCTCTTTCAAAATGTAAAACGAAACAGAAAGTGATTAACAAGACTGCAGCTACCACTAGTGCTAATACTATACCTATAAATCTCAATGTAGCCACAAATAAGCATACCAAAAATATATTTTACAAAAAATGTTCCGCCAAACCGTCTTTCAGAACCTTTTAAAAACAGGCGAGCAATCACGTACAACCCTTAAAACCTAAGGTAGAAAATTAAATCTAGAACCTTCATAGACAGTGCAATCCTTCTCAAAAGGAAATTATTTATTTTAGTTTTAATCAGAATGAAACACTAAAAGAAATAAGTACTAAACTACAAAAACGACTTCTCAATAAACGGAATATCAACAAAGATAGCTTTGCAAACATCTGTGGAGGTGAAAGGAGTCACACCACCAGCACAGAACGATATTTCAATGAAGAAGCATACAAACAAAAACAAAGAAACCCAATTGCCATACATAGGAGTGGACAGGGTATGAAAAACTTAACAATACCATTATGGAACAAGAAACACTGCTGACAAAAATATCCCCAGAAAACTTATTATCAACTCTCCATTCCATTGAACCAATGCATCCTGTCTACAAAAGGCCATGCACATCAATGTGTAACATAGGCAAACAATCTTTCAGATCTTTGTGCCAGTTCCTCAATCAGTATGTGAAAGGCAAAGACAAATTGAAAATAAAACTATTACAAAATATGGACTCCTGTCCAGCGCGCAAATACACATGACTACAAGGACAGTCATTAGCCTGCATTTCTGGACTTATTTGCAAAAGCACCTTCCACCATATCAAAATGATATCAACACATCATTCAACTATAAGAAATCTGGTTCATAAACTGTGCTATGCCAAAAGACCTGCTTTATCACTAGCCAATTTAAAAACAATCTTCTACAGAAGAAATAGAGCATCTCCAGAGAAAATCTTTTAGAAGTGAAAGCCACTTACAAAATGCAATAGTTTTACAACAGACTAGCAACAAATTTACAGATGGCAACCTTCTGCTACACACATACAAATAAGAAATACTAAAGTTTCAAAGTACATGTGTGTGTGTGTTGCCGTAGGACTTTTTATAAGAATAGCACAAAAACATTATACATAATGTACAAAATAGAAGACAATGAAGATTCCAAGTGGTTGCAATTAGCTCTCTATCTTATAGCAGAAAACAAATACCGAATTACCGACCCCTTAATACTTTGCACTTACTGTACTGCAAAACCTGACAACTACCAACACCTTCACGTGCTATCACAAACAACTTGGAAATATTCCCACTACCAAAACCCCTGCAACAACTTAACTTGTATCAGAGCATCATAATTCAAACAGTGCACCCATTTCAAGCAATAATACACCTTCAACCAAAAACAGCAAAGCTACCTCCTTCTGAATTACTGAAAGGCAGTAGTTTATTTGCCACAAGAAAATGTACACACTCTGGGAGTGCAATGTCCAATAGATCAATATTTAATTATCTTAGTAAATGGCGTATCTACAAAACACAGCAGAAATGTGGCAACAACTCTTGGACTTACATAAAGTTAGACAAGCCCTCTAATATCTAAAAGACAACAATGAATACTATGAAGAAATACATATTGAAGAAAACCTGAGGGAAACCACTGAAATAATTCAAGACTCATCAGAAACTGGTCAATATCAACTTCTATATCCTGCTACAGAATCCAATATTTTAGACCATTATACAATTCACCCATTACACTCTAAAGACACCATAGATGATGCACTGGAAACGTACCAAATGCGACAAGCCAAATGATCTCCAATCAGCATATGGGAAAATAGTATAGTAGCACGTGCTATTCCTCTACTCCTTCCTGCTGAAAAAAGAGCAATGTATGATGATAGACCCACACAAATAACAGCATCAGAATACCACTCTTTACAAATGTATTCTGAAGACCCCAGGTTCAGACAAAACTTGGAATACATATTTCACCTTCTCTTTGAAAGTGAACTAACAACTCTATGATACAGAGTTGCACACACATTAAAATCAGGTACCAATTTTCAAAATATGTCAGCTACGAAATTACTACAAAAAGTGCAAGAAAAAGATGATGTTTTACAGACAAGCATTACAAATCTTTTAGCAAACGTGCGTGGTACAAAAGAATACTGGTTCCAACGTCACAGAGATGTACGTTGTATGATCAGAAACCTTGGACCACCCACTTGGTTTGTTACATTAAGTTGTGCAGAATATGCATGGGAGGATTTACATGATTTCCTACGCATAGCAAATAAAAACAAAAAAATATAGATATGAAAACACCAGGATAACTCTGGTCTCTAGATCCTGTAAATGTATCAAGATATTTCCATCATCGCTTCATTGCTATGTTACAATTAATTTGTAATGAAACTGTCCGTCCCCTCGGAGAAGTGCAACACTTCTTTTGGAGAAAAGAATACCAAGCCAGAGGAGCACCACACATCCATATGCTTTTGCGGATTAAAGAGGCTCCTAAATTTGGTCAGGACAGTGATGCCACTGTTTTGCAGTTCATCCAAAAATATGTCACTTGTGAAATCCCTTCACAAACGACACATAGTGACCTTCAAGCACACATTTTCCAATTTCAAAGACACACATGTGGTAAGTACTGTTGTCGCAAATATAAAAACAAAGGGAAATATTACATTAAATGCCGCTTTGGTTTCCCTAGACCAGTTTCAACAACAGGTGACATAAACAACTTCATGTCTTCAGTTAGGCATAGTGTCAAAAGTAACTCACCTAAGAACACATATTACATAAAAAGAACAAAAGGATCCAAATACATCAATGATTACAATGCAATCATTGCCCTCCTATGGAATGCAAATATAGATGTGCAGTACATTGCAGACAATTCCACTGCAGTTGCACGATATGTCTAACCGGTACTGCCTTGTATGGAACATCTGAAAATATAGTATGGCTAAGCCTGGTCTTGCTAAATCTAGAAAACGCATTCTGAAATCATATGAAGACATAGAAACAATAGACAAAAATGATCCCAACAGCCAAGACATTTAGAAAAACTATTTACAAGACACATACTACCCAAACAGGAGTACCACTTTGGAAACCATGTGTCTATACCACATAGCCCAAAACTTCACATACAAAAATAATATAAACCAGATCAGAAGAAAGGTAGATACAGAGTGAAAATTGTGAAGGCAGCTTAGTGAAACTTACCAAACACAGCTTAATTAATCATATCAAATTGTCATTAAAAACTCCTCAACATAAAGAACTGTATTACATGTCCCTGCTACAACTTTTTAAACCGTGATGAAAATAAGAAGATTTACCAGATACCCATGACTCCAATGAAGATGCTTTCAAATCAAATGAAAGCACTATAACAGACGTAAACATTACACAGTACAAAACAATGTTGCACATTGAACAGCAACAAGAAGAA